>NC_061121.1:110814830-110913319 GCF_002878395.1 Capsicum annuum
TATATATATATGTGTGTGTATATATATATATGTGTGTATATATATATGTGTGTGTATATATATATATGTGTGTATATATATATATATGTGTGTATATATATATATATATATGTGTATATATATATTGATTTATTTAAAATTGGGTACTGGAATTAGTTACTAACTAAAAAAGTTTTTTTGGTTTGGCTAATGAGAATTAAGAGGAAGTTGGGGTTATAATAAAAGTTAACACAATTAGCATAGCTTCTAGATGTTTATTTCGTTGTTTATATAAGATTTGATCATATTGCTAATTTATTAATTTGTTTCGAATGAAAGTTGCTCAAGGTCGCTGTTTAGGTCAGGTAGCATATAGGATAGGCAAATATTAGAAGCTTTTAACATTAGACCGGTTCCGAATTTATTAAGACCTATTATAATTAGAGAAAAATTAGAGAAAAATTAATCTCGAGAAGTAAGCAAAGATAAGACATGATTAGCAAAGAGAGTAGTACAATCCATTAGTATAACGGGTTGATCATATGTGCGGGTATGATCCTTGATTAATTTATGTAATTATAAAGTTCTGTGTGCGGCTTTGCTCCTCTGCAAAAAAAATATAAGCCACACATTACACACATTTTTCATAGATAAATCAAGTAAACAGTCAATCATGATTTATCTAAGAATAATATAAGCCATACAAGTCATTAAAGTAACCATACTAGAACCACGGAGTTGAAGGGTGTCTTACACCTTCTCCTTGGTCAATAAATTTCTTATTCAGATTTTTTGTTCGTAAGACCAATAATAAAGAGTCATTTTCTTCTGATCAGGAATTCAATAAGGTAACTTGAAACACCAAAACTTGATTTCAAGTGGCGACTCTATAAATAAAATAATCCCTTTATAAGACGTCACTTTAATTAAAAAATATTTTTAACCCACTCTTTAGCAGGGATGGTGTAAAAAATAGGGGTATGACACTCTTGAAAGAAAGGCTCTACACCAAATGGTCTAGGCTAGAGTTTCGGCAATTTGAGGTAGGTTATGGTTGAACTTTCTTTAGACTGGATGAATAGTTAACCATTCATGTAAAGCATAATATGAGTTGCAAAATTAGTCGTGATATTCATATTTTTGAGATTATTATTATATTTGTATTGCCTATGTGGGGGATTTTGTGAATATTATTATTGACTTGAGAGGTCATTATTATTGTGATATCCGTGTGGGGGATTGACTTGATATTGTAGACCTTATTTGAGCATTATATGCCTCTATCATTATGGTGATGCCCGAGAGAGGGGATTGGATTGATATTAGTAATATCTTACATGACTATTTATTTCAGTGGTATCATGCGATGACTTATATCATGAGATAGTGACATATTATGCAAAATTCGAGCTCGTTTGTAGCATTGTTGAATTGAATCATTATATTCATATTGATTTGGTTATGATCATACATCATCATATCATTCATTCATATTCATGAGATTGGTACCATTGAGAAACATCAGTTTTGAAAAAAATAAAACACTTTATAAAATCTTTATCGAGGATTCTGCCAGTAAGATTGATTGAGATTGTGAAAGTATATGTGTTGCAAATCCCCCATGGGTCTGATCCTGGAAGCTTTATCTTGGAAGCTGTATACGAGGCCATGCAATGGCTTTCATTCGATGGATGAAATGTGTTGACTTATATCATTATGTCCTATCATCATTCCATTAGATTATGTTGCATTACAACATTTGTATTCTACTTACATGTTTGTTGTCATGTGTTTAGTTCTATGTAGTTGTTCGTATATAATTATTATACTGGTAAAATTCTTAAGAGATATGGTGTGAGCTATTATTTGGGAACTTTTCTATATGAATGTGAAAGCATACTCATAGTATTCTTTACTCAGTTTTCTACTTTGCTCAATCAGCCTATGATACCTACTGAGTACAAGTGGATTGCACTCGCTTCAACTTCTATGCCCTTTCATTGCAGATCTTAGTATGAGTGAAATCTACGATTGCTAATTCATGTAGTAAGAGTTGATTTAGAGACATGCTGAGCTCCTCATTCGAAGCCTTGTTCCAACCTTCATCTATATATTATATCATTACTTTTTTTTAAGACATTGATGTATATTTAGATTTCAATATTGCTTTAGATGCTCTTTCTACTAATGGCACCTTGTTTTGGGGAATTGGTTGTATTTCTTTTCATATATTTCAGATTTACTAGTTTAGGTGTACGCGTCTTGTGCATGTACTCGAACTGTAAACCACCATAAAATAACAAACTAATAGAGATATTACGATAATACAATTAAATCTAATCTTTACTTTAAAAAAAATCAAAGACAACCCACATTCATCTAGCATCCGTAAATTAAAATAAAATAATAAGATAATAAAGATATCAAAATAATACAATTAAATCTAACCCTTGCACAAGAAATTCTTTAAAGCCAACTGACATTCATCTACGACCTGTAAACTATAAAAATAATAATATAATAGTAATCACAAAGATTCGATTTTGATCCAACTAATTCTTGTCTGAGCGAAAATTTTACCCTAAAGAATGATTTTGAATGAAAACAAAGAAGATATATATATACACATATGTTGAATTCTATTATGCTGACAAAAACAGTAAAGAAGTTGAGGGTTAGAAAATCAAGCATCCACCAATCTAGACATGTAATCGAATTAAGTTAGATTAGCATCAATCATATTCTGTCAATAGGCAAGCCGATTTATTTTCTAGTTTAACGTACATCTCAATATTTATAGAAGTATTTCCTTAACAGAGGAAAATATTAATTAATTCTCTTACCATTTATTTTAGGAGTCTCATATATTTTAGAAAGTCTAGTAGAAAGGAAAATATTAATTAATTTTTCTACCATATATTTTAGGAGTCCTATATATTTTAGGAAGTCTAGTTAATATAATAAAAAATAATTAAATAATAAATTAAAAATAGTGAAAAAACAGTTTTGTCTAAAAAGAGTCTTTTAATGGAGGGCAAAAAGTTCAAATCACTTTTTAAAGGTCTTCACACTTTAAATATAGTATAGATTATAGATGATTATGGCCTAACTTTATTCTAGAAGTCTCATATTTATTTTATTTCTTTTCAGTTTCATATTTTTTATCCGTTGTAGGTTTTTGACTTATCTACCAAGGCTGGGTCGGGGTAGGAGCTATCATGACCTTAACTTTTGAATTGTGACAGTTTCCATATTTTAGAGATTTTGAAGGTGAGAAATTGGTCTTTGACCAAAATGTCAAGTACCAAAATGTCAAGTAAACAGTCTCGAATGAGAATTCTCATTATTCCAATAGCTTTGGAATTTGGATTTTTTGCTAGGGAGACCTTTGGTTCTTGAGGCTTTCAGACTCATTTGATCTATCAATTATTATTTTGTTAAAATAGAAGGTTTGGTGTGGGACCCATTTTCATCAAACTATCTTTGTTGGGAATTTCATTTTTTTTGTAGAGTCTATAATGTTGTTTTTGAAAGGATAACATATTTTGTTTGCGTGTGTAGGGTTCCGAATTAATTCTGAGAACCAGGTTAGAGTCTTTATAGACTTAGCTAATATTTTTGGGATAGCAGTTGGTGCAACCACTTTTGTGGCCCTTTGGTCACTTGCAGCTAGGGAACCGCTTATATGGTCAGATCTGATGTTAGCTCCCACCGCTTGAGCAGACTCTCTTTCACATTTGTAAACCCACTTATGTGGCTTGGGAGCTTCTTATGTAAAGGGGTGGGTTAATAGTGATCACCGCTTAATCGGTGAGTCAGTTTCTTATAAGATGCCTCTTAAGTAACTAAATCTTCTCGTTATCGGATTTAGCTCTAAATATATCCTCCACTTCAATTATTTCTCTATTTTTACCCAAAAACCTTAGATAGCTAGACCCCTAGACCTTGAAAATCACTGTGGAATCATAATTTGGATTAAAGGCTAGGTTGTTACTTGATTTTGATCATTTTCTCTTCTATAATACCTAAGTTCCGACCCAAATATCTGGTTAAATTCTTTATTTTCCTTTGATTTGTGGGGCTATTTTGGACTAGAATTTGAAGGTTGTTCATGCTTGAATTTTGAGCAAATGATCCTTGATCCATGACGGACATAATTGCAGGTTCAATTTCTCGATTCTATAAGTAGGCCCAACAAGTGATTTTTAATTTTACTATTAATTCAGAGCATAAATTTGCAATACGGATATCACTATTCTTATATTAATATATAAATCATTATTTTGGTAGCGTGGCAGCGGTCGGAGGCTTCTTAAATGGAAAATCTCTAATTTAATGGATTGTGAGCATACTCTTCGGCATTCAAGTAGGTTACGGCTTACCTAATCTTAGACTAGGTTCATTTAAAGTATTCATAATGACTGGCTAATTATCCGGGGAACATTGTAGCTCTGATACACTATGCTTAGGTATTTATGACTCTACTCACTTACACATAGGCTTTAGAGTAGAATTATACTGTAAATCCTTAGTTTCGGCAGTCGCATTATGCTTGGGAAAGTTTAGCATGCTTGGTAGCCTTAGGCCTATCTTGGATGACTTAGTTTAGGTTTGGGTAGTTGTTTATCTTAGGTCGTACTCATCTGGGTTTCATAATTATCATACCGCCTCTTTCCAATATTACCCTAGGCTAGCACCCTCTTATTAGCTATATGATCACGAAATACCTTGGTTGTGTATTGATGGATTAACTATTGGTTATTCAATTGATGTGATCATCTTATTATGCATGTTATTTGACTCAAATCAACCATATTGTCACGATCTAATTTCACGAGTCATGGTGGCACCTACTTTAACCCATAAGTAGATAAGCCAAACTGTAGCCTGGAACGACAATTAATGGGCTAGTTGGTGGAAGGTATATTATCATGACATGAATTGGGGCCTGACCGTGACAGGTATCTCAAGTTTTTCGTGGACCAGAGACCACTCGTTTTTCCTAGCCAAACAAAACACAATACAACTAGCAGCGGATTAATTCCGAACATATAACAAGATAAGTTGAGTTTCGAATATGAAACAATATAGGCAATTTAGAAAGGAATTTAAGAATTTCAACAACATTACAATACACAGTAATACACAAAGCCTCTAAACAGACTAAACCAATCTAAGTCGAGACATGCCCCCGATGATAGCCAAAAGAATCCAATAGAAATAGTCTAAGACATAAGTGAAACAAGACTTCAAAATGATAACCCTTCCTAAAAATAGAAGCTCACTTCAAAGTTGACAGCGGACAACCCAAAAATCCTATCACTATGTAGGAAAAGTAGTAGTGTCTTCTTTCCCTAAATTGTGTGGGGATACAACGTCTGGAGACGTTAGCGGGGTAAGCGCTAGCATGTAACTCAGGATAAGGATAAAGTAATGTCAATCTAAAATTCAGTTCAAACTCAATGTACATGTTCACATTCATGCATGCATACATATGTATATAAGATGTTGGGATGGGGAACAAGGTTTAGCATCAAAGTAAAACATTAGCCTGGATTGTGTAGCTTAACTATCATAATAATACCCAAGGGTTATATGAGCCTCAGTTTTCACCTCGTGGTCGGACTCAGTGTGTGTAGCCACACAAATTGGTGAATAATCATAAACATACGTGAATAGGGGACTCGAACCCCCCAGTCATATATCAAGGGTGACTTGAACACTCGGTCATTTAGACCCCTACGCCAGCAGACGTGGTTTCCAGTATTAGTCCTCTTGAGACCTCCACTTTCACAGAAAACTACACAACCCCCTTTAAGCCTAATTAAAATATTTGGCACATAACCCATTCATTAATTAAAGGATCATTCATTTAGGCAATATCAAGTGGTATCGTCATACCGACTATAGCTTGCAAGCACATATCATTATGCAAAATCAAACAATTTGTCAATTGGGACTTTAACCCACTAGCCAACAAGAGTCCAACATTCCACGTAGTAACTAAAATATTTAGCCAAGTGGGACTCTAACCCCTTAGCCAATAGGAATCCAAAGGTCCAAGTTGGAATCAAATCATCTAGCCAAGAAGGACTCTAAACCCTCGGCCAATAGGACTCTGAATTTCCAAGCTAAAACCATTCCATGATAATCAAAACCTTTTCAAAACCACTTTATCCATTAATTCAAGGTGTTAGTTTATAGTAATAGGCAAAGCCAAATAATTATCAACATTCTAAAACCAATCATGCGAGTGAGTTGAGATTCTCATCAGCTTTAATACCAAAAATTCAATTATTTAAGGGATTCCACAATCCTCATTCCATCACCATTTCCATTCACCCCAATGGGTTTACGAATCATCAATTCAAAGAATAATTAGTCCATAAAAACCATGGAAAAAGCATTTAAATAATCATTATCCAAAACCCACATCAAAATCATGTGAATACCAAATCAAATCATGCCATAATTTAAAACACAAATTTAGAGTGAGAGATACATGTCTTAATCACTAAGAAATTTGGAGAAGACACCACCCTTGAGCCCTAAAAGACCAAACTCTTAAAATCCTAGCTTTGTCTTTGAATGGGGAATTTGAGAGAAGAAGGAGAGCATTTGTTTGAGTAATAAGAAGTTATGAGGTCTCTCTGGGTATTTTAGGTCATAGGTTCCTATTGGGGAAAGAGAGAAATGTCCAAATTGCCCCTACTAAAATTTATGGGGAACTACCGCTAGTCGTTATGGGTTATCTTATGACTCATAGGGTCACCATACAACTCGTGGTCTAGTCAGTAACTTTGGGCATCCTCACTGGTCAGGTCATGAGTCCTACCCTACGACTCATGAACAAACCAGATGACTTGTATGGTTATATTCATGACCACCACAGAAAGTTTGGGCACCTATACTGTCCACCTTATCATTCATAATTAGTCTTTACGACTTATTTCATTTGGTGCAAGTCGTGATGTTATAAAATCTTAAGGAAATCCTGGGTAGCCTACTGATCAGGCTACAACTGACACCCTACAACTCATGAGGAGTCTTCATGACTCATCACCAAAGTCGTGACCTGGGCAATGAGCTCAAAATCAAGGAATTTTCCAAGGAACAAAATTTAAGGTGTGACCCCAAATTATAAATCAAGGAATCCATTAGCATAATTTAACACATAACGCAACCACAATTTTCATTAACAAATACAAAAAACAAAGATATTAAGGAATACACATACCTTAAGCATGATTATCCAAAGTGGAAAAAAAAGAAGGGATATTTGGACTTCATGTCCTCTTCAGCTTCCCAAGTAGCTTCTTCTACCTTATGGTTCTTCGTCAGAACCTTCACTGAAGCCATATCCTTAGTCCTCAAATGATGGAATTTCCTATCCAAAATCTCAACTAGGACTTCCTCATAAGACAAGGAATTTGAAACACCAACACTCTTCGAGGGAACAACAAAGCAAGGATCACCCACGCGTTTCTTTAACATCGAAACATGAAACACCGGATGGATAGAACCCAAACTCAAAGGAAACTCCAACTCATAAGCCACATTGCCCACTCTCCTCAAAATCAAGTATGGGCCAACATAACAGGGACTGAGTTTCCCTATCTTTCTAAACCTCATCACCCTTTTCATGAGAGACACCTTCAAGAACACCCGATCACCAACATCAAATTCCAACTTCCTTTGCCTCACATCTACATAGGACTTTTGGCGACTTTGGGCGGTCGTAAGCCTATCCCAAATCATCTTCACCTTCTCTATAGCTTGGTAAACAAAATTAGGGACAAATAATCGAGTCTTATAAACTTTGAACTACTCAATAGGAGACCTACACCTCCTACCATACAAAGCCTCAAACGAAGCCATCTAAATACTTGAGTGATAGCTATTATTATATGCAAACTCTATGAGAAGCAAATAATAAACCCAGCTACCACCAAAGTCAATCACATAGGTTCTTAGCATATCTTCTAAAGTCTGAATAGTCCTCTCCGCTGGTCCATTCATATGAAGGTAGGAAGCAGTTCTATGGTTCACCTTAGTCCCCAACCCTCTCTGAAAGAATGCCAAAAGTGAGATAAGAACTTCGTACCTCAATTAGATATAATAGAAATAGGTGAACCATGTAACTTGATGATCTCTTGAATGAAAATCTTAGCATAGTCCTCTACAGAGTGATTAGTCCTCACTGGCAAGAAGTAAGCAGACTTAGTTATCCTATCGACGATAACCCAAATAGAATCAAACTGTCTTCAAGACAGAGAAAGACCAGTAACAAAGTCTATATTAATCACTTCCCACTTTCACATGGGCAACTCAATCTCTTGAGACAGACCATGTCACAATCCAAAAATAAGGGTCATGATGGCACTTGTCGCGGCGTACCTTGAAAAGTAAGCCTATCACCTAAACTGATACGAAAAGAGAAAAAGACAGAAATATCCCAAGGTAAGGCTTCTAGAATGAAGTCGAACAATATAAGTAATGATAACAATACAGAACAAACTTATCCAAAATACCAATCATGCCCAAAATCAGGTGTCAATAATGTAAGAACTACTAATACAATCCAAGAGTCAAATACATCAAAAAAATAACCACAATGAAATAATAACTCTCTCTAAATACTAATAAAGACATAAGTACTATAGAAAGATAGAGGTGAACTTCAGACGCATGAATGTCCAACTGCTACCTTAGAAGCTCCAATAATAGCCCGAGTCAATCAAGCTGAGGCACACTCGAGCTAGGACCTGCATCAAAAGGGCGCAGTAGGCATGAGTACGATCCCCTTGTACTCAGTAGGTATCATAGGCCGACCAAGCAAAGTAGTAAATAAAGCAAATAAAATATACACAAAGGGCACATCACCAGCAATCAGAAAATGTCCCACAAGCTACACCGCTTGCACTAACAGTTTTAATATATGTCACATATAATGCCACATCACACCAAAATAGAACAAAAGTACGTATTTTCTCAAATGTAAGAAGAATAAAGGGGAACATGCAGATACAAAATCATCAAATACAAGTAAAATAAGCTATGATAAATACATAGACGACAATTCAATACGTCAATACAACACAGCATAACACAATAAAATAAGTGCAATGTATATGATGATGATTATGATGATGATGATGATGCATGAGGTCATCACACAACCTCCAGGATTGCCGCACAATCCCCGTATACACCTTCAGAGGCAAGCCTCCCAACGCAGGACCTATGGGGGTTCGTCAACCCATGTACAATCCACATATATCATATCTTCTTTCTGGCACATCTCTCGGAAAGGTGTTATCAGGTGTTGCCAGTGTTTCTCAGATGTCGCCACAGTGGTACCAATGTTTTATGAATGAGTATGATATGAAGATGTAATGCTCACAACCAATCACAATAAGTATTTCCACAACCAACCACGTGATATATTTCCACCACCAACCACATGATATATTTCTACAACAAATCCCAATGATACATTTCCACAACCACATGAGCTAATATCCACTTATTATTTTTGTTTCATCCATGAATTTCCACACGTCTCATATGCCAATAAAGTATGAATATAATCATAATAAACCAATGGTACAATATTAAGCATTTTTAAAATACATTAAAATTATTCACGTGTATTCAAGGCTATCAATATCACATAGGACCCCACACGGTCACACATATAACATAATATCTCAATTTTGATAATTATATCACATATATACCCCACGCGGTCACAACACATAGATAGCCATTTTTTATATTTGTTCTCACCCTTAACATGCATTTTATCTCATTAGTTACTACTCAACCGAGTCTGAAGGAGTTAAGCCATAACCTACCTCGAAAGCCGAAATCGGTCCGCTACACTTCAATCCGCGACCTTACTTTTCACAATTGATTCTGAACTCCACTAAAAACATCAAATATGATATCTATGCTTAAAAGAAAACCAACGACACCCATATAGACTAGTTTTAGTTCGGGGTCAGAACGGACCCCCAAACATTTTTTTCAAAAAAGAAGGGAAAAGTCAAAACTTTACTTCAAAAATACGTTTTTCATATTTTTAGGAACCTACATCTAAAAACCCAAGTTAAATCGAGTAAAAAAAAAGAGGTTCAAATCGAAGAAAATTATTTTTGAGCTTTACCGGGTAAATGAAATTCAGGTTAAAATCAAGAATCGGCGTTATTTTGAAGGTTTAATTGATGAAAAAATAGTAATTATAGGTTAAAAACATTAGTCAAGTGAAAAGAAGTAAAATTGAGGTTTAAAATCAAGCTCTAAGATTTGGGGGTGTTGAAAAATTAATCAAGAAATTACTAAGACAAGGATGAATTCTTACCTTAAATCCGTAATAAAACCAAGAAATAGATGTTAATCTAGCTTGACAAGCTCCCACAAACTTTACTTTTAAACTCTCACCGTATTTTAGAATTTAACTCTCAGGAGGCAAGATGAAAAATAAGGAAAAATGGGCCCAAAACTGATTTAATGGTGCAGAAAAATCTGCACCAGCAAAGTAAAGAAAAGCTGCTGTTTTTTTCTCTTTCTTTTTTTTTTAAATTCAATCTTCGACGGGGTACCCAGGACTCGTTTGGAGTCCAATGTACGCAAACGAACTATGCAAACATACTAAATTCGACGTTCGGACGCGTTGGCGAGGCGAAGTCAAATTTTTGAAAAAAATATCATTTTCATAAAGTTGACCCCCGAAACTTGAAATCACAATTTTTCAAATCAGGAGTCAAAATGAGTTTTAAAAGCCGTAAAATAATACCAAACATGCTAACATCCTAAAATGGACATTTTGGATCTGCGGACGAAGTCAGATTTCCCATACGAGGTAGTTTTGATCAAATGTGAGTCCCGCACTCATATTTCTAATTTTTCAACTTTCTGATCAATAGGTCGAAATGAGCTCGGGTGCACCAAGACCCGAACCAAATGTCTAGCTAGCCTAAAATTGATATTTCAGAGCTGCTGGCCCAGTCCATTTGACCATCCGTCGGACGGATCAAAAGATATCTATATAAGTCCAAAATAAGTCTCTCGAAGTCATCAAAAATCACAATATCGCATTAATGATACCAAAATGCATAAAAAATCATGTCAGTCCCTCCCACACCCCAGAAATACCATAATGCAACTACGGGGAGGGGTAAAATAGTCAAATCACACAAAATCACAAATTTCACGTATTTCATCAAATTTTTAGGTCGTTACATCATCCACCACTAAAAATCTAGTTCGACCTCAAACTAAGGCAAAGAAATACCTAAATCAATGAAGAGCTGAGGATAAGAACTGCGCATATCAGACTCGACCTCCCAAGTAGCTTCATCTGCAAGTCGATATCGCCACTGAACGAATGACAACGCTCATATAACTAACTGACTCCCAATGAATAATATGAGACTCATCAGGAATATAGCGACGAAGCATATAAATATGAAAAACTGGATGAATATTTGATAGATCGGAGGGGCAAATCCAACTCATAAGCCGCATCACCAACAGTCTGAAGAATCTCAAATGGACCAACATACTTGGGGCTAAGCTTGCCCCTCTTCCCAAACCTCATCACACACTTCATGGGCAAAACTCGAAGGTAAACACGATCACCAACACCAAATCTCAAGGCACAAAGTCTACGATTAGCATAACATTTCTGCCTACTCTGAGCCGCTCTAAGTCTATCCTGAATAACCCGGGCCCTATCTAAAGACTCACGACACAAGTCCATACCTCGAGGTCTCACCTCTAAAACATCAAACCAACCCACTAGGGAGCAATAATGCCTACTATACAATGCCTCAAAAGGAGCCACATCAATACTGGAATGGTAGTTACTTTTGCAAACTCTGCTAAAGCTAAATGCTGCTCTCACTGGCCACCAAAATCCATAATGCATATGCGAAGCATATCCTCCAAAACCTAGATAGTCCCCTCTGACTGGCTATTATTCTGGGGGTGAAACGTTGTGCTAAGATCAACCCGAGTACCCAACTCATCCTGAAAAGTCTTCCAAAAGTGAAATGTAAACACAGAACCTCGATCTGAAATAATAGACACCAACATACCATGCAGATGCATAATCTTACAAATGTAGATACGGGTCAACCTCTCAACACTGAATGAGACCCGAACCAGAATAAAATAAGCTGACTTGGTCAATCGATCCGCGATGACCTAAACACTATCAGAACCATGAGATGCATGAGGCAAACCAGTCAAAAAATCCATGGTGATGTGCTCCCACTTCCACTCAGGAATGGGTAATCTCTGAAGCAAAGCACCAGATCTTATATGCTCGTCCTTCACCTGCTGACAACATAGACAATGAGTTATAAAATTTGCTATATCTCTCCTCATACCACCCCACTAGTAGTGTTGTCTCAAATCACAATACATCTTAGTCACACCTGAATGTATGGAATATCTGGAACAATGGGCCTCCTCCAAGATCAACCTAATCCAATCACCTATTCTCAGCACATAAACTCGGCCTCTAATTCATAAAACTCTATCTAAATCAAGAGAGGATTCCTTAGCCTCCCTACTCAACACCTTATCTTGAATCAACCTCAATCCAACAGCATCAAACTGGTGAGCTCGAATCTGCTCCATTAAAAAAATCTAGCCTCCAAAAATGCCAAAACATGCCCAGGTGTCGAAATATAAAGTCTAACCATCTAGTTAACAAAAAACTGAATCTCTAAGGCCAAACACCTCTCCTGGGTGAAAAGATCTGCCAAGCTACCTATGCTAGTGGACTTCTGATTCAAGGCATCCACAACCACATTAGCCTTGCCCGAATGATAGAGAATAGTCAAGTCATAATCCTTAAGCAACTCAAGCCAACGGCGCTACCTCATATTAAGATCTTGCTGGGTACAAAAGTATTGAAGGCTACGATGATCTTAGAAGATCTCACAACGAACTCCAAACAAGTAGTGCCTCCACAGCTTTAAAGAAAACACAACTGCGGACAACTGCAAATCATGGGTAGGATAATTCCTCTCATGGGGCTTCAACTGACGAGACACATAAGCAATTACCTTGCCCTTCCGTATCAACACAACACCTAACCCATTACCTGAAGCATCACAAAAGATGATAAAACCCACACCGTTCTTAGGTAAATCCAATATAGGAGCTGAAGTCAACAAATCCTTGATCTTTTGAAAGCTCACCTCACAAGCATCAGACCATTGAAAAGTAATATTCTTCTGGGTCAACTTGGTCAATGGAGTTGTAATGGATGAAAAGCCCTTAACAAAACGCCGATAATACCCGACCAAGCCAACAAAACTTTGAATCTCAATTAGGAAAGTAGGTCTACCCAATCACAAACCATTCTAACCTTGGCTGGATCAACCATAATACCTTCCTTAGTCACCATATGACCTAAGAAAGAAACAGACTCCAACCAAAACTCATACTTAGAGAACTTAGAATACAAATTCTCATCCCTCAATCTCTGAAGCACAATACGCAAATGCTTCTCATGCCCAAACTCACTCTTAGAATACACTAAGATATCATCTATAATTACAATAACAAAGGAATCGAGATACAATTGAAACACCCAATTTATCAACTCCATGAATGCGACAGGGGCATTGGTCAGCCTGAAGGACATGACCAAGAACTCATAATGACCAAATTAGCTATTTTTGCAATATCTAAAGCTCTAATCCTCAACTGGTGATAATCGAACTGTAAATCAATATTTGAAAACACAACATCACCCTGAAGTTGATCAAAGAAATCATCGATATGAGAAAAAGGATACTTATTCTTAACCGTCACCTTATTCACCTGTCCATAATTAATACACATCCGTATAGACCCATCCTTTTTCTTCACAAAAAAGACAGTCATACCCTAAGGTGAAACACTAGGTCTGATATATTCCTTATCCAACAACTCCTACAATTGATCCTTCGGTTCCTTTAACTCTGCTAGGGTCATGCTATAAGAAGGAGTGGAAATAGTCTTAGTGTCTGACTCAACATCAATAATAAAATTAATATCTCAATCCAAAGGAATATTAGGCAAGTTCGTAGGGAACACATCCATAAACTCATGAACTACACAGACGGAATCCAAGGAAGGAGGCAAAATAACACTTGTGTCACGAGTATAGGTCAAGTAAGATAAATATCCCCTCTTAACCAATTTACAAGCTTGAACATAAGATATAGTCCTCTCAGGAACCGATTGAAGTGCACTCTTTCAAGTTATCTTTGGCATACCCGGGGAAGCTAAAGTCATAGTCTTAGCAAAACAATCTAAGACAACATAATAAGGAGCCAACCAATCCATACATAAAATAACATTAAAATCAACCATATCTAACATAAGCAAGTCTACCAAAGTCTCATTCCTAGCAAAAATCACAACATAATATCGGTACACTCAATTCACCACTAAAGAATCACCTACTAGGTAGATATACGAATAGGCATGGCAAGAGACTCACTAACAGAATCAAAACCCAAAGAAAAATACACAAACACATAGGAGAAAGTCGATCCAGGATCAAATAATAAATATGCAGGTCTAAAACAAATGGGAATAATACCTGTAATCATAGTATCAAAAGCCTCTGCCTCAGGTCTGGCTGGTATAGAATAACACTGACCACGACTAACAACTTCCTGGGTTGGCCACATGATCACCACCATGGGCTCTACCATCTTTACCTCTTGCTCCTCTGGTAGAACCCCTACCTCTCATCTTAGCATAATCTACTATACTCTAGAAACAAATCCCAAACACAACCATCCAAGATGTATCCAACTGAAGAAAGACATCCAAACCCTTTACAAACTTTTGTATCTGCTCAGACTCGATGGAACTATTATTATAAGAATATCTCTATAGTGCATGGAAGAATGCCTCATACTCAACAACTGTCATCGAGCCCTGCTCCAAATGATACAATTCCTTAAACTGAAAGGCACAAATCTCTCTAGAAAGGCATCAACAAACTGATCCCATGATAACTCAAGAGCACCAATAAACCTACAACCAACAAATGATATCCACTAATGTCTCACAATATCTCTCAACTAATATGATATAGTATAATTCATACGATCTGCACAGAAAGAGTGAAACATAAATTAGAACACAAGGTAAGAAATATCATCGCACGATAAATAATAAAATAAGGGAAGTTTCCTAATGATGTCCTATAGCCTTTCAAAAATAGATACAGACATCTATGTACTAATCCGCGAGACTCTATTAGACGTCATATTCTTACACTGTTGAGACAAATAAAACCTGGCTACTCTGATACCAATTTTTTATGACCCAAAAGTGAGTGTCATGATGGCACTTGTTGCGGTGTACCTTGACAAGTAAGCCTATCACCCAAACTGATACGAAAAGAGAAAAAAATAGAAATATCCCAAGGTAAGGCTTCTAGAACAAAGTCGAACCATATAAGTAATCAAAATAATGCAGAACAAACTTATTCAAAATACCAATCATGCCCAAATCAGGTGTCAATAGTGTAAGAAATACTAATACAATCCAAGAGACAAATACATTGGAAAAATAACCATACAGAAATAATAATTGTCTCCGAATAAGACATAAGTACTATAAAAAGATAAAGATAAACTTCGGATGCATGAATATCCAATCGCTACCTTGGAAGCTCCAACTATCGCCCGAGTCAATCAAGCTAAGGCGCGGTCAAGCTAGGACCTGCACCTAAAAAGTGCAGTAGGTATGAGTATGAACCACTTATACTCAGTAGGCATCATAGGCCGACTAAGAAAAGTAATAAATAAAGCATACAAAATATATACTAAGGGTGCCTCACCTTCAATTAGAAAATATTCCACAACGGTAGCCCACACCGCTTGCTCCAACAGTTCTATTATAGCTCACATATAATGCAATATCACACCAAGATACAAAAAAAAGTATATATTATATCACATATAAAAACAATAAGGGGGAACATGCATATACAAGATCATCATACAAGTAAAAGAAGATACAATAAATACATAGACGACAAGTCAATACGCTAATACAATATAGCATAACATAACACAATAAATTAAGTACAATGTATATGATGATGATGATGATTATGATGATGCAAGAGATAATTGCACAACCTCCAGAATCATCACACAATCCCCGTATACACCTACGGAGGCAAGCCTCCAAACGCAGGACCCATGGAGGGTTTGTCAATCTGTATACAATCCATATATATCATATTTTATTTTCGGCACCTCCCTCGAAAAGGTGTTATCAGGTGTTGCCAGTGGTCCACAGATGTCACCACGATGGTACCAATATTTCATGAATGAGTATGACATGAAGATATAATTTTCATAACCAATCACAATGAGTATTTCAACAACCAACTACATGATATATTTACACAACCAATCATATGATATATTACCACAACTAACCCCAATAATATATTTCCACAACCACATGAGTCAATATCCACTCATTATTTTTGTTTCATCCATGAATTTTCACGTCTCATATGCCAATAAAGTATGAATATAATCACAATACACCAATAGAACCACATTAAGCATTTTAACAACATAATATAATTATTCACATGTATTTAAGGCTATCAATATCACATAAGACCCTACACGGTTACACATATCACATTATATCTCAATTTCAATAATTATATCACATATAGGCCCCCATGTGGGCACAACACATAGAAAGACATTTTTCATGATTAGTTCCCACCCTTAACATGCATTTTGTATCATTATTTACTACCCATACCAGTCTGAAAGAGCTAAGTCATAACCTACCTCAAAAGTCAAAATCGGTCCGCTACACTTGAACCCACGAACTTACTTTTCATGAATAATCCTGAACTCCACTAATAATATCAAATATGAAATATACGTGAAAAAACAAAACCAACGACACACATATTGACTAATTTTGGTTTGGGGTCAAAATGGACCCTCGAAATGGTTTTTCGAAAAAAAAAAAAGGGTAAAATCAGAACTTTACTTCAAAAATAGGTTCCCCATATTTTTAGGTACCTGCAGCTGAAACCCCAAGTTCAATCAACTCTAAAATGAGGTTCAAATCGAAGAATTGTACCGGGTAAAATGGTTCAAATTAAAAAATTATTTTTGAGTTTTACCGATTTTCTATAATTTGATTTTACTAGAAAAATTTCATAATTTAGCTTCAAAGGAAACTTTCTATAATTTAGTTCCAACAAAAAATTTTCATAATTTGGATTCCATGAAAACTTTCCATAATTAAGATCCAAGAGAAATTTTCTATAATTTTAGTTCTAATGAAACTTTCCATAACTATAGTTTCCCCTAATTCGTATGATAAAACTTATGTTGCCTTAGTTTGATATCTACTCAAGTTCTTACAATGATTTGTTGTCAATTTCCAGAACCGTCCAACTTAATTGAGTCCACATCCATAAGGTAATACATTCTCTTACATATGATTTTCACCATTTTTCACAACTCTGCGAGACCGTGGTGGAAAATTCATAACTTGCTGCACAGATTCTGAAATTTTGATCCATTTGATTTTTCAATAACTAGACTCACAGAGCTATGACATTTCTGAAATTCACAATTAGATAGCATCTAAATCTTCCTAAGTAACACTTTGAATTCTTGCTAAAATTTTGATGAGCTGACTGTCCCAGCTTCATGTGGCCTTATGAAAATTTTTTTATCTTGACCTAGGAACAACAAAATTATGAGTGGTTTACAAATTTGTAAAGAAGTTTATAAATCTACACCATATACAAAATTCACAATCAAATTCCATCTGTATTCTTGTAGGTATGTTTTTGAAGTCAACCTTTATATAGCTGCCAAATTGAAGTTATAACATAACCTTTTTCTTTTATTATCTTTTGTATATTTTTGAGTGACGTTATACGGCTCTAATTTTCTGCAACATGATGAACTTTCATGATCATAATATGTCACATGAGATAGTGAATGACTAGAAAAATCTGAATGCCAAAATCCTTACCATGAAGATTCTTCCTCCGGCTATTAGTAGCCTCTCACTTGATAAAGGGTTGTGTGCCTAATCTCTTCACATTAAGGAATGGTCACAGCTAATACCAAATACATCCTAAAACATTTCTCAGGTCAGGCCATAATCATGAATGTTCACCTGTTGAAATCCGCAATTCATAAGAAAATTGCACCCAGCGAATCTTCTCTTCCTAAGGGACGCCTTAGTAATTGGATTGTTCCATCTTCTAGTTTTGGTAATGTTTTTGATACTCTAGGCTATTGTAAATGGGTAGAGGATGTTCTGCCTCACTATAAAGAAGACTTAGAGCAGATAAAGATTTATGACGTTGTATATACGTCTTTATTTATGTTCACTATGATGACAACCTGCTTTACGCTTTTTGTGAGCTTTGGCGTCAATATGCCAATACTCTTCCCACTTTTATTGGTGAGATGTCCATATAACTTTGGGACTTACGGATGATTGGAGGTGTTCCAATTCATGGTTTGCTTTTTTGATGAAGTTGTCCACTCAACAAAAGAATTGACACCGATGGACACTTGCCAAAAATCATCTCTCCACAAAAGCTGCTTGTATTTATTTTCGACCTTCTACGAATTATCCAAAGTTGACCTCTATTCCATGATTGGATAGTGAAACACCCTGAGTTTTGGCCATTGGAAATTTTCTAAACTTTGAGCTCACTGTTCTTATAACGACTCATCATATGAGTCGTATGATGTTGGTATGGGCCAGGTGAACCAAATCATAAGGTGTCCAGTGATAGTGGCTAGGTTTCTTTTTTGTTACGGTTTGGTGGTACAGGTCATTAGGTGTGGCGACGGGTCATTAGGATGATCCTTTATCAAATCATAAACTTAGTAACTTGACTTATCTATGAGTACAAGTGGCTCACTAAGAGCCACGAGGATAGGTTACGAGTCGTTGTGACAAGTTATACGTTGTCTAGTGTCAATCCCTTTGGATTCTATCTTGGGTACAACTGGACCCTATGAGTCGTATGGTCTGGTCACAAATGGGGGTCACGAAGTCATATGGTGTACAGTGTATGGGTGTATAATTCACTATCTTAGTGATGACTCCATGGTATGAGTCGTATATTGTGGTTATGAGTCAAGGGGTTGACTCAAAACCACTTGTTGTATTTTTACAGTTTAAGTTAGGGTTATTCTTGACAGTTCCTCCTTGTAACTCCTTTTGATACCACAACATAAAACACCTTTAGGAACTTTATTAACCTATTATTCTTAATCAAACACTTAAAATCTCTCTCAAAATCTTGGTTCAAGCAAAGTCTAGGGTTTCTTCAAGACAAACAATTAGGGGTTTTCAAGAGTGACTCTCTCTGCCTTCCTTGGTGTCTGAGGCATATTACTCCTCCCTCATTGTTGTAATTTGAAATAATGTTTGTAGGTTTTGGATGTTCATGGTTGAATAATATTTTTCATGATTTAATTATGTTTTCTTTCATGCTTTTAGTATGATTTTGTCATTATGGGATGCATGTTAATGGTAAATGGATTTTGGGGTATTATGGATTCCCCTAAATCACTTGGTTATGGTTTTGAAACTTATGTTTCCTCAACCTATTTGTTAAAATGACAATGAGAAATATTTTGTCATTTTTTGACTACTCTTGATATCTTTGCATCGCATAAATGGTAAAGGAACCTGAATTAGTCTGGTTGACTTTAAATGATTTGGAAATGCCTTGGTGGCCATGGTTTTGGTTTAATTGAAAACTTTGGATTCAGCTTGATTTAATGGTTTTGGTATGGCATAAAAGGATAGACTTGCAAGCTCTAATTTTGGTATGACGATACCAATAGTTAATGCCTAACTAAAAGACTCATTGGTAAATAGTTAGAATATATAAATAGATTTAATATAAGCTTAAAGAGGGTCGAGTAGGAAAGTCGTAGAAAGTAGGGGTCCTGGGCAGACTAACACTGGAAACTCACATTTGCCAATGTGAGATGGTCTTGATGACCGTGTGCATGATGCCACACTTTATATTTTTAGAGATATACTAGTCATCTTAGGGTTTTTTCTCCGCTCATGCAGCTAACACACACTGAGGCCCTTTCATTATGGGAGATAAACCCATATAGCTTGCGAGTGATTTTAGGACGGCCAAGATACTCAGTACAGGTTATAATTTTAACTGCATGCTAAACCCGGTTCCCTTTATCGACATGATATAATTATATATGTATCTATGTGATTGCAAATGGTTAATTGATTTGGCTTTGAATTACTGCATTATTTTATCTTATCCGTAAGTACATTCTAATATTCACACTGCTAACCATCTTCAAGCGTTGTATCCCTACACAATATTAGAACTGACCATACTACCATTCCTCCTGCTTAGTGACTTGGATTTGGGGATAGCTTTAAGTCAGACTGAATTGGTGAGCTTCTATACTTCAGAAGGCTCCATTTCATTTTATGGACTTTTTTTATTTTCATTATTTCTTTGGTTTGGTTTTGGCTATGCTCGTGGCATGTCCCGACCGGATGTTAGTGATTTTGGATAAAGAATTTGTCAAACTACTATGGGCATGGACGGTGTCGGTATTAGTGTCAGCCTTGGTATTGGAATTAGCATTGGGTTTAGCATTGATTGGATATTTGGTTGAGGTTGTTGGAATATGATTATATACTTTATTTAATATCCTTAAACTATTATTGTTTTATCTTGTTATATATTTAAAATTCATACAACATAGGTTGTAGCATAGTTATGGTTGGGTATTGGGGGTGGTCTCTCATCTTGATTGGACCTGATATGCCTGACACGACTAGCCCTAGTTTGGGTTGGTTTGGGTTATGTCAGATTGGTATCAAAGACCTAGGTTCATGGTCAATTAGGTATCCAACAACGTCATGTTGAGTAGAGTCTCTTTTAAGGGTGTGCAGTGCGCCACACTCATAAGCGAGAGGCTACAAGACATTTTGGAATGTTTCTCTTTCTTGTGTTCTATTTTCAAGTTGTAGAGTCTATCATCCTGAAATCTTCTCTAATTCTCATTTGTTCTCTTTTTTATCATGCCTCCTCAAAGATTTGAAGCTTACGAAAACTCCTCTGTCCTACCTGAGGATAATATTAATAGGGACCATCCTATTTATGGGGTCCAGACCTGATCTAGGGGTCCAGTTCCTGATTTTCTTCCTAGAGTTCTACCAGTTCCCTCCAATACTTCTTGAGTTCCTCAGGCTGATGTTACAAATGCTGAGTTTCATCAGTCTATTCATATGTTGGTATAGTTGGTAGCTTCTCAGCCGAAGCATGGTACTTCTGTTACTCCATCTTTTGAGGCCACAAGGGTTGGCTAATTTATAAGGTTGAATCCTCATGTGTTCACTGGTGTCAAGGTTGAGAAGGATCCTTAAGCTTTGTCGATGAGATGGAAAAGATCTTTTGTGTTATGCATGCCATGAATATGGAGGGCATAGAGTTTGCCACCTACCAGCTGAAAGATGTGGCATACCAGTGGTACACGAAATAAGATCAGTCATGGGGTGACAATACTGAGTCAGCCCTATAGGAAGATTTTGTTAATCTGAAGCAAGGCAAGATATCAGTTCAGGAATATGTCTTGAAGTTTCACCAATTATCTCGATATATGCTGGAGTAGGTTTCTAGCATGAAAGATAGATTAAGGAAGTTCGCTTTTGAGTTGTCTTGAGACTTGATATTAAAGAGTAAGGCTACCTTGTTGAACAAGGACATAGATATCTCCAAATTGGTTGTGTACATGCAGTAGGTAGAAGAAGAGAAGAAGAAGTAGGCTGAGATAGTAGAGAGGCGGATCAAGAAGTTTAGATTTTCTATGGAGGGTGGTGGCCAGTAGAAGAGTAGCAGGAATGGTGGGAAGTGTCCCAAAAAGAAGGGGCACTTCTGGTCTTACTCGACAGCTAGTGCTCCCTACCCAAAGTTCCAGGGTGATAGCATATCCAAGGTAGCGATAATTACAAGGCACAAGGTTCCTAATGTTAGGCTAGCGGGGCCTAGTCAGCTCCGTCATATCCTCCATGCGGATTCTTTGGTCGATTACATGGGGGTTAATGTGATGAAGGAAAGGACAAGTGTTTTAACTGTGGTCAGCCAGGGCACATAGTTAGAAGCTGTCTAGTAGAAAAGGTTGGGTCAAACATAGTTCCTGTTACCTCTTCTTTAGCTCTGACACTGAAGGATGCACAATCTAGTTTCGGCATTGGTCAAAACTGTCTCTATGCTCTCACTACCCGCCAGGAGTCTGAGGCATCACCTATTATCGTGGCTGGTATGTTGAAACTCTTTTCTCGTGATATGTACTATTTGCTTGCTGTGGGGTTTGCTCTCTCTTATGTGACCCCATTTATGGTTGTGCATTTTGGTTTTGGTTTCGAGTGTGTTTTAGACCCTTTTTCTATTTCTACCCTAGTAGGTGACTATGTGATGGATAGAAGAGTCTATAGGGGTTGTGTGGTGTCTGTGAGTGGTCGAGAGACTTTAGTGGATCTATTTGAATTATACATGATTGATTTCGATGTCATATTGGGGATGGATTAGTTGCACACAATTTATGTTTCTCTAGACTCTCAGACTCTTAAGGTTGTCTTTAAATTCCCTAATAAGGCGGTTATTAAGTGAAAGAGTGGTTCCTTAGCCCCTAAGTAGAAGTTCATATCGTATCTTAGAGCTTAGATATTAATCTTCAATAGGTGTCTCTATCATTTGGTTTGGGTTAAAGATTCTAACTCAAAGGGTCCTTCTTTGAATTTCATCCTAGCGGTGAATGAATTTCCTGAGGTCTTCCCTGATAACCTTCCTGGTGTTCCTTCTAATAGAGAGATTGATTTTGGGATCGATCTTATTTTAGACACTCGTTTGATAGCTATTCCTCCATATAGAATGGCTCTAGCTGAGTTAAAGGAGCTGAAAGAGCAACTAAAGAATCTTTTAGACAAGTATTTCATTCGTCCTAGTGTGTCCCCATAGGGTACACCTATTTTGTTCATGTGAAAGAAGGACGGTTCCCTTCGGGTGTGTATTGATTATCGACAGCTGAATAAGGTGACAGTAGAGAATAATACCCTCTTCCAAGGATAGATGATTAGTTTGATCAGTTGCAGTCTGCTAAATTTTTTTCCAAGATTGATTTTTGATCTAGGTATCATCAATTAAAGATTAAGGAGGTGGATATTCCTAAGACTACCTTTCGTACTCAGTATAGGCATTTTGAGTTTTTGGTTATGTTCTTTGGGTTGACCAATGTCCCAATGGCATTCATGGATTTGATGAATAGGGTCTTTCATAATTTTCTGGATTTGTTCGTCATTATTTTCATAGATGATATTTTGGCGTACTCTAAGAGTGAGGTGGATCATGCTGATCACATTCACATTGTATTGTAGACCCTGAAGGAGAAATAGTTATATGCCAAATTTTTAAAATATTAATTCTGGTTGAACGTTGTCACTTTTCTGGGTCATGTCATTTCAAGTGAAGGGATCATGGTGGATCCACAAAAGTTGCAGTGATTAAGAAGTGCCCTAGACCCATGACTCCAAATGATATTTGGAGCTTCTTGGGTTTAGCTGGTTACTACAGAAGGTTTGTGGAAATTTTTTCTTTTATAGCTGTCCCATTGACTAAGCTGACTCAGAAGAAGGTAAAGTTCTTATGGTTTGATGCTTGTGAGGGTAGTTTTGAAAATCTGAAGGATAAGCTAACTTCGGTCCGTTCTTGACTTTTCCTGAAGGCACGGATATATTTATGGTCTATTTTCATACATCGAATATGAGGCTTGGTTGGGTCTTAATGCAGCATTGCAAGGTGATAGCTTATGTCTCTAGGCAGTTGAAGGTACATGAGAAGAATTATCTGACTCATGTGTTGGAGTTTTTGGTTATGGTATTCGCATTGAAAATCTGGCATCACTATTTTTATGGAGTCCATGTGGATATCTTTTCAGATTATAAGAGCCTACAATATGTGTTTACTCAAAAAGAGATGAACCTCAAGCAAAGGAGATAGCTTGAGTTGCTCAAGTATTATGACATGAGTCTCCACTACCACCCAGGTAAAGCTAACGTAGTTGTTTATGCTCTTAGCGGGTTATACATGGGGAGTCTAGCTCATATGGATAAGAATAAGAGAGAGTTAGTGAAGGATATTCACCATTTGGATAACTTTGGAGTTTTTCTCTTGGACTCTGAGGACGTAGTGTGTTTGTATAGAAGGCAGCTCAGTCATTTCTTGGTGCGGAAATAAAGGTGAAGCAAGTGTTGGATCCCACCTTGATGAGGATCATAGGTGACGTAAGAAGGAAAAAGGTGATGGCCTTCGAGAATAGTGGTGATGGTACCTTGCGGTACCAAGAAAGATTATGCGTTCCTGATATAGATGGTTTGTGAGAAAGGATCTTGGTTGAGGGGCATGAATCGTGTTATTTTATTCATCCTAGTTTGACGAAAATTTATCATGACCTTAAGGAGATGTATTGGTGGAACAATATGAAATGGGATGTGGCTAATTTTGTAGTTAAGTGTGTAGTGTGCCAACAAGTCAAGGTTGAGCACATGAGTCTCGGAGGATTGTATCAAGAAATTAAGCTAACTATCTGGAAATGAGAAGTGATCCTTGAATTTATCCTTTGTCTAGGTACCATTGAAAAATATCAATTTGCCCTTTCCTAAGAGAGCAATATTCATAGATTTTCTACAATTGCCGTAATTCTCAACTCTGATCATCTGAATGGGAATTAGCATTGATTCAAGAGTATCTGATGGTTGTAGAAATAGTGGGTATTTGTGATCTATTTGTTCTTTAACTTCTTCCATTATAGCATCTTTAAAAAGTCAACAAATTTAGAGATAAACAAACTTTGCAGAAGCAATTCGATCACTCAAATCAAATATGCTACTCTAATACCATATCAAAACTCATGCATAGAATCCATGAATTTACTGTGTAATAATTTGTGGAGCTATTGAGCAGAGTAACAAGAGAATGAAGAAGAAGATATTTTGTGAAAAACGATTCAACTATTTTATTCAATGGCTAAAGTCATATTTATATAGGTTTAAGCTACACCCTAACTAACTAAGCTAGTTGATTAATTTAACTAACTCAAAGATCAGATGGTGACAGTTGTATTGCCAACTAGATTAACTAGCATTAACAAACACTTAAGCGTCTAAATAACTAGCTAAGCTACATATAACTATCTACTACACTATTGCATTCAACACTTTAATATGTTACTATATTTTTGTCGATAAATATCGAATATTGCTATGTTGGGTTCTTAGTAAGAAGGCCATATTTGAGAGAAAATTTATTGATTTAAGAATCACGAAAAATTGATTTACAAAAGAAAAACTTCGTATAAAATTTGAAATTCCCAAAATACGAAAGATTTACAACCAAATTTTCCTAAAAGACGAAAGATTTACAACTAACTAATGGGTCAATTGGCAATTGCACAAGTTGCTATTGAGTAGAATTTAGGAAAAACTTCCCTTCTTGGAATTTCAAATATTTATGCCCATGTTTACACAAACTTTAAAGTTCCATATTTAATAAAACAACAAAAATCACCTAAAGAACCTTCAATCTTAATCACTAATACCAAGTCTGAATTAAGCTCTTGTAGTTGACCCTGAATACAAAAGTAGGCCAGAGTGCAAAGTTGGATTATTATTTTTGAAACTTCTAATTAATTAAATATTAAATAATAATCTTATCATATTATCCTATAGTAAAAGTTGGAAGGTGTTGAGTAGAAATTGAAAGACAATATGTTATAATATATAATATTCATTAAAATATCTGTTTAAAGAAAAGTTAAGAACAAGACTTTGTATTCCATTATCACTCTAGGTTTGATTTCAAAATTATTATTTTTGAATTCAAAGTAAATGGGCGTGGAAACTTATTATGATATTCATGGTGGAAGAATATGTTATTCATTTTATTGAATTCAATGTGTATATGTAACAGCCTAATCCATCGTTACAAGAACATGTCTTGATATTCGTACGGGGTATGAAAATTATCAGAATAATGTTTGTAAACTTGTATGGGGCAACACAAGTCAAATTTTAAAAATTAAAATATTATGGTCTGACTGACATCATCCCACTATAGCAGTAATTGTTCCTCAATAGTGGTGTAGCTATAGTGACGTGTACGCTATTATAGCAACATGACTCGACCAGAATTCCTTAAAGTGATCCCTTTTATATTTACCCCTTTTGAGTGGAACAAACAAAATGTGGGGAGGCTCCAAAACCCTTAGGGATTTCTCCCATGTAATGGAGCTATGGGGAAGAGAAAAATTGGGTATGAATGGGTTCAAACCTCTGGATTTTCAGGAATGATGCATCAATGATCTTGGAAAGGATGGAAATCAAACTAATTTGTCCTTTATACAATTGTTGGTTAATTGAGTAGTGTAGAACCAGGTTAGAAAGTACGAATGTAACTATAACACCCCAAAAAGTCAAGCTAAGATTAGAATCATGCTTCAAGTATTTATTAAATTACATTTAATGTTTTCGTAGTATAAGATGTGATTTAGATAAGTATAAATACCACAAGTAACTTCTAGCACATGAGCAAGTAAAAACCCCACTTACCAATTGATTTTTTTGTGAAAAATCTTGCTATAGTCAATTTCAAATAAGCATCACTCCTAGATTATGAAGTATTTTTGTTATCATAACCCACCTAATGAAAGGCCTTTGAGCATTCTTTTAAACACATCCAATTTGACCTAAATCCAGTACTAGACTAAAAATTTATGGATATTTTAGAGACGCACTATCCAGCTTTGAGAACCTACGAGCATATGTACAATCTTGGTTACATAGTACGACATACAATGCTCTCATCTGAGTGAAACAGCCCAAAGAACCTAAAAGTTAATGAGTATACCTCCCAACCACTATAGGTAACCACAACTATGGCTTGAAACCATGATCTTAGGTTCGATCGTGTGTCCTCAAGGGGATCCGATTTAGACTTCCAACCTACAAACCAAGGTACAATTGTAGGTTGGTCCAAGGATGACACCAAGGCTTATAAGATAGAGTACAGAGAGCCCCAAGTCAGACACCTAATCACGAATGCCACCCATAATCATAGGTAGGTCCCATGATTATGGGAAGGTCTAACGATGAAAGAAAGGTCTCGTATGTCCCTTCTAGCAGTTTTTTTAGTTTAAATTTTATAAAGGGCATTCTAGTATTTTTTTTTTCCACTTTCTAAACCCCTAAACTACATTGTTTAATATTTCCTAAGGATGATTATTTAGATTAATATTATCTTAAGCCCATCAATACTTTGAAAGTAATCGATACTATTTGAAAAGAGACAATTTCTCTTTATCGGGGTAACTATTGTCCATCTCTTTTAAGCTTACAATTTCAAGGATTTCCTTTGTATTTTCATCTCCACGTATGTTAGATTTTATCAATGGGATTTCACCCATTGAATCCCAAAGTTAACTAAATTTCTCTATTTAATTCCTTCCTCAGAGCTTAGGTTTTATGAGTATTATGAATTTCTTGATATTCCAGATCGTTGATATATTTGAGTTATAAACCCATCTTTTAACATGAATTTCATACCATTACATATTCAAAATTATAAAACCTAATTATATTGTGAAATCCACGATTGTTGGACTTGAGTTATTAAATTTTTTAATTCACTTAGTTTAAGAAATTGTCATAATAGTTGCATTCTTCGGAGATGGTGGGTTATGAACATCCGATGACCTAGGATTTTATGCATATACTTATGATCATTATATCCTCAAATTTACATGTCTTTAATGCTCTTGCATAATGCATTTATTTTCAATCTTCAGAATATTTCAATTATTGAGCATTTCAAATATCAAAGTCATTTATTTAGGAGTAGTACTTGGCACTAAGTAGACACAAGAATGAAGGCTGACCTATCAGTTGGGTTGATACCTTTTGTAGAAGTCCTTAAATCCTAGAACTATGGCTCCACTATAGGTTTAAGAGTGTCACTGATAGACCAGACATGACACCTTAGTCATTTTGGACAATAATTTCGTGGATCCATGTCAGTCAGTGTTCCTACCCTTGGAAAGGTCCAGAACACACTTCCAGCTGAGGTTACAGGTTAGACCTCTATTAGATTAAATTAGGGTAAGTCAAATAGTAGTAGCTACCACAATCCATAGTTCATAGTTCAAATTTAGATACTTGAATAACCTTGTATTCAGTTGCTCAGCTTATCACACTATACATGTTATTACTTGGTCTTCCATCAGTTTACCATGTCATGTGCATAATGTTTATCTTATATAAGTTATTTCCCATCTCATGTACTTAGTACATTCAAGGTAGTTATTGTATACTTTTATTTGCTCTATGTTATCTTATAATATAGGTACTTATTGAATACTTTTATTATTATAAGTACATTCAAGGTACTTATTGTATACTTTTATTTGCTCTATATTGGTTTTATGAGTATTATGAATTTCTTGATATTCCAGATCGTTGATATATTTAAGTTATAAACCCATGTTTTAACATGAATTTCATACCATCAGTAATAATACTTTGGTGAGTCCTCATCATTTGAATACTAGTTATCAATATGTTTTAGTATTATATTAGTATTTAGATAGTTAGAATTAGTTGGGATTTTGCCCCCATGAAATATATTATTTAGGGGCTTTTATATAGTCAGATAGAGTAAGTTTTCAACTTTAAAGGTTTTATTCAAATATTGCCACCTAGACTTATTGCCAAACTTATTATTTAGACTGTCATTTATGCATCCATAATTTTTAGTTATTTCAGTAATCTTAGTGTTATACCAGGCCATGGGTTAGCTTGGGGTCACTCGTGGCTCTAAGTATCGTGATACGACTAGGGGTAGCCTTAGATTGTGATAAATTTTGTATCAAAGCATTAGGTCTAAAGTGTCCTAGGGTATTTGAAATCTGTGTTAAGTAGAGTCTTGTTCATGGGTGTGAAGCGCACCCCACTTATGGTTGAGAGGCTATTTTTGAAAAAAATTCACTTCTTTTATGTTCATATTGTGTAATAGAGCATGAACTCTATTAAAATCTTCTTATAACTTATGCTCTATATGTTTACGGAATACACCTCCTAGGAGAACTAATAGAAGAAGGAATGAAAATGGTAACAACAATGGGAATCATCAAGCACCACCACTGGCTCCAGCAAACCATCTAAACAAATAAGTCTTACATTTCAAATTTAGGGCTTCTTTCATAGCATTATCCCTATCTATGACCACCTAAAATAAGCAACAGGCTATTGCACCAGCCAATCCAGTAGTAAATACGGTAGTAGATAGAGTTTGAGACTTCACTCGGATGAATCTTCTAGTATTCTTTAAGTCTAAGTATGAAAAGTATCCACAAGAGCTCTTGGATAGTATTCAAAAAGTTACTAAGATCATGTGTGTCACTCCAACTAAATGTGTTGACTTGGTTACTTATTAGTTGTAAGGAGTAGCTCACATCTGGTTTGAATAGTAAAAAGATGAGAGTGGTATGGATGCAGGACTAGCTGAGTGGGATGAGTTTGTTATTGCATTTCTAGACAAGTTCTTCCCACTTGAGATAAATAAGGCCAAGGTACAGAAATTCATTAATCTAAAATAGGACAACATTAGTGTGAAGGAGTATTCTCTTAAGTTCACTCAATTAGAAAAGTATGCTCCGGCTATAGTTGTTGACTCTAGGGCCTACGTGGGTAAATTTACACTCGGTGTTTCTGAGGAAATGGTTAAGGAGTATAGGACTACAATATTGGCCAAGAAGATATTTCTATATTAATGATTCATGCCCAATAGATTGAGTAAAAAAAGATCCAAGAAAGAGAAATGGAGATAAGAGGGCTAAAACAGGTAGTTTCAACTTCTCTTAGAAGTCAGATAGCGATAATCATTCTCATTATCATCAAAAATCTTTAACTCTAGCCCCATTTTCTTCTAGTGATCTAATGTCCAAGTTCAGACAAGATAATCAAGATAGCGCACCAGGCTCTAAGTCCCAAGGTAGTGTGAACAATGGTCGTACAAACCCAGTTTTTATGAAATATGATAAGAACCATAAGGGTGAGTATATGTCTAGTAATGATATTTTTTTGGCGTATGGCAAACTAGGTCACAAATTGAGGGAGTGTCCAGTGGCTTTGTAGAGAGGTAGAGATGCTCGTCAGCAGAATTAGTATCTCTTCAATAGTTTACCCTACTCAGTTGGGTGCTTTATTTAGTGCAACTAAAGGATAATATTAGAACAGGTTCAATGACCTTCAGAATCGATAGGATCAGGAAGGTTCTCATGATATGGTCACTGGTATGTTATAAGTCTTTAACATTCACGTTTATGCATTAATAGATCCCAAAGCCATACTCTCTTTTGTAACTACCTATATAGTAGTAAATGTTAGTATAGTCCCAAAACTTTTTTAGAACCTTTCTCAGTCTTTACTTTAGTTGGTGATTTAGTCATAGCTAAACAGGTATACAAAAATTGCCTAGTCGTAGTTTCTCATAAAGTCACCTCAGTTGATCTAGTAGAGTTAGACATGATAGATTTTAATGTCATTCTTGGAATAGAGTAGCTATAATATTTCTATGCCGCTATTGATTATGAAAATATAGCAATCTACTTTTAGTTTCCAAATAAACCAGTTTAAGAGTGAAAGGGTAATAACTCAGTGCCTATAGGTCAAATCTTCTCTTACCTTAAGGTTAGAAAAATTATTTCCAAAGGGTACATCTATCATATTATTTGGGTTGAGGATTTGAAGTCTATCAGTTCTAGTGGTAAATAAGTTTCCAGAAGTGTTCCTAAAGATCTACCAGAGTCCTTTTTGAATTGGAAATTGGCTTTGGAATAAATCTCCTTCTATATGCCCAACCTATTTTGATACCACCCTACAAAATGGATCCATCCAAGCTTAGAGAATTGAAGAAGCTGTGATGAGTCCTTTTATTTTTAGGATAGACTATTTTACTTTATGTTTTCAGTTCTGTAGTTAGTTGGAGTTAGTTGGGGCCTATCCCATCAACTCATATTTAGTTAGTATAGAGGCTTTCAGATACTACAGTCAGTTATTCAGTATTCAAACTTTAGTTGACTTTATCAGATTACTATATCAGTTGGGTTTGCAGATTCTATCACTTTTCATTACTTAAAACCTTATGGTTTATCAATTGTTCTTCCGTGTATGTTAAATTTAATTCAGTTCTCACAGCAGGTACTAGCTCATGGGTTAGCTTGTGGTCCATCGGGACTGTAAGCACCATGTGGCACCCAGGGTGTACTCTCGGGGCATTACAAACTTAGTATTAGAGCCTAAGGTTTTAAAGTGTCATAGAAAGTCTGAAATACGCTTCAATTAGAGTCTTATACATGGGTGTGAAGCGCGACACACTTATGGACAAGAGGCTGCAAGATGTTTAGGAAAAGTTTCCCTTCTTTAAGTATTCATGTCATGCGAGTGGGTATAATGCTCATGTTAAACTCTATCCAATTCATTCTCCCTTCTATTTATAGAACATGCCTCCCAGAAAGACAAACGGAAAAAGAAATATAAACCAGCCAGCACCTCAACTCGTTCAGGAAGAACCCCTAAATGAGCACATTTCTCATGCAGAGTTAAGAGTTGTATTCACTACTCTAGCCCAGTCTGTAGCGGCTCAGAATGTACAGCCAGCCACTGTTTTGGCCAACCCAGTGGCCAATATTGCTACAGCCAGAATTCGGGACTTTACCCGAATGAACCCTCCTTTTTTTTGGGATCTAAGTCCGAAGAGAATCCACAGGAGTTCCTCGATCAAGTACAGAAAGTCACAAATATTATAGGGGTAACTTCTAGAAAGAGTACTGAATTGGTTACTTACCAATTGCAAGATGTGACCAAACATAGTTTAAGCAGTAGAAAGAAGATAGAGGCATAGATACAGGGCCTGTAGAATGGGAAGAGTTTTCTACTGCATTCTTAGATAGGTTCTTCCACTGGAGTTGAGTGAGGATAAAATTCTAGAGTTCATTAACTTGAAGCAGGGCAACATGATAGTGAGAGAGTATTCTGTCAAGTTCACTCAGTTATCCAGGTATGCCCCTCATGTGGTAGCTGATAGCAGGTCTAAGATGAGTAAGTTTGTGTCTGGTATATGTGACAACATGGTCAAAAAGTGTAGGACCACGATACTAATTAGGAAGATGGACTTGTGTAGGTTGATAGTCCATGCTCAACAGATTGAAGAGCATAAGTCTAAGAAGAGAGGGGAAGAATGAGAGAGCTAGAATGGGTAGTTTTAATTCAGTCAGCCAAGGTCAGAAGGTGGTAACCGTCCTCAGTTTTGTCAAAAATCCTCAGTCCCATCTTCATCTTCAGCTAGTGCTCCAATACTTTAGTTCAGGAATGATCATAAGGATAGGGCCCAGGCTCTAAGTCCCAAGACAGTGTTAACAGCGCTCATACAAATCCTCTTTGCCAGAAATATAGTAGAACCATCAAGGTGAGTGTAGAGCTGGCAGTGATGTATGATTTGGGTATGGTAAGCTAGGCCATCAGATTAGGGAGTGTTAGGTAATTTCATAGAAAGGTAGGGATTTGCGCCAACAGGGCCAGTCCCATCAGTCATCAGTTCCAGTCGGCCGCCCGACTCAGCAGGGTTCTACTTCTCATGCTACCAATGGTCAACATCCAAACAGATTATATGCTCTTCATTTCTGATAAAATTAGTAAATTCTCCTAACGTAGCTACTGGTATGTTGCAAGTTTTTCATTTACATATTTATGCTTTATTAAACCTGGGAGCTTTTCTTTTGTAACTCTTTATATACTCGTCTCAACTTCGGAGACAGTCTCAAAATCTTAGCAGGGCCCTTTTCAGTATCTACCCCAGTAGGTATTTATATTGTAGCCCGGCGGGTATACAGAAATTGCCCGATCACAGTGTCTCTGAAAGTCACCTCAGTCAATTTTGTAGACTTAGAGATGATTGATTTTGATGTCATTCTCAACATAGATTAGCTCTATTCAATCTATGCTTTAGTTGATTATAGAAATAGAGTTGTTCATTTTTTGTTTCCAAATGAACTAGTCCTTGAATAGAGGGGTAGTGTTACAATGCTTAAGGGTCGATTTGTTTCATACCTTAGGGCAAGGAAAATAATATCTAAGGGATGTATCTACCATCTTTTTTGAGTCAGAGACATTATTTTAGAGACTCCTAGCCTTGAGTAAATTCTAGTGGTAAATGAATTTTCAGATATGTTCCCCGAAGATCTTCCCGGAGTTCCTCCCGAGAGGGAAATTGACTTCGAAGTAGACCTTCTTCCAGACACTCAACCTATTTTTATTCTACCATATAAAATGGCTCCAACCAAACTCAAAGAGTTGAAAGAACAGTTAAAGGACCTTTTAGACAAGGGGTTCATCAGACCCAGCGTCTACCCATGGGGCGCACCAATTTTATTCATGCGTAAGAAAGACGATGACTTGTTTGACCAACTTCAGGGTGCCAATTACCTCTCCAAGATATACCTCAGTTCTAGATATCATCATCTCAGAGTCAAAGAATGTGACATTCCAAAAATAGCTTTCAGAACTTGGTATGGTCACTTCAAATTCCTAGTCATGTCATTTGGTCTCACCAATGCCCCAAAAGCTTTCATGGACTTGATAAATTGAGTGCTCAAGCATTATTTGGACATTTTTGTCTTAGTCTTCATAAATGACATCCTTGTCTACTCCCGTACCAAAAACGATCATGCAGATCACCTCAAAATAGTGTTGTAAACTCTTAAAGCCCATCAGTTGTTCGCTAAATTCAGTAAGTGTAAATTTTGGCTAAGATCGACAGCTTTTCTTGGTCATATTATTTCCGGTGATGGCATTAGAGTTGATCCTCAAAATACCAAGGCAGTGAAAAACAAGCTTAGACCCATTTCTCCATCAGATATCAGGAGTTTCTTGTGTTTAACTAACTATTATCGTTTAGTTTGTCTAAGGATTTTTATCTATTTCATCCCCTATGTCCAGATTGGCTTAAAAGAAAGTCAAGTTTCAATGGTTAGATTCCTGTGAGAAGAGTTTTTAGGAGTGACTCGACTTACCTAAACCCCAATTTTGACCTTGCCAGATGGTTCAAATGGGTTTGTTATGTACTGCAATACATCTAGAGAAAGTTTGGGTTGTGTTCTATTGCATAGAGATAAGGTCATATCCTATGCCTCCAGACAGCTTAAGCCCCATGAAAAGAATTACCCTACCCATGATCTTGAATTAGCAGTTGTAGTGTTTTCCTTAAAGATTTGGAGGCGTTATTTGTATGGGGTGCATGTTGATGTGTTCACAGACCATAAAGCTTGCCGTATGTGTTCTCTCAGAAAGATTTAAATTTGCATCATAAAAAGTAGTTAGAGTTGGTGAAAGATTATGACATGAGTATTTTGTATCATCCGGGTAAGGATAATGTAGTGGCAAATGCTCTCAGTAGATTGTCTATAGGTAGTGCTGCTTATGTTGAGAACGATAAGAAAAAGCTAATTTAGGAAGTTCATTAGCTTTCCAAATTAAGTGTTTGTTTGGTTGATTCCACTGAGGGTAATATTTGGGTTCAGAATAGTTCGAAATCTTCTTTGGTTTCCAAAGTGAAAGAAAATCAAGATAAAGATCCCAGTCTAGTCAAGTTGAAAGAGTCAATCAGAGATCAGAAAGTAGAGGTTTTCTCCGAAAGGGGAGATGGTGTGTTGTGTTTCCAGGGTAGACTGTGCGTGCTAGGTATAGACAACTTGAGGAAGCAAATTTTTACAGAAGTGTATGGTGTGCGGTACTCGATTCATCTAGGGGCCACTAAGATGTACCATGATTTATGGGAGATCTATTGGTGGAGTGGGATGAAAAGAGATATTACAGAGTTTGTAGATAAGTGCTCTACGTGTCAGCAGGTTAAGATTGAGCATCAGAAGCCTAGAGGGTCCATGCAGAAGTTTAGTATTACCACATAGAAATGGGAAGAAGTGAACATGGACTTTGTGATGAGTATGCCTCGTACTCGCCATCAACATAATTTTATTTGGGTTATCGTAGATAGGATGACCAAATCAGTCCATTTTTTGTGAGTCAATACCTCTTATTCAGCTGAAGACTATGCCAGTCTCTACCTTAGAGAGTTGGTTAGGTTACACAGAGTCCCAGTATCCATTATTTTAGATAGAGGCACACAGTTTACCTCTTATTTTTGGAAAGCATTGCGGAAGGGTCTTGCTACCCAAGTTCACCCCAGTACATCCATTCACCTCCTTAGACAGATGAAGTAGAAAGGGCTATTCATACTCTAGAAGATATGTTAAGAGCCTACGTTGTTGATTTTAAAGGTAGTTAGGATGACCACTTTCCTTTGATCAAATTCGCATATAATATCAGCTACATTCTAGTATCTAGATGGCTCCATTTGAAGCTCTTTATGGTAGGAGATATAGATCTCCAATTGGTTGGTTGAGGTAGTTGAGGCCATAGTAGTAAAGCCTGACTTATTATTTGATGCCTTCGAGAAGGTTCAGTTGATCAGGGAAAGGCTTAAGGAAGCCCAGAGCCGACAGAAATTGCATGCAAATGTGAGGAGAAAGGATCTCAAGTTTGAGATTGGCAACTTTATGTACCTAAAGATCTCTCCCATGAAGGGAATGAAGAGGTTCGGCAAGAAGGGGAAGCTTAGTCCCCAATATGTCGGTCCTTATAGAATTCTCAATAATTTTAAAAAGGTAGCTTACGAGCTTGAGTTGCCTTCAAATCTAGCTTTAGTGCGCCCAGTATTCTACGTTTCCTTGCTAAAGAAGTGTATCAGAGACCCAGCAGCTGTCGTTCCTTTAGAAAACATAAGCATTCAGAATGATCTCTCTTTCAAAGAGGTCTCAGTCGATATTCTCAATCTTCATATTCACAGATTGAGGAACAAAAATTTCCCCTTGGTCAAAGTTCTTTGGTTGAATTAGTCCGTTGGGGGAGCTACTTAGGAAGCAGAATCAGATATCCGAACCAAGTATCCTCACCTCTTCTCTGCAAACTCAGACTCAACTTAAGGTAATAGTCTTTATTAGATTTACTCAGTCCCATGTTCAATTACAGCTAAAAACTTCAGTTATCATTGCATATCATCTTCATGACAATCATCCATTCATGAATCAGTTCAGCCATGTACCCATGCATCAAATGTGCATGTTCAGTATTGAAACTCATTCTATCATTAGTATCATTCATCTATTCCATGCTTCAGTTACGCATGCTCAGTATGTAAACTTAGTCTATTAGTACTTCCAAGCTTTTCGTTGATAAATGTTCCTAAGAGGGAGATATTGTAATACCTCATATTTCTCTAACTCAGTTCAACTCTCAGTATATGAGTATTCCTAAATAAAATTTTAAAAATACTTATAATTTTCCATTTTAAGACCTGCCATTGCAAATAAAATTCATTCACCTTTCCAATGATATAAAATTCGCCCAAATTCGATACCCGGGCGAAGAGTTAAAGCAATTTTAGTAAAATAGTGTGCCACCTAGTGCAGAACCATGTCGCAGAGCCAGTTCAAATGGTACTCATTAGTTTCTAGTGAAGTTCCATGATAATTACACATCGTGATACTATTCCAGTTCACAATTATCATTTTCCAGTGAGGGAACGCGATCCCACCGTGTCGCGCCAAGTGCCATTTTCCCAATTGTTAAAATCCAGTGAGAATCCGCGATGGTGCAGCATCACGCCAAGGGTCAATTTCACTCTCATCCCTTTTAAGGACTGTGTCATCCAAATTCCAATGGCTTACTGCGATGCCACTACGTCGCGGTGAAGCCCAAAATCAAGACTTTTCAATGACCAATTTTGGTTACTTTCTAGGTGTAATTTGGTATTTTTCCATGGCCCTAATCAATCCTAAACTCGATATTAATGCCCTAAATAACCTATTATGTCATTATTTACTCACTTTCTCTCAAAAATAAATCACTCTCTCTCAAATTGATAAAACCCCAGCTTCAAGAAATCAAGAATAATCCTCAAGAATTTCACCACGAACCTTCAAGAATAAATCTTCTCACGTATGTTAAGTATTCATTCATGGGTCCCTTTCACCCATGAATCCCAAGTATCCAATTAAAATACAAAGTTATTATCTTTTCAAGTTATTTATGATTTGAAATAGTGATTTTAACCATGAAATCCCATGAATCTTGTCCTATACTATGTTTTTATGAAATTGATGTTGATTTTTACACTCCACATATTTAAATGATATTGTCCACTGATTTAATTCATGATTAATGATATTGGTGTTGAAATTGTGCTTTTACTACAAGCTTTAAACTATTCTCATGCTTAATGTACAACATGCACATCAAGTGTTTGATGAAATGCCTATAAAAGTGGATTTTAAATAAATGCTCCCATGTTATGTCCTTAAAGATTAGTACTACTTTGCTATTATTACTATTGAGTCCTTAGGGTTATGAATACCCTAAAACATAGTTGTTTACTTAGTCTTAGTAGATTCAGAACAGTTTCAGACATATTATGAGTAATATCAGTTCAGCCAGTTATCATAATCAGTTAAACTCATAACAGCTCAGTATTTTGAGTCAGTTCAGTTAGGAGTAGGATTTAGCACTGAGCGAGTATAGGAATGGTGACTTCTCCATCAGATATACAGAGTCGTTAGTAGTTGTCCCTGAACTTCAGAACTATGTAGCAAGCATAGGATAAGAGGAGTCACCTATTATATTAGGCTTGACTACCTTCCAAGGGTCACCCGTCAAACTAGGCTTAATACCCTTAGTCCTTCGGGATAGTACATTAGTATAGTGGATTCACACAGCCAGCATTAGTACCCATGGAACGGTACTAGAACCCTTCCAACTGGGTTTACATGTTAGACCCTAAACTTGCTCATTTGGGGCATGTTGGTTAGATGATAGCTCTTACTGTCTTAGTCCAACAATCAGTCTAGTAATTCAGTTTCAATTGCTTGGCTATAGCATATAGATATCAGTGATTCAGTTACCAAAATTTAGTGTTTCAATATTTACAACTTTTATTTAGAACATATTTTATGCTTGGCCATGCTTCCTCAATACTTATAGATTTCACGTATTCTCAGAATTTATAGACTTCATTTATCCTCAGTGACTACAGATTTCATACACTCTATCCAGTATTACATGTTATATATATACACGCATATATTTAGATAGTTATTATTCATGTTCATGAAACCATACATATCATCCAACCTCATTTAGCATACCATTATATTCAAAGTACTAATCACATACTCTTTCCTTGTGCTATGATGTATCATATCATAGGTTCGAACGCCTAGTTTTCGGATCGTGCTTAGACTTCTCAGACTATCAGTCATAGCAGTGGTGAGTACTCTTATTTTGAGTATAGACTATTTTACTTTATGCTTTTAGTTCAGTAGTAGTTGGAGTTAGTTGGGGCATATCCCAGCAACTCACATTTAGTCAGTCTAGAGGCTTTCAGACACTATAATCAGTTATTCATTTTTCAGACTTCGGTTGACTTTATCAGATTACTTTATCAGTTGGGTTTGCAGATTCTATCATTTTTCATTACTTAAAACCTTATGACTTATCAGTTATTCTTCTGCATATATTATATTTTATTCAGTACTCACAGCAGGTACCATATCATGTGTTAGCTTGTGGTCTCTCAGGACTGTAAGCACCATGTGGTGCCCAGGGTGTACTCTCGGGGAGTTACACAAATCACCCATATTTCGAACACACAGCCTAGACTGATAACGAAGAACACCATATCCCCCTTAGGAGAAAACCTCAACCTTCTAACCCCAAATTGCCTTTTTTTAACTTAAGCAAAATGGGGTCTCTATCTTGTTTTTCTTTTACTTTGTAACCAATAAAGATTTTGAACCATTCTGAATCCAAACACTACCTTCGACTAAATCAACCAACCGAACACCCAATCTATCTAGCTGATGAACCTTGCAAACTAACTTCTATTATCCTCAACATGGGCAACACTTTCTATAGATAGCCTGCTAAGGACATCAGCCACAACATTGGACTTACTCGGCTGATAAAACACATTCATATCATAATATTTTAACAATTTAAGCCACCTTCTTTGATGAAGATTTAGGTTTTTCTGTGTGAATACATACTATAAATTTTTGTGATCAGTGAATACATCAACATGAAACCCATATAGGTAATGCCTCTATATCTGTAAGGAAAAAACAACTACTACCAACTCAAGATCATGAGTTGGGTAATTTTTCTCATGGGATTTGAGATGTCTAGAGTCATAGGCTATCACCTTACCTCACTGCATCAAAACACAACCAATACTAACTCTATAAGTATCATAATAAACCACAAAATCATTTGAACCCTCTGGTAAAGTCAATACTGGGTAAAAGTAAGCTGAATATTCAATTCATGAAAAACTCTTTTTGCATAAATTGGACCACTAAAATTTGACTTTCTTCTGAGTTAGTCTGTACATGGGAGAAGAAATAGAAGAAAATACCTCAACAAACCATCTATAGAAATTAGCTAAGCCCAATAAACTCTTGATATCTGATGGTGAGATGGGGCTAGGCCAGTTCCTTATCACTTCGGTCTTCTAAGGGTTAACTCTAATGTCATCACTAGAAATGATGTGATAAAGAAAAGCTACTAATTTTAACCAAAATTCACACTTGCTAAACTTGGCGAATAGCTGATGATTCTTAAAGGTTTGTGTAATACCCGTATTTCCCTATCTTAATTTAACTCTCAGTACATCAGTTATCCCATATAAATTTTTAAATACTCAGTATTTTTTAGTTTAGATCTTACCGTTGCATAGGAAATTTAGTCAGCTTTCCAACGATATAAAATTAGCCCAAATTCAATAACCGGGTGAAGAGTTAGAGTCATTTGTGTAAGACAGTATACCACCTGGGACATCAACACATCGCGAAGGTATGCCAAATGGCAATTGTCACTTTCTAGTTTTCTATGCGATCATGGCACATCGCGCCAAGAAGCATTTTCAAAATTGTCTATTTCCAGTGAAGTTCCATGATTTCACTGCATCGCGCTGAGTCCATAATTCAAAATCAGTAGGGGAACTGTGATTGTACCGCGTTGCTCCAAGCCCTTAATTCCCAATTATCAATTTCCTTGCATCACGTCACGTCAGGGCCCAAAATTGGGTTTTTCCAATGATGATTTTAAATCATTCCCTGGGGTAGTTGGGTATTTTTTTCCATGACCCAAGTCAGTCCTAAACATGAAATTTAACCCTAAAGGAGTACTAATTGATCATTATTTCATTATTCACTCAATAAACAAAGCATTCTCTCTCAAAGGGCAAAACCCTAGCTTCAAGAAATCAAGAACAAACTCAAGAATTTCTCCAAGAACCTTTAAGAATTAACATTCCAAGGTATGTTAGGTGTTCATCTATGGGTTCCTTTCACCTATAGAGTCCAAGAATCCATTTTTAAAAATACAAGTTTATAGAATTATGATTTCCATGCTTGAAATTGATTGTACTCATGTTCATGATAGTAATTAGGTTTCAATTAATGATTAATTATAAGTTTCCATGAAATTAAAATAGTTTATGTGATAAATTATATGAATTGAGTATTGTATTCATGATGTTCATGTGTTGGCCATTATCATGTAAAGTAATCCATGCTCCCCAAGTGTTTGCTAAAATGCCTATGTGAAGTGAATAGTGGAATTACAACATGTCATTATGTGGTCCCAATCATGTACAAGTTTATGCCCTACAAGTGTTTGATAAAATGTCTCTATGAATGAATTTTGAACAAGTGGACATTATTATGCTTTTCAAGATCATGCTTTGCTTTAATTTCACGCTATCTAGTCCTGGGGGTATCTAATACCCAAAAATATAGATGCTTACCTAGTGCCACAATAGTTACAGAATAATCTCAGTAGTGTCACGATGAGTAGCACACTCAGTCAGTTATAGAACTCAGTGAAACTTAGTAAAATTCTAGTTTAGCTCATAATCAGTTCAGTGTCTATTTAGTTGGGAGTAGGATTTAGCACCGAGTGAACCCAAGGATGGGGGATCACCTTCTAGTAGATGGTGTGATCCATAGAAGTAGTCCTTGCATTCCAGGACTATGTAGCCAGCATAGGTTGAGACATCAACCTTCTGTTGAGGGTTGATGAGGTATTTTAACCTGCCAGTTGAGGGTTCCACCGTTCTTATTAGAGTACCTGCAAGATGAGGGTAACTCTTCAACTTGTCTTTACCTTTGGCACGGTACTGGAACCCTTCCAGCTGGGGTTACAGGTTGGACCCTAAATCTATTCAGAAAATGGGCATGTCGGTTAGATGATTACTTTTCACAATTTTAGTCTCAGTATTGAACTCAGTTCAGTTCTGCAGAATTAGGACTATCAAACACAGTCGCCCAGTTATCAGTAACTCGGTTATTAGTAATCTCAGATATCAGTTAATCAGTTATCAGAACTTAGTACCCAGCTTCAATAAGAGCTCAGATACAGTATACATGTATATTCATAGTATTCCATACTTAGTATTAATAATAGTTTCATATTTCTATGTACTAATAATTAGTTATTCTATATCATTCAGTCAGTTATTGTTAACGCACATGAACCATTGCATCCAGTCTTACCTCATCTAGCATACCAATACATTCCACGTACTTATGCATACTTTTCTCTTTGTGCTATGATGTCTCATATCATATGTTCGGAAGCTCAGGTTCCTGACCGCGCATAGATAGATTAAAATTCAACCAATAGTGTTAGATTTTGTAATGAGTCCTCATCTATCGAGGATATATCTTATTTTTGTATTTCAGTAGTCGGAGTTAGTTGGGGGCTTGTACCATCAACTCTGCTTTCAGATAGTTCAGTTAGAGGCTTTTCAGACTAGACTATCAGACAGTATTTGGTTTTGCAAATTATTATTACAGTTGATATTTTTTATCAGTATTCAGATTTTAAACCTTATGGAAATTCATCCTATTTTCCATATTATTTTTAGTATTATTATTCAGTGCTCACAACAGATATCAGTCATGGGTTAGCTTGTGGTCCTTCGGGGTCGTAAGTACCGTGTAGCGCCTGGGGTACAGACTTGGGGCATTACAAACTTGGTATCAGATCCTAAGGTTCAATAAAGTCCTAAGGAGTCTGAAAGTCGCGTCTATTAGAGTCTTGAGAATATGTGTGTAGTGTGCCAAACTTATGGACAAGAGGCTACAAGATGTTTTAGGAAGGTTCCCCTTCTTTCAGTATTCATGTCGTGCGAGTGAGCGTGAGCTCAAGTTAAACTCTCATTCTAATTCATTTTTTTTCCATTTATAGAATATGCCTCTCATAAAGACCAACGGAAGAAGAACAAGAAACAAGTCAGCACCTCAGCCCGCTCAGATAGATCCCCTAGATGAACATGTCTTCCATGCAAAATTCAGAGCTGTGTTCACTACTTTAGCCAATTCCATAGCAGCTCAAAATAAATGGATAGCTACTATTCAGTCTAACCCAGTAGCCAATACTACTACAGCTAGAATTCGGGACTTCTCCCGAATGAATCCTCCCCTATTCTCAAGATCTAAGTCCAAAGAGGATCCGCAGCAGTTCCTTGATCAAGTTTAGAAAGTCATAGATATCATGGGGGTGACTTTCAATGAGAGAGATAAGCTAGCTGGCTATCAGCTACAATATATAACTCATACATTGTTTAATAAGTGGAAGGTATATAGGGGCACAGATGTAGAGCCCATAGAATGGGAAGAGTTTGCTACTGCTTTTCTAGATAGATTCTTTCCTTTAGAGATGAGAGAAGACAAGGTGTTAGAGTTCATTAATCTCAGTAAAGAAAGTATGAGTGTTAAAGAGTATTACCTTAAATTTACTTAGTTATACAGGTATACTCCCCATGTAGTAGCAGACAGTAGGTCCAGAATGAGTAAGTTTGTGTCAGAGGTGTCAGAAAGTATTGTTAAGAAGTGCAAAATAGAGATGCTGATTAATGAGATGGATATATCTAGGCTCATGTTCCATGATCATAAGATAGAAGAGTCTAAGAATAAAGAGGCGGAGAGAGAGAACAAGAGAGCTAGGATAAGTAGCTTCAACTTCACTCAATCTAAGTCAGAAGGCGATAACCATTCCCAGTTTCATCCAAAATCTTTGATTCTTGCTCTATCCTCAGTTAGTGCTCCAGTCCCTAAGTTTAAACATAGTAACAAAGATAGGGCACCAGGCTCTAAATCTCAGGGTAGTGTCAACAGTGCTCGAACGAATCCTATTTGTCAGAAATATGGCAAAAACCATCACGGTATCTACAGAGCTGGCAGTGATGTATGTTTTGGGTGTGGCAAGTCAGGCCACAGAGTCAGACATTGTCCTCTGTTAGGTTCTCACGATCAGTATAACCATTATTCAGCTTAGTTCGGTCGCCCAAATCAGCAGGGTGCCACCTCCAGTGCCACCACTGGGAAACGCCCAAACATACTTTATGTACTTTAATCCAGACAAGATCAGGAAATTTCTCCTGATGTGGTCACTAAAATGTTACAGATCTTCCACTTACATGTTTATGCTTTGCTATATCCAGGAGATTTCTTATCTTTTGTAACTCTTTATATAATCAATAACTTTGGAGTCAGTCCTGAAATTATAGCAGATCCTTTCTTAGTCTCTACCTCAGTGGGTAAGTCTATCATAGCCCGACGAATATACAGGAACTATTCGGTTATGATATCTCAGAAAGTCACTTCAACAGACTTTGTAGATCTGGAGATGGTGGATTTTGATGTCATTCGCGGCATAGATTGGCTCCGTTTATGTTATGCCTTAGTTGATTATAGAAACAGAATTGTTCATTTTCATTTTTCAAATGAACAAATCCTTGAATAGATGGGTAGTACTACAGTGCTTTAGGGTCAGTTGATTTCATACCTTAGAGTGAGAAAAATGATATCTAAGGGATGTATCTATCATCTTGTACAATTCAAAGACTCTAGTCCAGAAACTCCTAGTCTTAAATTAATTTTAGTAGTAAATGAATTCTTAAATACGTTTCCCGAGGATCTTCCTAGAGTTCCTCCCGTAAGGAAAATTGACTTCAAACTAAACTTCTTCCAGTCACTCAGCCTATATCTATTCTACCATACAGAATAGCACCAGCTAAACTCAGAGAGTTAAAAAAACAATTAAAGGATCTCCTAGATAAGGGATTCATCAGACCTAGTGTTTCCCCATGGGGTGCACCAGTCTTATTCGTGCATAAGATAGACAGTTCCGTCAGAATATGTATAGATTATTGTCATTTGAACAAAGTCACAATCAAGAATAAATATTCACTTCCTATAATAGATGACTTGTTTGACCAACTTAAGGGTGCCAGTTACTTTTCTATGAAAGACCTCAGATCAGGATATCATCGGCTCAGAGTCAGGAAATGTGACATTTCAAAAATAACTTTCCGAACCCGGTAAGGTCACTTTAAGTTTTTAGTCATATCCTTTGATCTTACAAATACCCCAACAGCTTTCATGGACTTAATGAATTGCGTGTTCAAGCAGTACTTAGATATGTTCGTTATAGTCTTCATTGATGACATTCTTGTCTATTCTCGTAGCAAGAATGATCACGCAGATCATCTCATAATTGTACTTCAGACTCTTAAAGCCCATCAGTTCTTTTCCAAATTTAGTAAGTGTGAATTTTGAATAAGGTAAGTAGTATTCCTTGATCATATTATTTTAGGTAATGGCATTAGAGTCGATCCTCAAAAGACCGAGGTGGTGAGAAACTGGCCTAGATCCGTTTCTCCTTAGATATCAGGAGTTTCTTGGGTTTAGCTGGCTATTACCGTTGATTTTTTGAAGGGTTCTCATCTATTTCATCCCCCATGTCCAGATTGATTTAGAAGAAAGTCAAGTTTCAGTGGTCAAATTCCTGGGATAAGTATTTTCAGGAGTTGAAGACTCGACTCACCTCAGCCTCAGTTTTGACTCTACCATATGGTTTAGATAGGTTTGTTGTGTACTGTGATGCATCCATAGTAGTTTTGGGTTGTGTACTCATACAGAGAGTTAAGGTCATAGCCTATGCCTCTAGACAGCTTAAGCCTCATTAGAAGAATTACCCTACCCATGTTCTTGAGTTAGCAGTTGTAGTGTTTGCCTTAAATATTTAGAGGCATTATTTGTATGGGGTGCATGTTGATGTGTTCACAGATTACAAAAGCTTGCAATATGTGTTCTCGAAGAAAGATTTGAATTTGTGTCAGAGAAGATGGTTAGAATTGCTAAAAGATTATGATATAAGTATTCTGTACCATCCAGGCAAGGCCAATATAGTGGATGATGCTCTCAGTAGATTGTCTATGGGTAGTGTTACTCATGTTGAGAATGATAAAAAGAAGCTAGTACAGGAAGTTCATCAGCTTAGTACAGGAAGTTCATCAGCCTGCCCGACTAGGTGTCCACTTAGTCGATTTAGCAAAGGGCAGTGTATGGGTGTAAAATAGTTTAGAATCATCTCTAGTTTCTGAAGTGAAGGAAAAACAAGATAGAGATCCCAGTCTTGTTAAGTTAAAAAAGTTAGTCAGAGATCAAAAATTAAAGGTTTTCTCCCAAGTGGGAGATGGTGTGTAGCATTGCTAAGGTCGACTATGTGTGCCAGGTATAGACGACTTAAGGAAACAAATTCTTACAGAAGCATAGGTACGCGTTACTCGATTCATCTAGGGGACACTAAGATGTACCATGATTTGAGGGAGATCTATTGGAAGAGTGGGATGAAGAGAGACATTACAAAGTTTGTAGCTAAGTGCTCTATGTGTCAGCAGGTTAAGATTGTGCACCAGAATCCTAGTGGGTCCATGCAGGAGTTCAGTATTCCCACATGGAAATGGGAAGAAGTGAACATGGACTTTGTGATGGGTTTGCCTCGTACTCATCATCAGTATGATTCTATTTGGGTCATTGTAGACAAGATGACCAAATCAGCTCATTTCTTGCCAGTTCATACTTCTTATATAGCCGAGGACTATGCCAAACTCTAGATCAGAGTGTTGGTTAGGTTACACAGAGTTCCAATGTCTATCATCTCAGATAGAGGTACCCAATTTACCTCTTACTTCTGGAAAGCATTCTAAAAGGGTCTTGTACCCAAGTTCACCTCGGTATAGCCTTTCACCCTCAAACATATGGTCAAGCAGAAAGGACCATTCAGACTCTAGAAGATATATTAAGAGCCTGCGTTGTTGATTTTAAAGGTAGTTTGGATGACCATTTTCCTTTGATTGAATTCGCAAATAATAACAGTTATCATTCCAGTATTCAGATGGCTCCATTTGAGGTTCTTTATGGTAGGAGATGTAGATCTCTAATTGGTTGGTTTGACATCGGTAAGGCCATAGTAGTAGGGCCAAACTTAGTGTTTGATGCCTTAAAGAAGGTTCAATTGATCAGGGAAAGGCTTAGGGCATCCTCAAGTCGATAGAAATCATATGCAGATATGAAGATAAAGGATCTCGAGTTTGAGATCGATGATTTTATGTTCTTGAAAATCTCACCCATGAAGGGAGTGAAGAGGTTCGGCAAGAAGGGAAAGCTCAGTCCCCATTATGTCGGTCCTTACAGAATCCTGAGATATTTCAGAAAGGTAGATTACAAGCTTGAGTTGCCTTCAGGTCTAGATTTAGTACACCCAGTGATCCATATCTCCTTGCTAAAGAAATGCATTGGTGACCCAGCAGTAATAGTCTTCTTAGAGGATGTAAGCATTTAGAATGATCTCTCTTTTGAAATGGTTCTAATTCAAATCCTCGATCATCAGATTTGCAGACTGAGGAACAAAGAAATTTCCTTGGTGAAAGTTCTTTGGTGGAATCAGTCCATTGAGGGATCTACTTAGGAAGTAGAAGCAGATAAGCAGACTAAGTATCCTCACCTCTTCTTCGTAAATTTAGATTCAGCTTAAGGTAACAGTCTTCCTTAGATTTACTCATTTCCATGTTCAGTTACAGTTCTAAACTTGGTATTCTTTATCGTTGCATATTCAGTCATACATTCATAAATTAGTTTAGTCATGTATTCCATGCATCAGATATGCATGTTCAGTATGTAAACTCAGCCTATCAGTGTTTCTCAGTTTAATTAGTCTTATTCAAGGATGAATGTTCCCAAGGGGGAGATATTTTAATACCTCATATTTTCCTAGCTTAATTTAACTCTCAGTACATGAGTTATCCCATATAAATTTGTAAAATACTCAGTATTTTTCAGTTTAGAGCTTACCATTGCGTAGGAAACTCAGTCAGCTTTCGAACGATATAAAATTTGCCCAAATCCAATGACCGGGTGAAGAGTTAGAGCTATTTTTGTAAGACAGTGTACCACCTGGGACATCAATATGTCGTGGAGGCATGCCAAATGGAAATTGTCACTTTCCAATGTTCTATGCGATCATGGTGCGTCACGCCAAGCAGTATTTTCAGAATTGTCCATTTTCAATGAAGCTCCACGATTTCACCGCGTCACGCTGAGTCCAAAATATGAAATCAGTAGGGGTACCATGATTGTACTGTGTCACGCCAAGCCCTCAGTTCCTAATTTTCAATTTCCAGTGACACAACGCGATAGCGACGCGTCGCGCTAGGGGCAGAAATTGAGTTTTCCAGTGACGATTTTAAATTATTCCCAGGGGTAATTAGGTATTTTTCCATGACCGAAGTCAGTCCTATACATGAAATTTAACCCTCAAGGAGAACTAATTGCTTATTATTTCATTATTCACTCAAGAAACAAAGCATCTCTCTCAAAGGGCAAAACCCTAGCTTCAAGAAATCAAGAACAGACTAAAGAATTTCTCCAAGAACCTTCAAGAATTAACATTCCAAGGTATGTTAGGTGTTCATGTATGGATTCTTTTCACCTATAAAGTCCAAGAATCCATTTTTAAAACTACAAGTTTATAGAATTATGATTTCCATGCTTAAAATTGATTGTAATCATGTTCATGATAGTAATTGGGTTTCAATTCATGATTAATTATAAGTTTCCATGAAATTAAAATAGTTTATGTAATAAATTATATGAATTGCATGCTAAACCCTTGAATTTGCAATTGAGTATTATATTCTTGATGTTCATATGTTGGCCATTATCATGTGAAATAATCCATGCTTCCCAAGTGTTTGCTAAAATGCCTATGTGAAGTGAATATTGGAATCATGACAAGTCATTTTGTGGTCCCAATCATGTACAAGTTTCTGCCCTATAAATGTTTGATAAAATGTCTCTATGAATGAATTTTGAACAAGTGGACATCGTTATGTTTTCAAGATCATGCTTTACTTTACTTTCACTCTATCGAGTCCTGGGGGTATCTAATACCCAAAAATTTAGCTTCCTACCTAGAGCAACAGTAGTTATAGAATAGTCTTAGTAGTGTCATGATCAGTATCACACTCAGTCAGTTATAGAACTCAGTGAAACTAAGTATCAGTCTAGTTCAGCTCAGTATAATCAGTTTAGTGTATATTCAGTTGGAAGTAGGATTCAGCACCGAGTGAACCCAAGGATGGGGGCTCTCCTGCCAGTAGATGGTGTGATCCTTAGAAGCAGTCCTTGCATTCCAGGACTACGTAGCCAGCGTAGGTTGAGACATCAACCTGCCATTTGAGGGTTGATAAGGTGTTTTAACCTGCCAGCTTAGGGTTCCACCATTCTCATTAGAGTACCTTCTAGATGAGGGTAACTCTTCAGCTTGTATTTACCCGTGGCACGGTACTGACACCCTTCAAGTGGGGGTTACAGGTTGGACCCCAAATCTATTCAAAAAAGGGGAATATCGGTTAGATGATTACTTTTCACAGTTTCAGTATCAGTACTCAGTCTCAGTAGAGAACTCAATTTAGGTCTACAGAATCAGGACTGTCAGACGTACTTACCCAATTAACAGTAACTCGGTTATCAGTAATCTCAAATATCAGTTACTCAGTTATCAAAACTCAGTACTCAGATATAGTATACATGCATATGCACAGTATTGCATACTCAGTATTTACTGTAGTTTTAGATTTTTATGCACTCATAATAAGTTATTCTATATCATTCAGTCAGTTACTATTCATGCATATGAATCCTTGCATTCAGCCTTCCTCATCTAGCATACCAGTATATTCCACGTACTGATGCATACTTTTCTTTTTGTGTTATGATGTCTCATATCATAAGTTCAGATGCTCAGGTTCCTGACCACGCATAGATAGATTCAGATTTAGCCAGAAGTGTTAGATTTAGTAGTGAGTCCTCATCTATTGAGGATATGTCTTATTTTAGTATTTCAGTAGTCGGAGTTAGTTGGGGGCTTGTCCCATCAACTCCACTTTTAGACAGTTCAGTTAGAGGCTTTTCATACTAGACTATCATACAGTATTCAGTTTTGCAGTTTATTATTATAGTTGATATTCTTTATCAATATTCAGATTGGAACATTATGGCAATTCAGCCTAGTTTCCATATGATTTTTAGTATTATTATTTAGTGATCACAGTAGATATCATTCATGGGTTAGCTTGTGGTCTTTTGGGGTCGTAAAAACCATGTAGCATCTGGGGTACAGACTCGGGGCCTTACAGCCCTCAAAACAATCCTCAAATGGTCTGCATAATCACATTTACTAGGAGAATAGATGAGAATGTCATCTATGTAGACTATGACCTACATGTCCAGATACTGCTTGAACACTCTGTTCATCAACTCCATAAAATTTGTAGGAGCATTTGTTAGTCCAAAAGACATAACTACAAATCCTAAATGACCATACTGAGTTCTGAAGGTTGTCTTTAGTATGTCACATTCTCTGACACTAAGCTGATGATAGCCGAATTTGAGTTCTATCTCAGAGAAATAATTTTTTCTCATAAGTTAGTAGAACAAGTCATCAATCTTGGAGAGAGGATACTTATTCTTAATTGTGACTTTGTTAAACTGACGGTAGTCGATGGATATTTTGAGAAAACCATCCTTTTTACGTAGAACAGAATTGCAGTGCCCCATGGGGATACACTAGGCCTAATGAAACCCTTATCTAAGAGATCTATCAATTTCTCTTTCAATTCCTTATGCTCGGCTAGCGCCATTCTGTAAGGTGGAATTGAAATAGGTTAGGTGCATAGAAGGAGATCTATTTCGAAATTGATTTCCCTCTCGGGAGGAACTCCAAAAGATCTTCAGGAAAAACTTTTGGGAATTTACTTACTACTAGAACTAACTCCAGACACGGAGTTTTGAAACTTGAGTCCTTGACTAGAACGATATGATAGATACACCCTTTAGAAATTATTTTCCTCAACTTGAGGAAAAAGACAAATTGACCTATAGGTACTAGGGTACTACCCTTCCATTCTAGCACTTGCTCATTAGGGAACTAAAACTGAAGTATTTTATTTTTACAGTCAACTAATGCATAGCAGGAGTGGAGACAAACCATGCCATGAATGAAATCAAAATTGGTCATCTCTAACTCTATGAGATCAATTGAAGTAACTTTCTGAGATATTGTGACCAGGAAATTTTTGTATACCCATCTACTATAATAGAACTATCGATTGGAGTAGACACTGAGAAGGGCTCTGAAAGAATTTTTGGGATGACACCGAAGTCTACTGCTATATAGGGAGTCACAAAGGATGGTGTGTCTCCAAGATCTAATAATGCATAAACATGAAGGTGAAAGACTTGAAATATACCCGTAGCCACATCAGAAGAATCCTCCTGATCCTATTGAGTCTGAAGAGCATAGAGTCAATTCCAACGTTGGCCACTGGTTGTACTAGAAGTGGCATCCTGCTGATTCGGCTAACCTATTGGTACTTATAAAAAACTAGCCTGACCCTGCGAACAAAAATCTTTACCCTTCTGATCAACCACTAAGAAGTCTCTGATTCTTTGGCCTGACTTGCCACATCCAAAACAAACATTACAACCAGCCATGCACTTACCCTTGTGGTTCTTACCATACCTCCTGTAGATGGGGTTAGTGCGACCATTATTCATGATACCCTAGTCCTCAATCTTCTGATCGTGAACTATTAATCTGGAAAGGTCCATCTCTTCAATTAATATTTTGGTCTTTCACTCCTTGACCACATCCTCAGAAACCCCAAACATGAACTTACTCATTTGAAACCTGGAATCAGCCACCATAGTAAGAGCATACCTTGCTAACTGGGTAAACTTGAGTGTATACTCCTTCACACTCATGCTACCCTGTTTTAAATTAATAAGCTCCTGAACTTTGGTATCCCTTAACTCGAGTGGGGAAAACTTATCTAAGAAAGCAGTAACAAACTCATCCCACTCTACAGGCCCTGTATCGGTGCCTCTATCCTCCTTCTACTACTTTACCCAAGTATGAGATACTTCTTGTAGTTGGTAAGCAGCTAAATCAGTATTCTCACTCGGAGTAACATCCATGATATCTATGACCTTTTGTACAGTCTAAAAACTCTTGTGGATCCTACTCAGACTTAGATCCAGAGAAGGTTGGAGGATTCATCCGAGTAAAATCCTAAGTTCTAGCTGTTTTTGCATTTACTACTGGATTAGCTAGAGTAATTGCCTTCTAGTTAGAGCATCTATATACTTGGCCAAAATTGTGAATGCAACCCTAAATTCAGCATAAGAGACCTGCTCATTCAGAGGGTCTTAAGGAATTGGTGGCAGCATGGGCTGGTCCTTATTCCTCCTTCCGTTATTACTTTTGGGAGGCATTTTCTGTAAATGGACAGAGGATGACTTAGAATAGGGAAATTTAATAGAGTTTACACTCTACCGCAAAACACGCATACTGAAAAAAGGGAAACTTTCCTAAAACATCTCGTAGCCTCTAGCTCATAAGTATGACGCGCTTCACATTTATGAACAAGACTTTACTTATGGGGCTTTCAGACACCCCAGGGAAATTTAAACCTTGTGCTCTAAAACTAAGTTTGTCACGACCTGAGACTACCCCCTAGTCGTAACATGATTCTTAAGGCCACAAGTGACCCCAAGCTAACCCATGGTCTGCAATAAGTTGTAAATACTAAAAGGAAATAACAAAATACTGTGTAGAAGTCATTAGATAAATGTTTAAGTAATCGATACAATAACAAAGAGTTTGAAACACATCACTGAAAACATATCTAACTATTTGACTGTCTGAAATTCTCTAAACATGATAAGTTGTTGGGATAGGTACCCAACTATCTCTGACTACTGAAATAAAACATGAACTGAAATACAAGAAAGCATGATAAATAGTATAATTAGTCCTTTACTAATAAGGACTCACCAATGCTATAGCTGAGTAGCTCACGGACTGTCTAAGTATGATAGGAAAACTGAGCATCCGCACCTATGTTATAAGACAACATAGCGTAAAAAAGAGTATGCGGTCAGTACTTTGAATGTATTGGTATGTGAGATAAATACTACCTAATATGTGTATATACTATACATGAATGCATGAACATGAATATCGAATGCAACAAGTACAAATATATACTAAAATGATCTGAATAACTAAATAACTGATATATAGACACTAGGTCATGCAAACCTGAACTGATATAATCTGAATGATAAAAATAAAATTGTGGGAGATATCATATAATCAACATACCTTAATCTGAGCTAATCAAGGTCCAACATGTAACCCTAGCTGGGGGGGGTGTTAGTACCTTGCCACAGGTACCAATACTAGTTGTGTCGATCCACTAACATGATGTCCCGAAGGACTAGGGTGTCAGTCCTCTACTGGAGGGTGACCCCTAAGAGATTGTTAGTGCTCGACTAGAAGGTGAACTCACATAACCTATGATGGCTAAGTAGTTCTGTAACTTAGGGACTTCTACTAAAGGTCTCAGTCTTCTACTGGAAAGTGAGCCTTCATCCCTAGGTTTGCGCGGTGCTAAGTTTTACTCCCAACTGAATGACACTGATACTGATGAAAGGATTAACATGACTGATACTGACATATGCTCAACATGATAGTATTCTTAATATAATTATACAAGTATGCTCTAAATGACTTGAAACTTGACATCTGTGACATATATGAATATCTAGGTATCGGGTTTTTATAACCCACCAACACTATCTAATGCAAACTGATCTAGAAAAATATTGAACAATCCATGGTATAGGGAAATCATGATTAATACCCAAGAATCCAATAAACTAATCATAATGTAGACATTTGCATAATCAAATATATGGAAACACAATTATCATGAAGGAATATATTTTTATGGAGAACTTGAGAGTTTATCTAACTAAATTAAGAAATTCATACTTCTCATAGAGCCCTATAAAAAAAGGTATTGACACCCAATTTTGCTCTCCATTCTTAAAATTAATGCCTTCAGCCATCCTGATCGTTAAAGGGCACAAAATATAATTTTCATACATTTTTTATAATTCTTGACCAATTATTGATAATCATCCTTACTTTAAGATTTTATCAATTTGTTGTCATATTTTTACTTTTCATAATTTATTGATAATTCTTTGTACATTAGAATTTTTATTAATTCATTATCGTTTTTAACATTTTACAATCATTTGCACACGTGCACGACATGATGTCATATTTTTATAATATTTTTAAATTAATTACATTTTAATAATGTCAATATTTCTTTACATTTTTCTGTAATTACATATCGATACCTACATTTTTGTATATTTATTACAACCTACAAAAGCTAAGTCGGATCAGTTATTTCAACATACAGTATAATAATTTGATGTCTTATCACATTCGATAAAACTACACAATAATGTCTTGTCACATTTGACAACGATCACTCAATGATGTCTTGTCATATCTGACAACGACCATTCAATGACACCACCCTTTGAATAATAACATTGTCTGTTGGTCAAAAGGATGAAAATTCTTTTGTCAATACCCTATGGATCAAAGGGTGTGCTATTAAGAAAAAATGGAGACACCTTTTTATCCTTTGGATAATAATAGGTGCCAATATTTATTATAAATAGTTAAAGGATGGAAGACAAATTTATTCATCTTTTCTCTCAACACACATTTTTCTTTCCCCAATTTCTATTTTTCTCTCCCAAAAATACACAAAATACACATATATTCACAAATACACAAAATACACTTCAAAAGGAAATTTTCTCCCTTCTCTTCCTTTCTTTGATCAGTTGCTCATTATCACTGCTTGAGCTTAGTAGAATGAGCTCCGGCAACCACCAAAACTACCAAATCGCCGCCATCTCCCTCACGCTCTATCCACTGTCTCTTGCACTACTATCTTCTTCACCGATGAAACCTGTTGTCGCCGCAGCCAGGCATACCAGCATCACCGCTCCCGTCGGCAAACCAGACTCAAACACCATCACCCACTAACACTACCCCTCTTTCCTTTGGTCCTCTCCCTATTTTCGTTTCCCTTATCGTTGTCGGCCAAATCTGGTCGAAGTTCATGGATTTTGGCATTGATCCGACGAAGATCGTGGAAGTGACAACACTTTTATCATCACTTTGTTGTGTGTCCTCCATTGAACAAAGTTTTGATTTTTGTGTTGTTATGTTCTTGCAAAAAATTTCCAAGAATTAAAATAATTTTGCTCCAACTATTTCCATTTACATACTTTGTGCAAGCTTAGTTGTTAATTGTCTATTGTTTTGTTTCTTGTTGTTGATTTTGTTGACTATTGAACTGATTTTACTTGTTATAAGTATTATCCGGTGGCTCATCTTTTGAAAATTATATTTATGTATGTGTTTTCATTATTGTTAGTTCCACTGTTTGTTTTCCATCGTTATTTTATTTTTATTCATTGTCATTTGGTTTTTGTGAGTTTATTGTGAATTACTGTCATTGCTTTAAGGAGGCCATTTTCTTTCTCTCATTTTGTTTTGCTATTATACTAATTTTGCTTTAACTTCAATTCAGATTTACAGATGTTGGACAACTTTGATTCATTTTCTTTACTCATTTATTTAAATTGATGAAATAAATACATGGCTAATAAAATTATCTCTCTATCGGATACTTAAGGTCATCACATAATAAAAGACGGAGTTTACTTTTTCAAGTTTACTTATTTTGTATCAAACATCAAAACATGGCCGATGACAATAGTTTTTCATCGGATTTTTGAGGCCACCCTATTAGAAAAGATGGAATTTATGTTCTCAAAAATTATTATTTTATATCAAGAGCCGAAACTTGGCCGATGAAGAAATTCTCTGTCGATTTTCGAGGCCTCCAAAAATAAAAGACGGATATTACGTATATAAATACATAATAAAAATAAATAAACTCGGCCAATGACAAAATCTTTAAAATATTACGGCAACACAAAAGGTTTTATGATTCGTATCTTGGCAAGGTGATTTAGGACGGCCGATTAGTCGAACAACCACTTCGTAGCCATGGTCAGTCTAAAATTTAATCTGAACCCACTTTATAACAAAAATCTATTTTTATATATACATCTACATGCAAATGCGGGTGTACATAATTTCACTTACTTTTGTGATTATTTATTCATGTTTATTACTTTACCAAGAACATATACATATTTTTCGAGCTTTATGTTTGTAGTTTATTTCTCGTTTGTATAATTGTACATAAAGATAAAAGATAGTGGAAACTTTACTTTTGGGTATCGGGCGGGATATTCTTTATTTACATACTTTTCATCGCTTTTAGGAAAAACTTAGGCCGTTAATATTTACATAAAAGAATCAAGTTAATCAAGTGATCCACATATTATGTAGTCTTTTCTTCGCAAATAAATTTTACTTTTTTGTAATTTTAATCAAATAAAAAATATCATTTGTAAATACTTTTTCTTTTCCTGGCACATCAAAATATATTTTTTTCGTACATCATACAATACTTTTTCTTTTCACATATAATTTATATATTTTTATACATATCTTTATATGTTTTTATAACAATAGGTTTTATTTATATATTTAATATGCATATAGGTTTACATAGTTTTAAATATTTATATTTTTAAAAAATTTATTTGATACTTAATACATACACTTTTTACATTATTTTAAATATACCTCCTCCCTCTTTGATAAATTTAGTCTAGCCGGGTACCACATTTGTAGATCCTGAAGGGTGCCTAACCCCTTCCCTTTGAGATAATTTGAACCCTTACCTAGAATCTCAATTGATTTTTCGCAGACTAAAACATTATTCACACTTGTTTATAAATAAATAGGTTTCCCTATTTTCCATAAAAATCAGATGGTGATTCTGTACAATATTTCAATTGTTTTAGAGCCTGTAAGTTGTGCTTGTTTAACCTTGGCAAAAATAGTGCATGACAAAGGGTATTAAACTTGTAAATTTGGAGAATTTTGGGACTCAATGGGTAAAAGAAATCCATTGATGAATATCTCACATACCTGAAGTAAAAGTCTTGAAGAAATCTTCTTGAGAATTGGACTTGTTAGAAGAAATCTAGTATTCTCTTGAGAGAGAAAGGAATCGCTTCTTTGATTCCTCTTAGGTGAAATTGATAATTATGTTATGATTTAGGGATTTGGAGTCTTTTATTCCACCCCTTTTGTAGCCAAAATAATGTGGTTTTGGTTTTTAAGCGAGTGGAAAAAGTCATAAAAATCTCTGGAAAAACGTGCAGGAAAACACGTTCCTAATCATTACAACTCACCTCACGACTTGTTATGACTGGTTATGAGTTGTGGTCTGAGTCATAACCTGCGATCTTAGGATTTTGGATATATTCTGTTCTGACTAGTGCTTGCCACTTAGCGACTCACTATGATTGACCACGAGTAGTTGGGTGAAGTCGAGTCTGATGCTTGATTCTTGGATCCTTTACTGGTTAGGCTGCGAATCCATACAATGACTTCTATCTATGAGTTGTGCATTAGACTCGTAACCACTAGAAGGGATTCTTGGTTACATACTATTGTGACTATGACTCACTCATGACAACTCGTCACGAGTGGTTACGACTTGTTTCCTAAGTCGATTCATAGTAGTGTATTATGTCCTTCGGGGAAATTTTGCCATAATTCATTGCCCAGACATCGAATTAAGGCGAATCTTAAAGTGTTGGAAATCTAACTTTGTGGCCTATCTTTAAAGAGGTTTAGAGCTTGGAAAATTTTAGGTATTACAGTATCCTATTCCTAGGATTGATGACTTGTTCGACCAACTTTAGGGTGCTAATTACTTTTCTTAGATAGAAATTAGATCAACCTATCATCAACTTAGAGTCAGAGAACATGAAATTTTGAAGACAACCTTCAGAACTCGGTATGGTCACTTCAATTTTATTGTTATGTCTTTTGGAATAACAAATTCTCCTACAACTTTTATGGACTTGATAAATAGGGTGTTCAATCAGTACATAGATATGTTCTTCATTGTCTTTAGAGATGACATCCTTCTTTATTCTCATAGAGAGAATGAACATGTAGACGATATAAGGATTATTTATAGACTCTTAAAGATCGCCAGTTATTCTCTAAGTTCAGCAAGTATGAATTCTGGTTGAAGTAAGTTGCATTATGAATTCTGGTTGAAGTAAGTAGCATTCCTTTGTCATATCATTTCTAGTGAAAGCAAACGAGTTGATCCTTAAAAGACTAAAGTAGTGAAGAATTATCCTTGAACCATCTCTCCATTAGATATCTGAAGTTTCTTGGGTTTAGCCAATTACTACAGATGGTTTGTTAAAGAATTTTCCTCTATTTCTTCTTCTATATCCAGAATGACTCAGAAAAAGGTCAAATTTTGATGTTCCAATTTGTGTGAGAAGAGTTTTACAGAGTTGAAGAATCGACTCACCATTATTCCAATTTTGACTCTACCAGAGGGTTCAAATGGTTTTCTGATTTATTTTGATGCTTTCAGAGTTGGTCTTGGTTGTGTATTGATGCAGCGTGGCAAGGTTATAGCATATGCCTCTAGACAACCGAGTCTTTTGAGAAGAACTACCATATTCATGATCTCGAGTTAGTAACAGTTGTTTTTGCCTTATAGATTTGGAGAAATTACCTTTATAGGGTCCATATTGATGTGTTCACTAATCACAAGAGCCGTAAGTATGTGTTCAGCCAGAAAGATCTAAATCTTCATCAGAAAATATAGTTGGAGTTTGTAAGGATTATGATATGATTGTCTTACCATTTAGGTAAATCCAATTGTAGTGATTGATGCTCTTAAAAGATTATTTATGGGAAGTGTTTCTCACATAGAGTATGAGAAGAAAGAGTTAGTTCGTAAGGTTAACAGGTTTTCTAGATTGGGAGTTTGGTTGGTTGATTTAGTCGAAGATAGTATTTTTGTTCAAAATGGTTTAGAATCTTCCTTGATAGCTAAAGTGAAAGAAAAGCAAGATAGTGATCTTATTTTTCTTAGGTTGAAAGTGGTCATTCAAAGTCAGAGATGGAGGTTTTCTCCCAAGGGAGCGATAGTGTTCTTCATTGTCAGGGCCAACTATATGTTCCATATGTGGATGACTTAAGACAGAGGATGTCAGTAGAATCTCATAATTCTCGATATTATATTCACCCGGGAGCCAATAAAATGTATCTTAACCTACCAGAAGTCTACTAGTGGAATGACATATAGAAGGATACCGCAGAATTTGTAGGTAAGTCTCTAAATTTCTAGCAGGTTAAGGTTGAACACCAGAGACCTAGTGGTATGCTTTAGGACATCAGAATTTCTACTTGGAAGTGGGAAGTTGTAAATATAGACTTCATTATAGGGTATCCTCATACTCATCGTCAACATAATTTTATTTGAGTTATTATAGACCGAATAACTAAGTAAGCTGATTTTCCACCAGTTAACACTTCAAATTTAATCTACGCTTATGTTAAAATTTATCTTAGAAAGTTGGTCATATTGTATGGAGTCCTATTGACTATTATTTCAAATAGGGGTATTCAATTTACCTCTCAGTTCTAGAAGACATTCCAAAGTTTTTTGGTACCCAAGTTCATCTCAGTACAAATTTTTACCTGCAGACAAATGTCCAGAAAGAGTGGACCATTCAAACTTTAGAGGATATATTGAGGATATGTGTGATCAATTTTAATGGTAGTCGGGACAATCATTTTCCTTGATTGAGTTTGCTTACAGTAACAGTTATTATTCCCATATTCAAGGCCTCATTTAAAGCACTTTATGGTAGAAGGTGTAGATAGTCTATTGGTTGGTTTGAGGTTAGTGAATCTAAATTTATAGGACCATACTCAGTCCATAAGACAATAGAGAAAGTTCAATTTATTAGAGAAATACTAAAAACAGCTCAAAGTTGTTAGAAATTCTATGCATATGTGAGGAAGAGGGAACTTAAGTTTGTTATTGGTGACTTTATCTACTTTGAAAGTTTCACTCATGAAAGGGCTAAAGAGATTTGGTAAGAAAGGAAAACTCAGTCCCTATTATATTGGTCCTTATAAGATTGTGGTTCATTTTGGCAATATAGCATATGAGTTAGATTTTCTTGCATACTTAGCATCAGTGCATCTAGTCTTCTATGTGTCTCAATTGAAGAAATACATTGGTGATCTAGCATCAGTTGTGCCTTTAGGTAGAGTGGGTGTGAAAGATAGTCTCTCTTTCAAGGAGGTCCCAGTTAAGATTTTTCACCATCAGGTTTTTAAGTTGAGAAATAAGGAATTCGCTTCAGTAAAGGTTCTTTGGTGAAACCAGTTAGTTGGGGAGCTACTTGGGAAGAAGAGGCTGATTTGATGGCTAGTACCCCCATGTTTTCTCTTCAAATTCCATTCCAGCTTGAAGTAATAGTTTCCCATAATTAATTTTTTTCTTTCATGTCGTAGTTACTCTTACATCATATCATGCATTTATGAGTTCAGTTTAGTCCATGTATCAGTTATAGATTCAGTATCGTGTCAGTATTCAGATCTTAGAGTTTTAGTGTTAGGATTGCAGCTCTTTCCCTAACTTTTCAACTTAGTTTTCATTTGCGAACGAATTAACCTAAAGGGGAGATACTGTAACACCCCTAAAATCCAGGCCAATATTAGAGCCATTCTTCAAGTACATGCAATATCAAACTTCTTATTTTGGTTGTATTAGAAATGATTTAGACATTTATTAAGGCCAAGTAACTCCTAGCTCATAGCCAAGTTGTGAATTTGGACTTCATTACAGGGTTGCTTTGTACACATCATCGACATAATTTTATTTGGGTTATTATAGACCAAATGACTAAGCTAGTTCATTTTCTGCCAGTTAACACTTTGGATTTAGCAGAGGACTATGCTAAACTATATATGAGAAAGTTGGTAATATTTCATAGAGTCCCTTTGATTATTATCTTAGATAGGGGTACTCAGTTTACCTATAAATTTTAGAAGACCTTCCAAAAGGTTCTTTGTAAGTTCATCTCTATATAGATTTTCATCCATAGATTGATGGTCCATTAAAGCAGACCATTCAGACCGTAGAGGATATGTTGAGGGCATATATGATTGACTTCAAGGGTTGTTGGGATGATCATTTTCCTTTAATTAAGTTTACTTAAAATAACAATTATAATTCTAGTATTTAGATGGACCCGTTCAAAGAACTTTATGGTAGAAGGTGTAGATCTTCTATTGGATGGTTTGAGGTTGGTAAATCTACCTTGATAATACTAGACTTAGATCATAAGGAATTGGAGAAACTTCAGTTGACTAGAGAAAGACTGAAAATAGCTCAGAGTCATTAAAAATCCTACGTAGATGTTGGGGGGACTTGAGTTCGCTATTTTTGACCTTGTTTACTTAAAAGTTTCACCTATGAAGGGGTAAAGGTATTTGGTAACAAAGGAAATTTCAGTCCGCTATATTGGTTCTTATAAGGTTGTGGGCTATTTCAACAATATAGCTTATGAGTTAGATTTGCCTGCAGACTTAGCATTAGTACATCCAGTCTTTCATGTATTTCAGTTGAGGAAATACATTGGTGGTCCAGCATTAGTTGTCCCTTTAGATAGCATGGATGTAAAAGATGGCAGTCTCTCTTAAGAGGAGGTCCCAATTGAGATTCTTGATCATTAGGTTCGTAAGTTGAGAAATAAGGAAGTCACTTCAATAAAGGCTCTTTGACGGAACTAGTTAGTTGAGGGAGCTACTTGGGAAGAAGAAACGAATATGACGGCTAAGTACCCCCATCTTTTTTCTTCAAATTCTATTCCAACTTGAGTTAATAGTTTTCCTTAATTAATTCATTCTGTTTTATGTCATGTAGTTACTCTTAAATCATATCATGCATTCACGAATTCAGTTTAGTATATGTATTAGTTATAGACTCAGTATCATATCAATAATTATATCTTAGAGTTTCAACATTGGGATTGTAGTTCTTTCCCTAAGTTTTTAGCTTAATTATTTCTCATTTAGAGATGAATGATCCCAAGGGGGAGATAATGTAACACCCCAAAATCCAAGCTAAATTAGAACCATTCTTCAAGTACATGTAAAATCAAACTGTATGTTTCGATAGTATTAGAAGTGATTTAGACAGGTATTAAGGCCATAAGTAACTCCTAGTGCATGGACAAGCCAAAACCCTTCTTACAGATTGATTTCTTGTGATGAATCTTGCTATGGACAACTTTAAATGAGAATATCTCCTATATTATTACGTATTTTTAAGATCAGGATCCACAAAATGAAAGGTCTTTGAGCCTTCTTTCTAACACATCCAGTTTTTTCCTTAATACGTATTAGATTAAACATTTATGGCCATTTTAGTAAAGCACTATCTAGTAGTAAGAACCTTAGTTACATTGTACGATCGTGCAATGCTCTTGCTTAAGTGAAAAATCCCCAAACACCTAAAAGTTGACAAGTATACCTCCCAATCATGCAACCATGATTTTAGGTACAATTATGTGTCCTAAAGGGGATCTGGTTTGGACTTCCAACCTACGAACCAATGTACAATTGTCGGTAGGTCCCATGACCATACTAAGGCTTGTTTGGTGGAGTCTAGAGAACCCTAAATCATCTATCCAACCACAAAAAACACCCACGATCATAGGTAGGTCCCATGATCATGGAAAGGTCTCACGATCGTGGGAAGGTCTTGTATGTCACGTATAGCAGTTTTTTTGATTATATTTTATAAGGGGCATTCCAGTCTTTTCTCACTTTTTGAATCCTTAAACTACATCGTTTAAGTTACCCCAAGGCTAATTATTTAGATTATATTACCCTAGTCCCCTCATTACTTTAACTACAATCGATACTTAGTAAAAACATAGAACAGAGGCAATTGCTCTTTTTCAAGGCAACTACGGTTCATCTCCTTCAAGCTTCTAATTTAAAAGATGTATTCTAGGTTTCCATCTCCAGGTTAGTGGGATTTAATCAATGGTTCTCCTTTCACCTAGTGAGTCCCAAATTTAACTCAATAGAGCTTAGAGTTCATGAATATTGTAAATTTCTTGATCTTTTTGAGTTATAAACCAATATTTTAATATGAATTTCAGTACCACTGCATGTTCAAAAGTATAAACCCTAATTAAAATTTTGAAATCCATGATTGTTGGACTTGATGAGTATTAATTCCTTAATTCTCTCAGTTTATAGAATTGTCATAATAGTTGCATTCTTTAGCAATGATAGGTTATGAACACCCGGTGACCTAGGATTTCATGCATATACTTATGAATAGTATATCCTCCAGTTTTCATATTTTGAATTCTCTTAGATAATTTATTTGTTTTCAGTCTTCAAAATATTACTATTATCGATCATTTCAGTTATCAATGTCATTTATATAGGAGTAGTACTTTGCACCAAGCGAACGTAAAAATAAAGGCTCACCTGTCAGTTAGGCTGACACCTTTAGTAGAAGTTCTTAAATCCTAGAACTATGGCTCTATTGTAGGTTCTAGAGGATCACCGGCAGAACAAACTTGACACCTTAGTCCTTTTGGACATCAATTTAGTGGATCCGCGTCAGTTAGTGTTCGTACCCTTGGCAAGGTACAAAATGCCCTACTAGTTGGGGTTACAGGTTGGACCTCTATTAGCTCAGATTAGGGTATGTCGGGTATTAATAGCTCCCACAGTCCATAGTTTATAGTTCAAATTTAGATACTTGTATGACCTTGTATTTAGTTTGTTAGCTTATCATACAATACATGCTTATTACTAGCTCTTGTATTAGTTTATCATGTCACATGCATCATGTTTAGATTATATTTGTTATTTCCCATCTTATGTACTTAGTACATTAAAAGTATTGATCATGTACTTTCTTTTGCGCTATATTGTCTTATAATATAGGTTCTCACATTCAGCATCCAGACCATGTATAGTACGATCTTACTACATTAGCAACAACACTTTAGTGAGTTCTCATCATTTTGAGGACCAGTTATCACCATTTATTTTCAGTATTATTTTCGTCTTCAATATTATCTTATTTAGAGGCTTTCATACAGTCAGATAGAGTATATTTTTAGCTTTACGAGTTTTATTCAGATATTATTGCCTGGGCATGTTGCCAAACTTATTATTTAAATTGGTGTTTCCACATTAGTGATTTTCAGCTATTTTAGTATTTTTAGTGCTATGTGAGGACATAGATTAGCTTGTAGTCACTCGTGGCTCTAAGCACCGTGTTACAATTAAGAAATAGTCTCAGTTTATGTGGTAATGTAGATGGATGAGATATTTTATGATGAGGCCTGTGTATACGATATTTGGATAGCTAAAATTTGTAAAGTTGGGATAAAGTGGTAAAAGGTGATGTATTGTGATTATTTTATGTTTATGTTGAGTGGTTATCTTAGAATTTGGGGTGGTATGCCTTGGTATGATCTTATTGATGTAGTTAAGAGGGTGAATCACAGGTCATTAGTCTAAATCTTTAGAGAATATAATGTTAATGTGTGGGTGTTAGTGAGTTCCAAAGAACCTAGGGTTTAGAAATGAAGTGAGTAGCATCATTTTAGCAAGAAGGGTAGTTAGGTGATATGTTCAAGGCTCTAGACGATAGTGTACATGATGGTTACATAGTAATACCATATTGTTATATGAGCATTTTAATTATTCTGTAGTATTATGTGTTGATGCGCGCTATTAGGTAGGGTCACATTTCATTAAATTTATATGTAAAGCCTATGAATGTTACAAGTGTTGGTTACTATCTTCGTGTGATGTAATTTTCTTATATTCCATTATTGATTATTCAATGTTCTAGTATTTGGGTATTCCCACAAGATTTTGGTGGAATAAAGTTGGCAGATATTTATGTCTGGGATTGAGTACATAGACGGAACTGTCCCCTACATGTCATGACCAGTAGGTGGCCATAAAACCCTTAGCGTGTATGTACAAGGTACAAGTGAGTTTAACAATTTCATAAGTGGCCTAGGTATTACATATGTTGTTATATTTTGGTGGTTGACTTGATTTGACTTGACTGATAATTCTTGTTGACTTTTTTGGCTATTGTTAAGGTTCTATGTGTTATCTGAGTATCACTTGTTGTACTAAGGTAGTCTAAGTCATCAGTTATAGTCTGGGTTAATGAATTAATGTCTTGTGGTTGGTCTTAGCATGCCCGAGTGGGTTATCTTTAGAGGTGTTTAGGTGGGGTCTTATATGAGCCTTGGTGCAAGTTCATGATCACAGAGTATGGTTAACTTATTATGGATCTAAAAGAGTGAAGTCGTAAGGGTAAGAGTGGTACCTCAGGGTTCTTAACTAAAGGGCTTAGCAGGGAAACTGGTTAGTTCTTGAGGTGGGAAAAGTAAGGTTAGATAATTGTCAATTGTCAAATAAGGAAAGCAGATGAGCTGGGGACCCGAAAAGATATAGTAGTTTAATGGTGAACAACACGGGGAATGGGAATAGGGCGATGATGAATTAGGTGATGTCAATGTTAAGATACATAATTTCTTTTGAATATTTATGTTATGTTTGGATTATTCAATTTGGTTCGACCGATGAGTCTTATTAGTATGTGTGGTTATACTGATGCTACTCTTGCTATACCTTTTTTGGGGTGTAGTCTTTTCTGGGAATCAGTGTTGGTTTCATGATTGACGCAGATAGTGATCCTCTCATCAGCAACTTATAATCCTCTCATTCATGATGGAGGATGTGTCCAATTTTTATCATTTTTCATTTAGAATCTCTTATACTTGTTTAGACTAGGTCCTTGGGTAGTTTGTATCTTTATGCACGTATGTATATTCGTAAAATCTGTTGTAATAATAAATTGGTATTTTGTTACTTGTTGGACTTTCACTTATTTTAATAAAGGGTGGCAAGGGATTCTCCTATTTAGGTGGATTAAAATAGGTGTTCTCACGATCCGGTAGTTTGGATCTGACATAATAAATGTAATACACATTTTTGAAAGGAATGGGACAGAAACTTAATATATTTGAATTTTAAAAAAAAAAAAAGTTTTGTATATCGCTTGAGTTGAGTGGAGTCGACATTCATCGGATCTGAGCTTGTATCTTCAATTTTCGATCAATTCATCGCACACTTAGCATAATATTCCAAAAGTATTTATGCTAATTAGCTTGGTAACGCGTGCAACACATGTATTTCAGAACTAGTATTACTGTAAATATTAAAGTCGGGAAACTTCACCACAATAGAGTCACATGTTTTATATTAAAGTCTAGCGACATTATACATTAAACAAAATTTGGTAGTTCTATTGTAATATATTATTTATACAAACTATCTAAAAATTACACAACTTATGTTTCCAATATTACAGAAAATCTCAACTCCCTAAACATATTACAAAAATTTCAACATATACACACAATGTTATGTATATGTCGACTATATTATGTATATTAATAAGGGGAGAGAGAAAAATAATTTAAAAAATGAGAAAGGATGTAATTACTTTCAAAAGGATTGGTATTTATGTTATTTATATAAAAAATTACACAAATACACAACTTATGTTTCTAATATTACAAAAAATTCAAACTCCCTAAACATATTATAAAAATCTCAATATATACACAGAATGTTATATATATGTAGACTATGTTATGTATATTAATAAAAGGAGAGAGAGAGTAAAGTAATTTAAAAAATAGAAAAGGATGTAATTACTTTCAAAGAATGTAATTACTTTCAAAATGGTTAGATTTATGGTATTTATACTATTTGTCTGACTTTATTATTATGGTGGATTGGGTGAAGTTAACCCTCTAACTAACAGATCGACAGGGCAACAGTTCTAGCACCAAGCTAACATAAGAAATGGAGGGTAAACCTCTTTTCCCTCATGAAGGGTATTGCTTAAAATAGATAATTGGTCCTTTTCTTCTTTTGTAGCTTCTCTTTTAAAAATTAAAAAATAAAAATAAAAATCTTACATCTATTTTTTTTAGTAATGAAAATCTTAACTGCATAAGAGAACCGTCAGTTCTACGAACATGTAGAACCTCTAGATTTTATTGGCTCTTACAATGCGATTATTACTCACATATATAAACATTGAAAAAAACTTTCTTGTGTTTACATCTCAATTTAATTTTTTTTTTTTCAAACTTTTACATCCCAATTCCAGCAGGTCCAGAGAAAGGAAAAAAACAAAACAATTTCTCTGAGAAAAATATGAAAACCATGACTTCACGAAAATTGAATTGCTGTTCATTATTAACCATGGCTATCATTCTTGTCCTCACAAAGAGGAGCGAGGCTCATAGCGAAGTTCCGGTGAGCCCATATTGCAAGACTTGCACTATACCAAATTTGTGCAACAGGGTTGTCAATGGGGCAGCAAATTGGAACGAAGCAATGGTTAAGAGCATAAACGCATGTACACAAATTTCATACAGGTAGGCAGGGGTATCAATTGGTTGGGAGGGAGGAGGGGGTTGCGCTGACCTATCCAGAAATCATATGGGTTAAAATAGGCTAAAATTTGAGCGATTGGGTGTTCGACTTTACTAAGTTTAAATTCTTGGTTTAATTCTTTGTTTGTTTTCTTAAAATTTATTTAATCACTTAGTGGAATCTTTTTTGAGGGATTTGTTAAAAAGGTTAGTTCAGTGCAATAAAGTTTTTATTATGCACTGGTGTGGGGAAGAATAAAACCACAAGAATCTATTATATGCAATCTGACTTTATATTTCTATAAAGAGCTATTTTGAAAGCTTGAACTTGTAATCTCATGGTCACATATAGTAAAAAATTTTCTTTAAAATATTTAGACAGTTTCTAAAAATTCAATTTGGACTACATATATCATTGCAATTTTAAATTAAAAAATGGGTGGGTCATTAAAACACCCAAACCTTAAGCGCATTGTACGTGTTATGATTTTATGAGTTAATTATTTTACCACCTTTACATGCAGGATTCAAAATGTGACCACCAACATTCTTCCACAAATCACAGGGATTGAACCACAATCAAAAATATCAATTCAAAATACATGTAAAGAGGCTATGGATAGTGCAGTAAGTGATCTTAAAGAAGCCATGAAGGCACTCACTAAGAATGATCCAGGAACAATGCTCACTAATTTAGCATCTTTGCACACTGATTGTGCTGATGCATTGGAACAATTTGGGATCAAGTTTTCGCCCCTCAATAAAGTTGTTGGCCGTTACCTTAAGTTTATGTCCGTTGCCTTGTCCGTTGCGCAATGTCCACAGTGAACTTCTTCTCGGTTAATGTACTGCTTGGCGATAATTACAAAGGAGTTCAAATTTAAACGAATGTAATGCAGTTACAAGATCATTGAAACTGCTTGGTCTTCTTTTTTTTTTTTGCTGGATCTTCATACATGCTAAATTGTCTCTTATTTGTCAAGAAAATATGAGTATTACACACTTTCAATTTGCTTGGCTTGATTTGCAGTAGTGGACCAAAATAAATAATGTTCCGTGTGAATTCAAACATAAAATCTTCAACTCTTTTTAAAATAAAATTTACACTTTTAAAAATTACAGAAAAAGTATTATAAATAATACTTCAAGCATATTTAAAAGAGGGACTTATAAAAATAGCCTAGGGTTCAACAAAATGGAAGTATTTCTAGCCCAAATTTTAAAATTACAATGTATAGCCTTTCTTTTTTCGTTTTATTTTTTTTGTTTCTTTTTTTCCTCTCTTCTATCTCTAACCTCTACTTTTCTTTTCTTTTTTCTTTTTATTCCTTTTTATTTTCCTCTTTTTGTTTTGTTTTTTTCATTTTTTCTTTTTTTTGTTGTATTTTATATTTTATATTTTCGAAAATACAATTACTCCTATACAAGTCACGATGATGACGGATATATCATAATCGCTCATTAGTTTGCATTCATCATCTTTCTTTTTCATTTTTTTTACTTTTAGATTTTTTTTCTATTTTTGTTTTCTCTTTTTCTTTTTTCGATTCTTTCTTTTAGTTTTTTTTCTTTCTTCTATCTCTTACTTCTATTTCTCTTTCTTCGTTTTTTTTCTTTTTCTATGTTTTTTCATTTGTATCTTTTTCTTTTTAAATTTATTTTATTTTCATTTTTTTTTTGTATTTTTTCTCATTTTTGTCTTTTTCGTATTTTTCCCTTTTTTTCTTTTTGGTTTTTTCTTCTTATTTTTATCTTTTTATTTTTGCCTTATTTCGTTAAGTTTTTTTCCTTTTTTTTTTCATTTCTATATATAGCTTCTACTAGATAATGAAGGGTCTATTTTACGGGCCTAAAATTACAGTTTTAAATATATTTATTGATATTTAATTAATTAATCCAAAAAAATATATTAATATTTTAAATAACAAGATAGAAAACGATAATAGAGATCACACTTTTAAAAAACTATATTTTTTATTTTTATGAAATTAAATAATAGATTACAACTTATTTAAATTTCTCTAATTAAAATATAATATGCTTTAATCCTTATTTTTAACTTCAAGTTAAACACATTTTCTTGAATTAAATAACTAATTTAATATTTTTATTTTTAAATATTATTTACAAAATTATATAAGAGGATAAATTAAAATTATAAGTGTCGGTATATTAATATTTTTTATAAAATATTAAAAGCAGTATTTTCTTAAAATATAGTCTTTTTATCCAATATACAATATAAATAAAATTAACTATCATATTTACATTAAGAAAATAAGAGATTCTTTGTACCCATATAAATATATCATATATTCATTTTCATAATGAAATAATATAAAATTACTAAAGATACAGTATCGATAGTTGAAAATTATCTATTAAATTAATATTGGTGGAGTTAAAATTTTTATTTAAGGGATTAAAAAAATTATGTTATTTGCATGTTGGTTTAAAGAAATTTTACATGCAGGATGATTTATGTATTATGTCATACTTCTCCCATTCCTTTTATTTGCTTTATTTGGGTTAGACAAACATCTTAATAAATTTCTTACTCCTATAAAATTAAAAGTAATTTTACTAATATAACCCAAATTAAATTTTACTAACATTTATTGAACAAAGGCATAATAGAAAAAAAATTGTTCAAATTATTCTTGAAAGATAAAGGAGCAAATATTTAAGAATATAAGCACAACCCAAATGAAACAAATCAAAAGAAATAGAAAACAAACAATATATTGAACAAACAAAACTTTGATTTGATTAATTTTAAAATTTAAGAAAATTATATTTCGTGACAAAAATCAGACCCAAAATATACCTTTTTTTAATCAAATTTTAATTTGGTAAGTGTGAAAAATAAATTAAACTATTTTAGTTCATATATAAAAATTAAATTCAAATATTTAAATGAAACGAATTTATAATATATTTTTATGTACAATTATTTCCTTCATTCCGCTCAAGTATATTATTTTTCTTTTTAAAATATTGAAAAAAAAAGGTAAAAGAATGACTATTTTTAAATTTGGCATCTCTTTTATTCAAATTCGACATGGCACGTATAATATCTTAAAACTTAGGTTTCACCTCATCTTCTAATAAAGCACTTCAATTAAACACTTACGATTCGAATTTTGGAAAAAAACTTTTGTGGAATGTGTTTTCATTTGTCCATCAGATAGTTACACTAATCACATAAATGATGCCATTTGATTTGATTATACACATCAATCTCAAGTAGAAAATGACATAAACCACCAAAAAAACGACATAGAATTTACGGCTTATTGAGGCGAATGCGCAGAATTAAAGGAGATGATATGTTTTATATAGTTGACTTAACTTCCTAATACGAATAAAATCATATAAATGAAATAATTAAATTGAACTGAAACTATCAAATTGCAACACTTTATATTGAAAGTTGGGGTGTTCAATTGAAACAAATTAAATATTCTAATAAAGAACAAGCTTAAATGGTGGTTATGAATTAAATTTAAAATTCAAAGAATATTTTAATACTTTATACAGTTTTAGTTTAAAATCACAAAATTTTATTTCTTAAATTATGTTCTTAATCGAGTGTTTTAACACTATAGAAATTGAAGAAATACTATTTTTATTTGTTTTTAGTGAATAGCCTTGTCTGCTTTAATTAAAATTTAAAAATGGCAAAATAAAATAATTAATTCGGATGTCACGTCAATTTTTTAAAAATAAGAAAAAGGAAATTGAATGGTCATGCTACTTTAAATAAAGGTAAAACCCATCGTTAGACCCCTCAAGTACGCACCATCTTTCACTTAGTCACCTCAAGTGGACGTCGCTCACTTTTGGCACCTCAAGTAGTCATAAAATGTGTCATTTTGACACCTTTTGCTAAATCAGCAAAAATATATCGTGTGTGTATTACACGCGCCGATGACGTGTAAAGTGACCAATAATATTATGACATTTGTCATTTTTCTTCAAATTAATTGTTAAATAACTATTTTAATTAAAATAAAAAAACACCAATCAAATATTGACACTTGGCAATTTTTTAACTTAAATAATTATAAAAAAATTATAGAATTTAATTTTCCTCCCCTCCCCCCCACAATCAAAACCCCTAAGTCATCTTCTCCATAGCCCGTTCCTCCCACCTTCCTCCCCCCACCCCCACCCCCTCCCGTTATTTTCCTCAACCCCACCCCCAAATCCTGTTAACACAACACACAATCTTCCTTATTCCCAACACTAAATGTCATTTCTCAACAGTCCAAAAGATTAAGAAAAACCTATAAAATGGAGAAAACCCGATACCCATTAATTCCTCTTTGTTATTAATTCAAGAATCCAATAACGGAAAACCATCTTTAATTAAAAAACACAAAAGCTTCACAAACCAAACTTTATAGCTAAATGTCATTTCTTGTTGCTTCACCAAAAAAATGTATTCACACCATAAGATATATTTAAGAACTTTATAGCCATAGCAACAAGAAAAAATTCAAATTAAAAGAAAAAAAATTAAAAATATGTACGAATTCTTACCAGTGAAGAATTATAACTGATCGAAAAAACTTTGTTAGTTATGAAATATAATAGTTAGATAATAAGGAGATGTGTTTATCATTCTTGAAAAATTCAACCTCCATTAATGGAGGTTAAGCTAAAGGAAATTTTGACTATAAATTTTCATTACTTTTCCTCTTGAATTTCTTATAATTGGGTGTGTTCCGTTGATTAATGGGAGGAGTACTATTTGGTGTTCATGGTGTGTATTATTGATGTAGGCATGTTAATGGAGTGAAATTTATTTTTGAGTGTTGATTTCATCTCCATTAATGGAGGTTAAGCTAAAAAAAAAAATTAGAGAAGACAATGTGAGATTTTTAATAACTTTAAAAGAATTTAAAATTAAAAATTATGAAAATACCCCTCAAATGCGCTTAAAAGCGAGTGCAATACACTCTCTTTGCTAATTCAGCAAAAAGTGTCAAAATGATACACTTTATGGCTATTTAAAGTGTCAAAAGTGAACAACGTCCACTTGAAGTGTCTAAGTGAAAAATGAAATATGATGATACGATCACACGTGACAACTTCCAACTACTAAACCTTGATATGATAGGCAGAGGATACGTCAGTAATTATAACAAACTGTACGGTTTCGCATCATATGCATATTCTCAGGGCATATTGTACACTTATTTCGAGCTAAACCTTTTGTTATTGAACAAGAATGCACTTGGTCGTTATTTCAACTCATCTTTCTATATAATACTAGATAGGTATGCCCGTGCTTTGCACGGGTATTTTGGTATGAAGCTAATAAAATAAACATTTTACTGTTATGGATAATAGGTTATGTATATAGTCTTTATTCACATATTCATAACAAAGTTAAATTGGTTCAAATTTCTATCAATATACAACATAATACTGCAAATAACTACTATGAAGTAATACAATGTAGTAATTATTTAGCTTCATCCAAGACATTAGAGCACCTTTACGTAAAATCCAGGCCATCAATCTAGCTTAATGTCTGCCAAGCAAACCCTTAACCCGGGGCATCACAATACACGTTGATGCTCCAATCGATCCTCGTACCATAACAAGCATGCGAATTATGGAATGTTAGAGCATGTTTTCTTAAAATTCAGGCAACGGACACTCTGAATCGAAAATTTTAGGTGGGTGGTTTGTGAATCAAAGTTCCCAAGTATTTCTCCCCGTAGTCCAGGCCGATAGTTGTCTTCACAACCGGCATTATAGCAGGTACATCCAGATAGAATTTTGAAGCAGACTCATCGAGCTTGTCCCAACTTTTTAGCTGTTTCCTGGCTTCTCTAATGGCTGCTCTTATAGCAGAATGGACTGTAGCTGCTAGAAGCAATGGTGGTGCACCAGAAGCTGCAGAAAGTAATAACATTCAGTATTTCAAGTCATGCTATCAAGAAATGTTTCCGACAGGAATGTACTTAGTCTGTTGTTCGGGACTCTTCAAAATACAACTGGTGTGTGTCGAATCCTCAAAGCTAGCTATGCATTTTGGAGATCAGACACAGGTACAGCATCATTCTTGGAGGTTCCGAGAAACATTAATTAAAATGCGGAACACATGATTCTATGAATTTTTGTAGGGTCTGAGCAACACAGCTTAGAGCGGAGAACACATGATTCTATGCCTCTTTGGAGGATTCGTCACAGGTGCGGCGACATTTGCCTCTAACTCTAATCATCAGTGTTAACATACTCCACCTAATATTCAGAAATTACATTGGTTGTGGCAATGTTAATTTGAATCAAAATCCATATATAGTTGATATTGAGTTAATAGCCAAAACACACCACACCTGAAAAATCATCTCACACTCCAACTTGAAGAGCTGGTAGTTGATGTGTTTTTAATACATAGATGGTGATCGTTCAGTAGGGAAAGGGAACATTGGAGAGTTGGGGTATGAAACTTGCTAAATAAGATAGTTTAGGTGAGGTTTTAACCATTATCTAGTTGACATTCTCTACAAAAAATTGTTCCCTGCTCAACCAAGTGGAAAATTAGGTAACAGTCCCTCACAAGTCACTGAAGCAGTCAGTACAACAAGCTAAGAGGATTAAATGGAGAAAGAACAGTACCTTTAGGCGATAGAATACATTTTTGGTGATGTCCACTGTTTAGCACATGAACTTTCAAACATTTAGGTATGGTGTCAATCGTCGGTATATGATATGTCCAAGTGCTATTTGTAACCATCAATCCGTCTTCATTTGTAGATATTCTTCAAGCATAAAATATCCAATTCCTTGTACAAATGCCCCTTCAATCTGCAAAAATAGAGTATTTTTTGAATACTAACTTTCATATTCATAGATGCAAGTGAAACATTGAAAACTTTGAATGAGTATTACTTCAAGTGGAAATATTTTCTGGCAAAATCAATAGTGAAATTCATGTCTAAGCACAACTGCAACATCGAAATACTCTTTTTCACCTTCAACATCCAGATTACTCTTTTTTCAACTAATATTTTCTGGCAAATCAGTAGTGAAATTCATGTCTAAGCACAACTGCAACATCGAAATACTCTTTTTCACCTTCAACATCCAGATTACTCTTTTTTCAACTTCAATTAAATACTGTCCGAAGTCCACCAAAAATCTAGAGAAAAAGAAAAACAGCTAAAAAAATATAAAATCCATGTTATGGACACCTTCATTCATTCGTTATAAGTAAAGCAGTACATGATTTGAATTTTATGGATTTGGATTTTAGGACAACAATTTCAATTGCTAATGACTGAGCTATGAAACTTAACTCATATAGGATTTACATCAAAATTATTGGGTTCGACCAAATCCCGATCCACCCCTCATTATACATGGTAATATCTAGGTGAAACAGGAGTAGTCTTTTAGAAGAAGAACCTATCCTATGTCTGTAGCTGGATTCAAGCTTTGACCACAGTCGTATATAATGCCCGACGGCAAAATTCTTGATAGTCCTATCAAAATATCGATCTCAACCTGCAATTAATAAGCATCTTTATTGTTAGTTTGCCATAAGTAAGTGCTGCAGTTGATCATTTGGTAGACGTTTGGATATGAATCGAGTGATATTTGAAAAAAGAATTAATAGTATTGGAAATTTAGCTGAAAATGGTATTTGAAAGTAGAAATGTGTCTGGACATGTATTTCACTTGGAAAAGGTCGTGAGAGAATACTTTTTATTCAAGTTTGTAGAGAAAATTGCTAGCATATAACCAAACAAGTTTTAAGAAGAAGAATTTAATGTTGTACCTATCCATTATGAAGGTGCATATTTTACTCGTTTGGATGTCATACGGAAAAAATAAAAGAACGTGAATGAAAATATTCAAGAGGAAAAAGCTACGCAACCAGTACACATACATGATGGATCTATTTTGTTAAAGACTACTTGGACGTTATTTCTCATCTGAGATTTGCTAATCAGCTCATAGTCTGAAATGAGCAGTGGCACGACTTCTATGTAAAGTTGAAACAGAATTTGCTGGACGTTATCTTCTAGTTCTTAAAGGCTCAACAGAAGAACATCTTACTTCACTAATACGTCCTCAATATGCACCAGTTTACATGTGCCTGACTAAAAATCAGCACTGAATTCATCACTCAAGAGAAAGTCTTCACCAACTCATTCCAACTAACTAAGGATGTTTTACATTCAGCTGGCTCTCTAGATTGCATCCTCATGTGCATTAAAGCAGCATTTTTTTTGCTTAGTTGTCAGATCAGGACCTAGCACACATTCTAGATATTCCATAGAATTGTATATCTCAACTAAAACATCCGATGGGTAGTTATCAATACAATGTTACGTTTGACACAACCAAAAATGGTTAACCAGTGATATTATTTAACCACAGATGAAATGCTTAAGAAAGCAACGAAGATTAGAATTATGGTGACAGTAGCAGATGTTATCAGTTAAAAAAAACAACCAAAAACTTATATAAATCGAAGACCATGAGCTGCTATATAGCAATTTCACAAAGAGAATATAACTCACGTATATATATCATCTGGATCTATAGGCACAAAGAAGCTCACAGCGACTATCAAGTAGCAGAGGAGTAGCATAAGTCCTTTAAGTAATTGGAAGTTCCGTCCTGCAGAAAGAGGAAAAGTTAACAGGAAAATAATGTTCAGCAGCGGAAGCCTTCTAAGCTAATATTCAAACATAGCCTGTGTTGCTGCGCAAACCACTGAGAGTGAAGCAAAGAATAAAGGATCGAGACGGAGGAGGAAAAAGAGACGTGAGTATATCTTTAGCGGGGTCAAGCTCTGAAGCAAGACTAACAGAACTTTCAACTTTTAGAACAATTACATTGCCTTTATGTTGTAATATTCAAGCAATTTGAAAAGTCGACTATGTTTTAACTTTTCTCCAACCTCAACATCTAAATTAAAAGACGACATACAAAAAAAAAAGTGCGGCTACCACAAGGACACTCATGCATACCTGCACCATGAATGCTACTACAAGGACACTCATGAAAAACAATGCTGTTTCAAACATTTGGAAGTTCAAATCCATAGGACGACCCATAATCCATCCAATCACCACGCAGAAGGGGATCTGCATTGAAGAAAAGGTTTAAAAGGGAAAAAACTCCCAGGGTTTATATAGATTACAATCAACGCAAACATACATTAAGAAGTAAAAAATGTTGAATATTATAAAAAAGGAAACTTGAAAGAAAATTAATCAATTATGAACAACAAAACCAAGACGTGTACGCAAAAGATCGGTGCTTATGAAAAGACCACACATTTAGGAAAGCCAGAAAGACAGACCTAATTATAAGAATTTCTATACAAATTCAATATACAGTCCATCTAGTAAGGTACTTTCAGGAAAAGACAAAAGCAATACGGGGACAAATTCAATGTATTACTTACTTGGAAGTTGACATAGTTCTAAATGCGTTTATCTTAAACGAAAATGTGGCTCGCATATAAGTTCTATGTCATTAAATTACTCGTGTAATATGAGAACAATTTTCAGTAGATGTTCTTATGGTATGTTCTGGGAAGTCAAGGCGGATAAAATATGAGATTACGCCTCTACATTCAGTTTCAACTAATGCATAATGGTAGTCTTCCTGAATGAGATGTTCGATATGAAGCTATTCAAGAGTAACTACACTGGGTTTTTAGCTTCTGTGCAAGTTACAATAACTCAAGTAAGACATATTTTCCTTTATGACAACAAATAACCAACGACAAGCTAGTAAGGAAAATCAATCTATGGTCATTAAACAGAGAATGAGAAAAGAAATTGAACAATTTTATGTTGAAATTGCACCAAATAGCCACTGAGTTTAAAGCAGATACTCAAATTAATATCACCAAACTTCATCATAAAGAGGTATACCATGATAAACTAACCTAAATATGAGAGAAATTATATTTGTACAAAAACTGGGAAACAAAAATTAAAAATAAATCAGCTATTTTCCTAACGAAGTCAAAATAATTGTGACAGCAATCTTGAAAAGTTTGAAGAGAATCAGAAGAAGAGAAACCAAAAATCATAAGAAATCTGAGTTGGTGATAACAATTAGGATTAGCTTCTGGATAATCGTTTGAAGCTGGTGACTCTGATGGCGTAGCTGAAGTTAATAATCGGTAAATCTGATGGCGTAGCTGAAGCTGATGATAATCATCTGGGTAGATGAATTTTGAGATCAAAATTTTTATAATATACAACGGAGAAGATGAAAGAGAGTCGGTGGAAGATGAATACTCTGGAGCTCTTTTATCATTGAGCATCATTTAGCCAAAGAGGTAAATATCTGTTAGACATAATTACCATTTTGCCCTTAGAAATGTTCAAATCCACAGTTTCGCCCTTGATCGTCCCTTGCTTCCCTTTTCTATATAGTAATAAAAATAAAATAATAATAATATATATAAAATAATAATAAATAATAACTAAATAATGAAGGTCCGTATACGGGTTCAATATTAATATTTTAAATATATTTATAGTTATTTAATTAGTTTTTCTAAAAAAATAATCATTAATATTTTTGAATAGACACAATAAAAAATATAAGTAGATATCACACTATATAATAAAATATAACTTCTTATTTTTATAAAATCAAATAATTGCTTACAACTTCTTTAAGTTTTCATAATTAATCATATACTCGTACATTTAAATTCATTTTATGGGTATTTGACATGCGAAAACAAAGACCTACTCGATGAACCTTTTAATGATTCATAACATTAAAGGATTGACTATGTCTTCTCTTGTATACGTCAAAAATAGGAGGTCAATTTAATATAGTAAGCAAAAAATTTCTTTTAAAGTAATTTGTCTACCTGTTGAAAAATTTACTACCTTAAATAAAGAGAATCAAAAGAATTAACAAAAGTTAACATGATTGAGGTAGTTAATATTACATTTTTAAGTAAGTTGTTTAAAATAATTTTGTTTCTATAAATTATATGTATTGTAAATCTTTGTAATGAAATGTATCATGTGAAGTTTTGAAATTATGGAGGAATCACTTATTGTATTTGATAGATAAACACTTATTCAATATTTATGAGTATTTTTTATTATTTTATTATAATATAGTAATTTTTACTTTATGAAATTAAATGGGTGGCCAAAAATAATTTTACTTTTTTATCTTTTATGAAACATATGTGAGTATTTGCACATCCTCTTACAAATTACGTCTCTCGTTATTTCAATTGATATCATTTTAGTTGGACATTGAATTTAAGATATATGAAAAATCTTTGCAATGTTCCAAATTGCCTTTATAATAAATAAACTTTTGTTGAAACTAGGAGAGTTGCACCACATTGTGAGGGACCAGGTCTCTTAAAGTCAATCACAGGCAATAAAACAGTAAAGCAACAAATAAGCTAAGGTTTTGAAGAAAATAAACGAACACATTGATTTAATGAGGAAACCCCCTTGCTCAAGGAAAGAAAAACCACGGCTTGCCCTCACAAGCTCTTCAACAATCCACTATAATCAAACTTTTGATTACAGACTCGATTTCAACCTAACTCTAGGCTTCTCTGCTTGTAGTAACTCTACTACAGCCTTACCTTGACAACTCTATCAAGACTCTCAACACTGATTAACTCTATTCAGTCAAAGGCTCAAGCAATCACCTGCGCAGTTTGTTACACTAGATGACAAAACTATGCAGACGCCTGTCGGCAGTACTTCAGCCTTGAAGATCTAGGGACCTGGTCCCTTGTTGTAAGTTGCTTATCATCAAAATAATATATAGAAATTTCCCCCCTTTTTTATGATGACAAACCAACCACAAAGATTTTGAGCATCTGCATTCATTCATCACATTTAATTAGAGTGATTGTTACTACTAAAGATGAATGTTCCCTCTATCATTCAATCATCATACTTCTATCATCATGCAACTTAGAGACATGGTCCCTTGTTGTCAATTGATATAAAAAATTACCAATCACCCTTCTCCTTGTCAATATGCCTTCATACCTGACACGACTCGAACCAGGGCCTAGTCGTATCAGGTATCTCAAGTCCAACCAGGATCGGAGAACAGCCTCAATACCCAGACCGTTAACCTCCCTACATCCTATGTCGGATGAATTTCAAATATGTAACAAGATAAAACAATAATAATTTAAAGACAATAGACAAAATCTATAAGCATAACCAAACAGTCACAACCAAGTGTCCAACCAATACCAAACTGAATGCCAATATCAATATCAATGCTAACACTAATACCAACATCACTTATGTCCATAGTAGTCTGACAAAGCCTCTAACCAGAATCAAAGAGTATCCGATCGGTACATGCCCCGACCATAGTCAAAACCAAAACCAAAGAAATAAAAATGATATAAAGAAGTCCATAACATGAAATGAGGTCTTCCGGAGTATAGAAGCTCACCGCTTCAATCTGACCCAAAAGTTGTCCCCGAATCACCAAGTCACTGAGCAGAAAGAGTAAAAGTATGACTGATTCCTACATCGCGTGGGGATACAGCGCCTGAAGATAGTTAGCAGAGTAAACGCTAGTATGTAACTCAGGGAAAAAGATAAGATCAAATAACCATATGCAATCACATATATAAATATATATCGTACCGGTATAGGGAATAAGGTTTAGCATACATTTTAATACCTTTACCTGGATTGTGTAGCTTTACCATCTTAAGTCCACCCACGGGTTATATGGGTCCAGTGTTACCCCCTGAACGGGCCACAGTGCGTGTAGCCATCTGAACTGGAGATATCATACAAGGCCGGGGATTTCCATATACCCTTCGCCCTCTATGGTACATATATACAAATATAGACTTGGGGGATTCCCATGTACCCCACAAGCATAAGGTCACTAAGACCAACCCTCATGTTGACAAACATGAGTTTTCAGTGTCCGTCCTTCGAACTCACACCTTCACGGCTATCTATCACAACCCCCATTATTACCTAATTAAAACATTTAGTATATAACAAAACCACCAATTCCAGGAGTCAATTATTAAGGCATTATAAAGTGGTATTAACATACCGACTATAGCTTGCGGGCAATGTCATTACCCAATACTTAGGGGATTCTCTTTTACCCCGCAGACTCTATTATTAAAATTAATTAGGGGATTCTTGTGTACCCCGCAATTTTTTCATTAAATAATCACTTGGGGATTCCCGTATACCCCACAAGGTTTTCAAAACCATCCGCAACTAGTTAACCATTTCAAAAGTCACAAGTTTAGAGAAAGTTACCATTATCAAGTTCAACCACCATACCCATGCACCCACATGTTCAAAACCATATTTAAAGCATGGAAAACCATAATTAAATCATGAGAAATATATTTCAACCATGAACATTTAGAACCCCCAACCTTTATTTTCAAAACCATAACAATACCATAAAAGTCACACTTTAAAACATGTGTTTTTAGTAAAATAAAAATGAGGGAGGAGTAACATGCCTAAATTACAAAGATTCACGGAGAGAATTTGACTCTTAAACCCTGAGATGATCACATTGGAAAAACACTAGCCAATATTACTTAAGAGGATAAAGTGGATGTTTAATATTGTAAAGTGTGGAATGAATAGCCCCAATAGCGTTTTAGGGATGTGGGGTCTTAAGGGTTTTAAGTGGAAATGTCCAAAGTGCCTCAACTTAAAAGTTGTAAAAAGTCGTCTTTGGTTATGAGTCAACCTATTGACTCATCACCACATCATACGACTCGTAGCCATGAGTCGTTTCCTAGAGAGTGAGTTTAACACCCATACACTGTCCTTACTACGACTCCATGATCCCACCCATGAACTAACCATAGGACTCGTATGGTCTAGTCGTATCCAAGACAAGACCCAGGGGATTAGACACTGGACAACATACGACTTAAACCTACTACTCGTAACCTATTCTCACGGCTTTCAGTGAGTCACTTGTACTCAGATCCAAGTCAATCCACTAAGTTACTGATTTAATTAAGGTTTGTTCTAACAACTCGTCACCACCCCAAACAACTCGTACCACCAAGTCATAACCAAGATAGAAAACCAAACCACCATCCATTAGACACCTTACGACTAGGGTCACCCAACCCGTATCCATACTATACGACTCATATGATGAGTCATTACTAGGACAATGAGCTCAAAGCTCAAGAAGTTTTCAAGGGCCAAAATCCAGGGTGTTTTAATTCTTTCCTACTTGGATTATTCATCGCCGAATGATGGGACAAGGCATTGACTAGCACGATTAAACCCCAAACATCTCTACTCTTACCTTTAAATAAGCTATAAAATAAAAATGCCAAAGAAATCAATCTTTCTTTTAACAAATTTAAGAAAATAAAGATGGTAAGATCAACACATACCTTGAGTATAATTTTCCCAACCGGGAAACAAGAATGGATACTTGGACTTCATGTCCTCTTCGTCTTCCCAAGTAGCCTCTTCGACCTTGTGGATCCTCCGTAGAACCTTTATCAAATCTACGTCCTTGGTCTACAATCGACGAACTTACCAATCCAAAATTTCAATCAGGACCTCCTCGTAAGATAAGGAATCCAAAATACCAATATCTTTGATAGGCACAATCTGCGATGGATCACCAACATACTTTCTTAACATTAATACATGGAACACCGGGTGAACAAAGCTCAAACTAGATGGCAACTCCAATTCTTACGCAACATTGTCAACCCTTCTCAAAACTAAGTATGGACTAATATAAGGGGACTGAGCTTCCCCTTCTTCCCAAACTGCATCACCCCCTTCATGGGAGATACCTTTAAGAATACCCTATCCCCAACCTCAAATTATAACTTTCTTTATTGCACATCCATATAGGACTTTTGGCAACTTTAACCGGCCTTAAGTCTATCCAGAATAACCTTCACTTTCTCCTTGGATTAGTAAACCAAATACGGGACAAATACTCTACCTCACCAACCTCGAACCACCTAATAGGATACTTACACCTCCTACCATAAAAGGCCTTAAATGGAGCTATCTCAATGCTTAAGTGGTAGCTATTATTATAAACAAACTCTATAGGAGGCAAATGCCCAACCCAACTACTACCATCGTAAATCACACAAGCTCGAAGCATGTATTCAAATGTCTAAATAGTCCTTTCTACTTGCACATACGACAGCAGGTGGAAAGTAGTACTAAGACTAACTTTAATCCTCAAACCTTCCTAAAACGACCATAAAAAATGCAATGAAAACTACGTGCCACGATCTGAGATTATAGAAACAAGCACCCTATGTAAGTTCACAATCTCATGGAGGTATAACCTTGCATAATTCTTTGCCACAAAATTATTCCTCACTGGCAAGAAATGAGCAGGCTTTGTCATCCTATCCACGATGACCCAAACCGAATCAAACTAATTCTGAGACCTAAAAAGACCAATAATGAAATCCATATTGATAACCTCCTACTTCCATGCAGGAACTCAATTTCTTGATAAAATCCTTCGTGCCTTATGTGCTCAACTATCACCTATTGGCATACCATGCACTTAGCCATAAAACTAGCCATATCCCGCTTCATATTATTCTACCAATACATCTCCTTAAGGTCATGATACATTTTTATCAAACCAGTTGAACAACATATTACAACTCATGCGCCTCAGTCAAGATTCTCTCTCTCAATCCATCTGTATCAGGAACATATAATCTTTCTTGGTACCACAAGGTACCGTCACCACTAATCTCAAAGGCCATTACTTTCTACTCCCTATATCACCTTTGATCCTTATCAAGATAGGATCCAATACCTGTTTCTCCTTTATTTTAGTACGAAGAGATGACTGTGCCAACTTCTACACAAACACACCACCATCCTCAGAGTCCAAGTAACGAACTCCAAGGTTAGCCAAACGGTAAATATCTTTCACCAATTCTCGTTTTCCCTCCTCCGCATATTCTAGAATCCCCATGGATAACCAGCTAAGACCATCAACAACCACATTAGTTATACTTGGATGGTAGTGGAGACTCATGTCGTATGCCTTGAGCAGCTCAAGCCACCTCCTTTGCCTGAGATTTAGCTCCTTCTGAGTAAACATATTATAGGCTCTTATGATTAGAAAAGATATCCATATGCACTTCATACAGATAATGACGCTAGATTTTTAATGCAAATACCACTACCAATAACTCCAAGTCATGAGACGGATAATTCTTCTTATATACCTTCAATTGTCTAGAGGCATAAGCTATCACCTTGCCATGTTGCATCAAAATACACCCAAGACCCACACGGGATGCATCATAATAGACCACAAAACCATCACTGCCTTCAGGTAAGGTCAAGATCGGAGGTGAAGTCATCTTATTCTTCAGCTTCTCAAAACTAACCCCGCAAGCATCAGACCAAGAGAACTTTACCTTTTTCTGAGTTAATTTAGTCAAAGTGGTAGCTATAGTCGAAAAACTCTCCATAAATATCCTTTCAAGATCTGAATATTGATTGGAGTTATGGGTCTAGGCCACTTCTTTACCACTGAAACCTTCTGCGGATCCACCATGATTTCTTTACTAGAAATAACATGTCCCAAAAAACTGACAGTGTTTAACTAAAATTCGCATTTCAAAAATTTGGCATACAACTGTTGCTCTTTCAGGGTCTACAACACAATGCGGAGGTGATCGATATGATCCATCTCGCTCTTAGAGTACACTAGAATGTGGTATATGAATATAATGATGAACAAATCTAGACACTGACGAAAGACTCTATTTATCAAGTCCATAAATATCGTCAGGGCATTAGTCAACCCAAAATACATAACCAAGAACTCAAAATACCCATATTGGGTACGAAAGGCAGTCTTAGGGATATCCGCTTCCTTAATCTTTAACTGATGATACCCGAATTAAAGATCGATCTTGGAGAAGAACTTAGCACCCTAAAGTTGATCAAACAAATTGTCTATCCTTGGAAGAGGGTGTTTATTCTTTGCCGTCACCTTATTTAATTTCCGGTAACCAATACATATACAAAGGAAACCATCTTTCTTACGCACGAATAATATCAATGCACCCATGAAGACATATTTTATGGATGAAATCCTTGTTTAAAAGATCCTTTAATTGCTCCTTAAGCTCTTTTAACTTAGCCAGAGTCATTCAATATTGGGGAATAGAGATAGGACAAGTTTACGAAACAAGATCAATCTCAAAATCAATCTCTTTATCGGAAGGGAAACCAGGAAGGTCATTAGGGAAGACCTCAGGAAATTTATTCACCACCAGAGCAAAATGTAAAGAAGGACCCTCCAAGTTAGAATCTTTAACCCGGACCAAGTGATAGAGACACCCCTTGGGGATTAATTTCTGAGCTCTAAGTTATAATATAAACCTTTCCTTTAGAGCTAGGGAACTATCCTCCCATTCAATAACTGGCTCATTAAGGAATTTAAAGACAACCTTACGGGTCTGACAGTCTAGAGAAGCATAGCACAAGCGCAACCAATCCATCCTCAATATGACATCAAAATCAACCATGTCAAATTAAAATAGATCTACCAAGGTTTCCCGACTATCCACTGATACCACACAACCCCTATAGATTCTTCTAGCCACTACAAAGTCACTCACCAGGGTAGTGGTAGAAAAAGGATCTGAAATACACTTGGGACCAAAAACAAAATGCATAGCCATAAATAAGGTCACATAAGGGAGAGTGGACCCCAGATCAAGTAAACAGTACACATTACGGGAAAAGAATTTCAATATACCAGTAACAACATCTGATGATGCCTTGTACTCCTGGAGGGTAGTAAGAGCATAGAGTCAGTTCCAACCAGTACCAGAGCCAAATGGTGCACCTTTTGGTTTCAAAACTAATGAAGAGGCAACCGAAAACTTGTTTTCCCCAGAACAAACCTTGGCCATTAGATAGTTTCTAAGTATGTTCTCTGGCTGATCACAGTTGAAACACTTGTTATCACAGTTGAAACACTTGTTCCTTCACTCATCATATAAACCCCGATGCAATTGACCCTAAAATCTGCAGGGTGGATATGATTGAGCTGATTAGGCCCTACTAGCCTGAGATTGGGCACCCTGTGCCCAAAAATAATCACCACCCTAAAAATATTTGTCACCAGATGGCTTTGGGTAGGGAGCACTAGCCGTCGAGTAAGACCCAGAATTACCCTCACTTATTTTTGCACCACTTTCCACTATCCCTGCCACTTTGTTATTGACCACCACCCTGATCAAAGAATATAAACTTTTTTCTCTACTTTTCACCTATTTTTGCCTACTTCTTCTTCTTTTCCTCAACCTGTTGCATGTACACAACTAACCTGGAGATGTCTATGTCTTTGTTCAACAAAACAACCTTACTCTCCAAAATCAAGTCTCGGGATAACCCAGAAGCAAACTTCCTCATTCTAGCCCTCATGCTAGAACCTAACTCCAAAGCATATCACGATAACTAGTGAAACTTTAAGGCATACTCCTTGACTGATATATTTCCTCACTTTAGGTTAACAAACTCTTCCTTCTTTACCTCCCTCAGCTCTTGAGAAAAGAAGCAGTCCAGGAAAGCATTAGAAAATTCTCCCACAGGGCTAACTCAGCATCGTCACCCATCAACTAGTCCTATTTCTCATACCACTGATAAGCCACATCCTTTAGTTGATAGGCAGCGAATGTCACCCCCTCCACATTAGTGGCATGCATTATATAGAAAATCTTTTCCATCTTATCAAGAAAACTTTAAGGATTTTCCTCGACATTAACCAACCCTTTTGGTCTCAGAAGATAGAGTAATAGAAGCACCACACTCAGACTAAGAAGCTACCAACTATGCCAATATATGGATAGACTGACAAAACTCAGCATTCGTCACATTAGCCTGAGGAGCTCTAGAAGGACTGGAGAGGACTGATGGAACTCCAGAAGAGTAATTAAGAATTGAACCCCTAGACCGAGTCTGGACCCTATAAGTAGGATGTGTCCTATCAATGTTGTCCTTAGGTGGGATAGAGGAGTTTTCGTAAGCTTCAGATCATATGGGAGGCATAATCTGAAAAGCGAACAAATGAGGATTAGTGAAGATTTTAGTACCTTAGACTCTATAGCTCAAAAATAGAACATAAGAAGGAGAAACATTCCTAAATTCCTTATAGTCTCTCCATTATGAGTGTGGCGCACTATACACCCTTAAAAGAGACTCTACTCGATACAACTTTAAGGATACCCAATTGACTATGAACCTAGGCTCAGATACCAATCTCACACAACCCGAACTAGGGTCTAGTCGTGTCGGATAACTCAAGTCAAACCAAAACTAGAGACCACCCCTAATACCCGAACCGTTAATCGCCCTACACCCCAGGTCAGATGAATTTTAAACATATAACAAGATAAAGCAATAATAATTTAAAGACATTAGAGGAAATCTATAACCATAACCAAACAGTCACAACCAAGTGTCCAACTAATACAAAACCTAATGCCAATACTAAGACCAATGCTAACACTAATACTGACACCGCCTATGCCCATGTAATCTGACGAAACCTCTAACCAGAATCAAAGAGTATCCGATCCAGACATTGCCCCGACCATAGCCAATACTAAAACCAAAGAAATAAAAATGATATAAAGAATTCCATAGCATAAAGTAGGGTCTTCCAAAGTATAGAAGCTCACCACTTCAATCTGACTCAAAAGTTATCCCCGAATCACCAAGTCACTGAGCAGAAGGAGTGAAAGTATGGTCGGTTCCTGCATCGCGTAGGGGTACAGTGCTTGAAGACGGTTAGCAGAGTGAACACTAGTATGTAACTCAAGGATAAAGATAAGATAATGACATCATTTAAAGTCAATAACCATATCCAATCACATATATACATATATATCGTGCTGGGACAGGGAACAAGATTTAACATCATAATTCTACCCATGGGCTATATAGGTCCATGTTACCTATGGGTCACGGTACGTAAAGCTACACGAATCAGAGATATCATAAAAGGCTGGGGATTCCTGTGTACCTTTCCCCCTCCATGATACATATATATAAATATAGACTTGGGGGATTCCCATGTACCCCACAAGCATAAGGTCACTAAGACCAACCTTCATATCGGCAAACATGAGTTTCCAGTGTTAGTCCTTCAGACTCACACCTTCACGGCTAGATATCACAATCCCCATTATTGCCCAATTAAGGCATTTAGCACATAATAAAACCACTAATTCTAGGAGTTAATTATTAAGGAATTATAAAGTGGTATTGTCAGACTGACTATAGCTTGTGAGCAATGTCATTAGCCAATACTTAGGGTATTCCCTTGTACCCTGCAGACTCCATTATTAAAATCACTTGGGGGATTCCTGTGTACCCCACAAGGTTTTCAAAACCATCCATAACTGTTTAACCATTTCAAAAGTCAAAAGTTTAGAGAAAGTTACCATTATCAAGTTTAACCACCATACTCATGCACTCATATGTTGAAAACCATATTTAAAACATGAAAAACCATAATTAAACCATGAGAAACATTATTCAACCATAAACATTCAAAACCCCCAACCTTTATTTTTAAGACCATAACAATATCATGAAAGCCATACATTAAAACATATTTTTTTTAAAAAATAACAATGAGAGAGAAGTAACATACATGAATTACAAAGATTCATGAAGAGAATTTGACTCCTAAACCCTGAGATGACCACTTTGGAAAAACCCTAGTCAAATATTACTTGAGAGGATAAAGTGGATGTTTAACCTTTTAAAGTATGGAATGAATGCCCCAAAAATATTTTGGGGACGTGGGGTCTTAAGGGTTTTAAGTTGGAAATGTCCAAAGTTCCTTTAACTTAAAAGCTATAAAACGTCATCTTTGGTTACGAGTCTACACATTAACTCATCACCACAGTATACGACTCGTAGCCATGAGTCGTATCCTAAATAGTGAGTTGGGTATCAATATAATGTCCTTCTTATAGCTCCATGATCCCACTCGTGACTTGACTATACGACTCATATGGTCTAGTCGTATCCACGACAAAACCCAAGGGATTAGATGCTGGACAATATATGACTCAACCCTACCACTCGTAACCTATCCTTATGGCTCTTAGTGAGCCACTCATACTCAGAGCCAAGTCAAGCCACTATGTTACTGATTTGATTAAGGTCTGTCCTAAAGACTCATCACCACCCTAAATGAATCGTACCACTAAGTTGTAACTAGGATAGAAAACCCAACCACCATCCACTGGACATTTTACAACTAGGGTCACCTGACCCTATCCACACCATATGACTCGTATGATAAGTCATTACTAAGACAGGTGAGTTTAAAGCTTAAGAATTTTCCGAGGGTCAAAATCTAGTGTGTTTCAATACCTTCTCTATAGTTCATCACACACTTCTCTCTATCAACATATAAAAAATTACCAATCACCCTTCCCCTATCAATATGCCTTCATACCTTCTCTATTGCTCATCACACACTTCTCTCTATCTACATGGAATTTATACCTGGTTAGTTCCTACACAATCACTTGAATTTAGTAATCCCCCTTTTGGCATCATTGAAAAGTAAGGACATTAACTCAAGAGTAAGAGTAAGCATAGGCTAGTTAACTCATGGCCACTGGGGAAACACTAACATAAAGAACAACATTTAGCATTAAAGTTAAAAATAGATAAAGAGCACAAAAATAAGAACTCTGTTATACTTAACAACTTAGGTATCACTACAGAGCAAGAGATATATTTTTTATTCCATAAAAAATGCCACAGAAGTTGGAGGAGTTATAAAAATGAAGGATTTAAAGAGAATGTTTGGATTAAGTAAGGCCATCCTAAGACAGTGTAACAACTCTTTAGTTAGCATCCTGATATCTGTATTCAAGATCAGAACCTCATTGGTTAGATTTGTAACCTTCTTCTTGAGTTTATCATTCTTACTCTTAAGATCTGCAAGGACCCTTGGGCCCTCCTTTGAAAAATTGCTGAATTTGTACCTATAATCTCCCAATTTCTACATCTTTAGTAATTGTCTCTTGCTTTTCTTCTTTTAGAAGCCCTACTAGGTTCATCATCAGTCATTCTCTTCTTCTTGGGACCAGTTACCTCAAAAGTCTAGTGCTTTTCAGTAGGATTTTTAGATTTTACTCTGAAGACTTTTGTTTTTAGGCTTTCATTTTGTTTATTAGGACTATTCAAACTTCCTCTTGGGTTATGTGACAGCAAAATGTGATTTTTAGCAACCCAAGCATTACTAGTTATAACACCGTCAGAGGAATCATGTGTTTTCAGGGATAAATCTTCATAAAAAAGGTTTGACTTTGAATGGTTAGGATAGCTGATTTGGGTAGGGTCCATGTAGCTAATACAAAGATGAGCTTTTTTCAAGAAAGATAAGTTTGATATCAAATTGATTCATCTTTTCTATTTTGGATAAGGAAAATTTTTTGACAGTGAGAGAGAACATGCGACCTTTCCTAACAGAACAAAAAATACATGCACATTCATAATACTAACCTAAGAGATGGGACTATATCTCTCTCTTTCTTTGAGTGAGTTCATACGTTTGTGTATACTTTATCTGTGTTCTTCCAAAGTTGTTCCCATGGGTGTATGCCTACAAAGGTATGGTACTGAGTTGGACTACCAAATACACATTTTACCAAGGATACATGTCTCCTGATCATAGCTAATTTTATGGAGGAACACTAATTTATATAGTAAGTCAGATCATTTTGATCAGACCTAGCTTCAACCTGTTCTTCACAAATTATTCCTTGTGAAGTGCCTTAGTAAAGATATCTGCTATCTTATCCTCAGTCTCGCAAAAATTCATACAGGTAGCCCTTTTCTCAATATTGTCTCTTAGGAAATAATGCCTCACATTAATATGCTTAGTCCTCTTGTGTTGCACCGGATCTTTAGCCATGTTTAGAGCACTTGTATTGTCACACATTAGAGGGATAGTGTCTGAGACAATACCAAAATCTTTCAGTTGCTGCTTGATCCAAAGCAATTAAGCACAACAAGAGACAGCTACCATATATTCAGCTTTAGTAGTAGATAGAGCAACAGAGTTTTGCTTCTTAGATCCCCAGTAAATTAAGGATGAACCAAGAAAATGTGTCATTCCTGAGGTGTTTTTTCTATCTACTAAATATCCTGCATAGTCAGCATCAGTATAGCCCACCAAGTTAAAACTATCACCAGATGGATAATATAAGACCCAGTCTGTTGTCCTCTTCAAATACCTAAGAATTCCTTTTTCATCTTTCAAATGAGACTCATTTGGGTAGGTATGAAATCTGGCATATATTTCTACACTGAATACAATATCTGGCCTACTTGCAATGAGGTATAGCAAGGATCCAATGATCCCTCTATACATTGTCTCTTTTACTGAAGGATATAGTTCAGCATTATCCATTTTTGAGCTGGTTCCAATTGGAGTATCAATTGGCTTGGAATCTCCCATGTAATATTTCTTCAGTAACTCCTTGATGTACTTATCTTAACACATCATTGTCCCTTGAGAAGTTTGTTTAATCTTCAACACCAGGAAGAAGCTCAACTCACCCATCATACTTATTTCAAATTTACTCCCCATTAGCTTTACAAACTCTTAACATGGGGATTCAGAAGTAGCACAAAAAATTATGTCATTAACATATACCTGAACAATCAGTAGGCTGCTGGCCTTAGTCTAGAAATAATATATTTTAAATTCTCCCTCTTGTGAAGCCATTTTCTAGGAAAAACTTTGAGAGTCTCTCATACAAGGCCCTTGGTGCTTGCTTCAAACCATAGAGGTCTTTGTCTAGTTTGAGCACATGATGAGGAAAGTCTATATCTTTAAATCCTTGTGGTTGTTTGACATATACTTCTTCCTTTAAGTTTTCATTCAGAAAAGAACTTTTGACATCCATTTGAAATTATTTGAACCCCATATATGTAGTAAATGAAATAAGAAATCTGATTGCCTATAATTTTTCCACAGTTGCAAAAGTCTCATCATAGTCAATCTCTTCTTCCTAGTTATAACCTTGAACAACCAACCTTGTTTTGTTTTTTATTGATAGTTCCATGCTCATCTTGCTTATTTCTATACACCCATTTGGTCCCAATAATTATCCTGTCAACAGGCCTAGGACCAGATGCCAGACTTTACTTCTTTCAAATTATTAAAGTTCTTTCTACATTGCATTGATCTAATCAGCATCTTTCAGAGCTTTTTTTACATTCTTAGGTTAAATTTGGGATAAAATTTTGAGAATGCCATAAAATTTCTAGCTTGAGCTCTTGTTTAGACTCCTATTTCCAAAGGTGTAGTCATATTTTCAAGTGGATGAGAAGATTTGTGTCTCCGATTTGTCCTTCTAAGATTTTTCCACTGAGACCAGGTCCCTATAAATCTTGACTAGTCCCTTTTTGTTTCTCTTCTACTGAAGTTGGGATCTGTGCCTTAGATCATGGATCACTATCATTTTCATCATTCTTATCTGCATAATTTAGCCCTTGAGCCTCATCTTCAGCAACATCATCCCTTTAAACATGAATAAGTTCTTCAATTTCTGAATTTTCAGCATCACTTGAGTTCATAAGATTTCTTAACTCATCAAAGACCATGGGAAAACTTTCTTCAACACACAATGTTCTTTTGTTAAAGATTCTATATTCTTTGCTTGTTGAGGAATAGCCCACAAACACAGCTTCATTAATTTTAGAGTCAAATTTTCCCAGTGCACTCTTTCCATTATTCAGCATAAAGCACTTGCGCCCAAAAGGTCTGAAGTGGTCAAGTTTGGGCTTATTTTTGGACATCAATTCATATGGAGTATTTTTAAGGGATGATCTGATCAAGCACCTATTAGTCACATAACAGACATTACTTACAACTTCAGCCTAAAAGCTCTTTGGAAGTCCACTATCAATCAACATAGTTCTGGCAATCTTTATGAGTGGTATGTTCTATCTTCAACTAACCTATTTTCTTCTTTATCTTCAGCAGTTGCCATAAGGGAAAATAAGGAACCAGAGGTGATTTTTATATCATCCATTTTCAGCATAAAACCATCTCCATACTCTTTTTCTTTCTCAAATTTACTGGAGGAGTCTTCCCATGCAGTCAAAACCTGCTTCACTATATAGCTAGCTGCATCCTTTCTTCTTGACTTTTTAGGATTCTGATTCTTTTTTTTAATCTTTTTTACCTCTAGTTTTAAGCAATTTTTGATAATCCATTTTGTGCATTGGGTAGTCCCCAATGAAATCTTCACAACTACTACCTTTGTAACACACTTTAATTTTGCCATCTCTTTTACTAAGCTGACCATTTTTCTTCATTGCTCTAACAATCCTTGTTACCAGAAGGACAATATTAGTTTCTTTCTCACTTGAGTCAGACTCTAAAGTCTTCAATGTCAGGTATATCTCCCTTTTTGTTTCTTTCCTCTCCACTCCTTGCCTAGTGATAGCATTTGTTCTGCTTTCCCAGGATTTTAGAATAACTCCCACAATTGTTCTCACTTTCTTGTATATAGGAACATTTTCTCCCCTTTTTAGATTAAGTGAAGCAGCCATGATAACCAAAACACACTAGTTGTGAACATGCTCTGATACCAACTGCTGGAACTGGGAGGGCTGTACCACACTGTGAGGGACCAGCTCCCTCAAAGTCAGTCACAGACAATAAAGAATTGAAGCAACAAAGATGCTAAGGTTTTGAAGAAAATAAAGAAACACATTGATTTAACATGTAAATCCCTTTCTCAAGGAAGGAAAAACCACAGCTTGCCCTTACAAGCTCTTCAACAATCCACTATAATTAAACTCTTAATTACAGACTCGATTTGAACCTAACTCTAGGCTCATCGTGCTTGCAATAACTCTAATATATCCTCACCTTGACAACTCTTCCAAGACTCTCTCAACACTGATTAAATCTAATCAGTCACAGGCTCAGGCAAATCTACCTAAGCACACTCAAAGCAAAAAAGAAAACATTACTATTACAGCATAAGTAGTTCAGTTACAGACCAATATTTGACTCAAGAGCAATTTTTTTTTTAAGAACACACTGAATTGAGAGCTTGATCTAAAAATGAGTTTTTGCTTTTTCTTCTTCTTAACACTCCGATTTTCAATCTTGCAAAAACTATCAATTGAGAAGTATCCTTTTCCTTTTATAGTAGAGTAATGATTAGGGTTAAAATGAAATTGGACCAGGTGTCCTAAACAGTACAAGCAGCACCTGCGCAATTAGTTACACTAGATGGCAAAATTGTGCAGACGCGTGTCAACTATACTTTAGCGTTGAAGATCCAGGGACCTGGTCCCTTGTTGTAAGTTGTTTATCATCAAAGCAAGACATAGCAACTTTAAATAGAAGTGTATACCTTGTGAACTTTTGTCAAATAAATGAAATTCAACACGACTAAAATATTGATAAAGTTATAACATACTAACCAAATAAAATTGTCAATTCTTCTTTAAAACAGATTAAAAAGAAAAATATATAATTTGAATTGAGAATAAGATGTATTAAAATAGAAATTCTGATATAATGCACTTAATTTTTTATATTACATATTAAAATAGAAGTATAGTCGAGGTGTGTGGAATCCATGTGAAAGATTACATCATTTGTGACATTGAAAACATTCTAATGAAATGACCATTATATGTAGATTTTTTTCATTTAAAATAGAGTTGTATTGGGGTCCACATAAAAAATTATATGAAAATATTTTAAAATTATGAAAAAAATGTTATACTCTTAGTTATATTTGTAAGTGTTACCTTAAACATAAATTAATTTTCAATAATTTGAAGAGAAAGTTCATCTGGATACCACGATTGAAAAAAAAATATTTAAATGAAATAAATTTCAAATATAATTTCTCTTTAACTTTAAAATTATTTTTTCCATTTGATTCAAGTATATTATTTTAATTTAGTTTTAATAAAAAATTATCACATAAATTCTCATATATCATAATTAAGTATGAACAAGACTCACTGATTAAATTACTTTTTAAGGTTTAACAAATTATATTTTAAAATTATTTTAGATATCGAAGAAAGTTCAACTTGAAATTATTTTTAAATTGTGTGAATTGTGGATAGATGAATGTCTTGTAGATGTTTTTTTTATCCCTTCATTTAAAAAATAAAGACCTATTTTTTATTTTAATTTATTTTAAAAAGGGTGAATTTTTCTTTTCTTGGAAATTCTTTAGTTCTAACTTTCTACGAATCATGCTTGGAACCACAAGATAAAGAGTATTTTGGTACATTTGAAATAACTTTAATTTATGACCATAAGATACAAAAATTTTCTTTATTTCTTACACTTTGTGTCAAGTTAAAATGGGTCATTCTTTTTTAAATGAAGGGAGTAATATAATTATTTGTTTCTTTATTTCTCTACTAAATAATTTACTATAACCAAATGTGCAAAGAAATAATTTAATTCATACTTACCTATGGACATTTCATGAACAAAATGAAATTGAAATTTTACCACTTATAAATGAAAATAGAAATGAGTATTGTGTATTAGAACTCACAAAAAATATGTATAGAAAATTATGAAGAAAACTGTGGAGTGTCGTGAGATATTATACAACTTTGGGATATGATAGACATTTACAAAAAAAGGATTTTTTTGTCACTAAAAATGAATGTACAAACTTTGAGGCTTACAAAATAAGCAAGCAATACACTTTTCTTTTTTAATATGACAAAAATGCCCTTGATTGTCCACGTGCAGAAAGTTGACATTAGGTGTTGCTTATAGCTGAAGATAGCCCACAATGAACTTACTAATGAGTCAACGAGATAAAAACAGTTTAAGAACTCAAGTATTAACACCAAATCATTTGAGCATACCTTCACAAATAGGTGTAAGAAACAACAATGAAAGAATTTGATAGGAGATAGAAGCGAAAATTGATTTTTTTTTTTTGTGGCTGGAAACAAAAGGAAAAAAAAAGTAAGCAAATTGGATTTGAACAGAATCTGAATGGTCAGATTCTAAAATTTGAAAAGAATTTTAAAGAAAATAAATTACAACCATGCTCTATTTTAACTGAGAGTTTAATATATCATTCAACTTCAACAACAGTGAAATAAGTCACAAAAATATATTTTTTTGAAAAGAACTTGAAAAGGCAAAAAAAGAAAAGCAATGCTACTGATGAAAGGTATAACATAGAATAATTAGACAAAAGATATAATTCAGAAGAGAAGCGAATTAGGAGAAATATGCTAGAAAGCACACATGAACTTGATATCCAAATGAGGTAATGGAAATCAAAAGTGTGAAAAAAATTAAAAATATAAAGAATTCTCTGAAATTTACTTCTACAATTTATGTTGCTCAACAGATGCTTCTAGAGTTAATAATTGTGAATACAACTACAATTTTGCCCTTTATTTTCTACTAAATTACAAATATACCATTGGTCGTCCTCATATTCATCTTTCTATAAATACTAGATAAGGATGCCCGTGTTTTGCATGGGCCCAACGCATAATTAAATAAATACATTTTAATATACAACAATATCACTATTACAGACATATCATAAGATTTCAAAATGTATGTTTTATACAACCGTGGAAATATTATACTACTGGATGCTCACATGACATTCACATATTATAGTGATTGTTGTCTATTTACATTGGTACATATGCATTTATGAATTTTACAATAGCAGATGCATTTTTTCTTCCTGTTATGTTAAATCTTTAGAGCATTCATAATCAATATCTGTTAATTTAAACTTAATGATTAAATTAATTTAATTAGAAGTTCAAAATCTAAATATAAACACCTTTTTCCATTGAAAGAATGCATCTCTTTCCAACCACGATTCACATTTAGGTGTTATCCTTGAAGGATGTGTTGAAATTTCATTCAATACAGAATATGGTAAGACATTTTTAATCAAAGAAAACAAACACAAAAGCTATTAGGATAAAAGTTTCAGTTACCTAAGTTGTTGTGAACTATATTTGTGAATAATCGACATAAACAAGTAGGTATTTTGATGGGACTCCTTGGGGAAAGACAACATATTGTAACGTATTTTGTTTTTTGTTAAAATTGATTTATCAACAATCCATAATAATTTGGTATGCATTTACTATGTCACACAACAATTCAATCCTGATTCTGATGGAAGTGCTGATTCTTTTTTAAAAAGATATCTTTGTTCAGCAGAAACATTAATAAAAATGGAAGACGATGCAGAAGCCAAATCATTGTTAGTAAACCTTTTGACAATCCTTATCATTTCAACTCTGCTCTTCTTGCTTGTCAATGTCCCAAAAGAGCATCTTATTTTTTCAAATAGCATCAGTTTATATAATTCATGTCTTCTAGGATTTTTATCGATACCTGCTTTTTTGAAAGTTTGGTCAGTTTTAGAATCTCTACTACACGATATTTTTTGCTGCCGAAATATTTTTATGAATGCTTGAAAAAAAACAATAAAAGTAAAAGTTCATTACACATTCATATCAAGTAATAACTATATTTATGTGGAGCATGTGACTTTAAAAAAAATATAAGATACACTCATTAATAGAGAAAAATAAGCATTTCATGTTTTATATTATAAAGAAATCATGAATAAGAATATTTATAATTTAATAAAGAAATTAAATAAGTTGTACTTACCACACAGTCAAATATAGAAATGGACGTGCAAATAGCTATCACCGAAGGGATGAAATTGTAAAGTAGATATTTAAAGACATATATATTAAATTAATTTTTAAATAATTATGCAAATTATTTTAAGAAAAAATTGAGCAGATCGTAAAATTTGGTATGACAACTAAAAAGAACAAATGATAATGATTTGTTAATACTCAATAGTATAAGGATCAAAGTTCACATTTTGCTAGTAATAATTAAAGGCCCAACTATTTTTAACATATATACATATCTACCCCCAAACCCTAATATCTAATCCCTTCAAATCTACACTCCTAGTAGTTGAGCCTCCCCCTTGCCGCCTCTTCGCCATTGTTTATCTATTCCCCCAAAACCCTAAACTCCATTTTCCACTTTTGCTTCAAAATTCAGCAAAAATGTCAATTACTTCAATACATTAATTTTTGTATGTGTGTTACTATCCAAGATGGTCATCAACTGATCGAAAAAATTACGGCGTTTGACCAACACATGAACTTTATTCTCGGAAAGCAAAATACACAATAAAAATAATTTTTTCTAAAAGCACATGATGAAATTAAATTAAAATTATCCATTCTATCAAAAAGTGCATATTTACTAAAAAAAAACATAGAAAATTATAGCTTGTTGAAGGAATAAATAAAATACGAAAAAAGATAAATGAATTAGAAGGTAGAGAAACCTACATACAGATATGTGAGAATTAAGAACTGATGAGAGGAGATTATTGTGTGATATGAAGACACTTTTGCCTATTTATTTGAGTCATCTATTCTATTATAAAAATGTCAATTCTAAAAGGTAGAGCCATTAATTTATTATTTTTTAATTCTAGAAACATTATCTTGTAATATCGTTTAATGTCTATGTGGTGGAAACAATTGCCACATGGATAGCTATTTAAGTGGTAAAGCAATAATTTCTCCCTCTTACTCCCTCCGTTTCATTTTAGTTGACCTTCTTTCTAAAAATATTTATTTCAATTTAGTTGCCCCTTTAATGAATTCAAGAGGATTTGAATATGTTCTTTCAATAATACTCTTATTAATAAATGATTAAATAAATTGTATATACTCAAATTTATATTTTTAAAAATTAATTAATAAGGCTAATTTGATAAAATAAATCCCTAATTATATATTTTGTTAATAGGTATACCAAGTCCATAGGGGTCAACTAATACGAACAAAGAGAGTATTTTAATTATCATCATTTGATTGGACACAAAATTTAAGAAAAAAATAATGAATTCATAAGATTTACAAAATTGTTAAAGTCACTTTAATGTTTACTTTTCAATTGTATTTTCTTATTAAGTGGGGAACAATAAGAATAAAATAAAAATAATGACATAAAATAGTTGTTAAATAAGAAAAACTAACTTTTTAGGACGGATTTAAAAGAAAATGGCCGACTCATAAAATAAAATGGAGGAAATATAAATTTTGACAGATTTTTTGACATTTATTACATACAATGAAATAGATATAAAAATATATTGTAATGTGCATGTGGTTCAACCATAGCCACATGAATAGATATTCACATGTGGTAGAGAAGTATAAGCATTGAAAGATATTTTTGTACAATTATTATAATAATAAAATAGATATGAAATACCAAAAATACCTTATTAAAATAGATTTGAAATTTCAAAACTACCCTTGGTCGTCCTCAACTCTCCTTTTTATATAGTAGATTAAAATAATATAATAAAAAAATATATTATTT
>NC_061121.1:110916319-110996220 GCF_002878395.1 Capsicum annuum
TAATAATTTCTGCTTTTTTTGTTTTTGATTTTCTTTTTTGTATTTTTATTTCTCTCTTTTTTTTAGTTCTGTTTTATACTTTTTGTATTTTCAAAAAATATGGCTATGGCGAGCACAAGTCATCTGCGATAACGAAGATACCACATCGCTTATTGTATTTGTATTCGCACCATCATTTATATTTTTGTATTCATCGATACAATTATTTTTATATTTTATAGTTTGCGCTTGTATTTTTATTTTATAGTTTGCATTTGTATCTGTATTTTATAATTCTCACTTGTAATTGTATTTTATAGTTCACACCATCATTTATTTTTGTATTCATTGATTTAATTGTATTTGTATTTTATAGTTTTCACCATCATTTATATTTTATACGATTTGCACTTGATTTTAAAGAACTATTCTATAGTTTTATTTTATAACTGACTGAATATTATATTTGCATTTTGTGATTTTATTTTATTTATATTTGTATTTGTATTCTATTTTCTTCGATGCACTTGTATTTAAAAGAACTATTTTGTATTTGTATTTGTAAATTGACCATATGTTGTATTTGTATTTGTAATTTTATTTGTTTCATTTGTTTGTATTTGAGTTTGTAGTTGACAACATCTTTTGTATTTTAAAATAATTAAAAAAGAATTGTCATCATTCTTTCTACGAACACTTGTATTTATATTCACTGATACGAATTGTATTATATTAATGTAAATTGAACAATAAAAATATAAATGATAAATTATACAAGAACAAATGTTACATTGGTATCAATGATACATTTTATACAACTTGAACCATACATATATAAATGATACTTTTTAATATACAGATACAAAAGATAAACTTGACATACAAATACTAACGATACATTTGCATTGGATGACACATTGCATATTATATATTTTAGACTCTAGTAAATACAATTAATCTATATATTTATTTGTATACAAATATAAATTAATGGTAAATTATATTTACGGCTAAACTATTCAAATACAATTACTAAATTTATTTAAAATATATAGTATGATATGAATAAATATAAGAAAAATATAAAATATGGCAAAAACAACAACAAAAAAATGAGAGAAAAGAAAAAATATAAAAAAATAAAAAAGGAGAAAAAATGACTAAAAATATAAAAAAATAAAACAAGAACGAAAACAAATAAAAATAAAAAGGCAGTTAGGGAAAAGAAATGAAAAAAATGATGACGAACAAAAAGAGAAAGAAAAGAAGAAAATATAAAAAATGGAAAGGAAAAAAATGGAATACAAAAAAAAAATGAAATGAAAAAAAAAAGAGTAAAAGGTAAAAAGATAGAAAATATGAAAATAATGAAAAAAATGGAATAGAAAAAACAAAAAAGAAAAAAAAAGGTAAAAAGATAGAAAATATGTAAAGAAGGAAAAGGAAAAAAAAACAAAGAAATTGAAAAAAAAAAAAGATAAGTAGAGAAAGAAAGAAAATTAAGGGAGAAAAATAAAGAAAGAGGATATGGATTGTATTTAATTGTCAAGAGAGGTTATGAATTATAATTAATTGAAACTTAGGATAAATAAGATAATTAGGAGCTTATTGTTGGACAATAAATTATCACGATAAAAAATAAATAATCAAGACAAGAAAATACTGCAACAATTGTTTTATTAATTTCAATAAGTAAGTGTTTACAATCTCTATAAATCCTCTGATTTGCCTTTTCAAATATAAACTCAAGGGCTTCGAGCTTGATCTTGAACTTGAACTTGGTTTGTGAACTTGATGGATTTGATCTTGACTTGTGCTCGAATCAAAAGGCTTTGAAGCTTATTCCTGAATCTTGCGGTCTTGATCCTGAATCTTGATTTGCGGAATTGACGAACTTGATCTCGACTTTTACTTGAATTCAAGGGTTTTTGAGCTTGTTCTTGAATTCTTGGTCTTGAATCTTGATGAACTGATCTTGAATGCTTGAATTTGTAGAGAAATCTGTGGCGCTTGATCCACGAGCTCTCTCTTGCTTCTTGCTAGATTTATTGGTGCCCTTTTTTGAATTATGATACTCTTATTTATAGTTGGGGGGAGGGGGGGGGGGGGGTAAAGAGTCATGATAAATATGAACTTACTTTGACCAATTAGATTTAAGTGACATGGTCATGATAACTATGAACTTTCTTTGACCAATCAGATTTAAGTGACATGACACCTTTTATGGGCTTTTAATTTACTAGGTCTGCTGCATCATTTTGACATGTTGGCTTCTTCACTTGACTTGGCATGCCACGTCATTCGACACATGACACTTAATTGGGCCTCTAGGATATGATAATATCTTAGGCCTAACAAAGTAGGTTAACCGTTTATAGTCCAAATCAATGGGCTAGTCCAATAAAGAAAAATTTGACTTTAATTAAATCCATATATATTTAGACTTAAATAATTAATCCAATTATATTAATACCAAATATTTATTTGAGACTAATATATTTTGAATTTAATATAATCCAAATTTCGTACGGATTTTAATTTAATAAAATTTCGCTGCCTATAAAATGCCCCTTATTTCAAGGCTAGTCGAGTGTATATTTTAGTGACTAGACTTGAAGTATGATTATTTTAAAATGTTTCCTTCGAGCTTCAAAAATTTTCATATATATGAACACATTATTAGTTGAGAATATTTAAATCTGAACCATATTGATATCGTCTCTCAAAGACTTTCTTATTAGTTTTTTTCTTGAAAGTAAGACCCATTGGTGAGGCATGGTATCCAATTTCAAATAAATTTTGGAAAACTTTTTTCCACCTTACTTAACCAGGAATAAAACTCTTTCAATTTGAATTTATATTGAAGAAGGAAACAACCTCCAATTTGAATTCGTGTGGGAGAAGGAAACAACCTCCAATTTGAATTTGTATTGGAGATAAAAATCTTCCAATTTGAATTTATATTGGAGAAGGAAACAACCTCCAATTTGAATTTGTATGGAAGAAGGAAAAAACCTCCAATTTGAAATTGTATTGGAGATGAAAATCCTTTCAATTTGAATTTATACTGGAGAAGAAAACAACCTCCAATTTGAATTTGTATTAGAGATGAAAACTCTTCCAATTTGAATTTATATTGGAGAAGAAAACATTCATCTTACAACTCCCCACTTTTTCAATTTCAATTTTGAGGTTTCCAAGTTATTAATAATATTGAGGTAATTTCTTTTCCTCCTACTTTTCTCTTATTTTTGTCACTTTTTTCAGCACAACGTATTGGTGGTAGAAAATTCATATCTTATTGTAGAAATATCAAAATCATGAACCGTTTAATAATCCAGAAACTAGACTTCGAGATATAAAACATATCCAAAATTTAGAATTAAATTTATTCTATATAATCATTGATCATTTTTTGAATTAGCCCTGAATTTTATCATGCAGAAAAATTCAGATTTGCACATCTCTACTAAATTTTTTATTTCTTGATCTAGGAACGATGATTTTTTATGAAACTAGACTCAAAAATATATAACATATACAAAATTCATAATTTAATACCTTCAACATTATTTTAAAAAAAAATTTGAAGTTGACTTTAAATTCTGTCATGCTGAAAATTTCAGATCTGCACGCCTTTACTGAAACTTTCTTATATCGAAGTAGGAACGACAAAATTATGAGACGCTTAATTTTTCCAAAACTAGACCCAAAAATATATAAAATATACAAAATTTATAATTTATCACCTTCAGAATTATCCTAGATAATTTTTTGAAATTGCCTCTGAGTGCTGATATATTTTCAATTTCAGGTTTGCGTGACTTCACGAGATAAATCATATCTAGGCATGGGAACATTGAAATTGTGAGTGGATTTTTCCATTGGAAAGAGGACTCTAATATTTATAAAACCTTTTGTAGGCAAGCAAACTCAAGGATGTAACTTGATCCATCTTTGTCGATTGAGATACTTACCATATTTAGGTGAGCATTCCTTCTTTTTTCCTCGCTCTTTTTTTTTCTTTTTGTAGGTGAATGACAAGATCTTGTTCAAGATAATGTCTTCTATGGAAATGCTATAGTATTGTGGTACAAAGAGATAGATACTTGTCATATCCCTTAAAAAAGGTAATTTCATGGTAATCTTACGACGCATGGGGATGGCTACTCATCTCCACCCTAAAAAAAGGTAATTTCATGGTAATCTTATGACGCATAGGGACGGCTACTCGTCCTTGCCGTAATAAAAGGTAATTTCATGATAATCTTACAGTGCATAGGATTGGCTACTCGTCCCTGCCCTAAGAAAAGGTAATTTCATGGTAATATTAGGGCGCATAGGAATGGCTACTCATCTCTGCCCTAAGAAAAGGTAATTTCATGGTAATCTTAAGGTGCATAGGGACGACTACTCATCCTGGCCCTAAGAAAGGTAAACTCAAGAAGGTTTGAAGGATTTAAGGACTTCAACTTATAGACCAAAGCACTTGGTGACTCCAACTATCAGACTTTGAAGGCTTTAATATGGCAGATTTGCAAAATTTAACTTGAAAACTTCAACTTATAGACATAGAGCATATGAAGACTTCAACTTGTGAACTTGTCGGCTTCAGTATGGAAAATTTGAAAGCTCCAATATGAAGACTTGGTAAATTTAAAGACTTCAACTTAAGACATAGGTCATCTGAAGAGTTTAGCTATCAGACTTTATAAAGTTACAGGCTTTAATATGGTGAATCAAAAAGCTCCAACATGAAGACTTATACTTATAGAACAGAGCACCTGAAGACTTTCACTTGTGGACTTCAATATGGTGAATTTGAAAGCTTTAATATGAAGACTTCGTGAATTTGAAGACTTCAACTTATATGCATAGGTTATTTGAAAAATTCAACTATTAGACTTCGTGAACTTGAAGGCTCCAAATCAAGACTTAATGAATTTAAAGACTTAACCTTATAGCATAGAACATCTGAAGACTTTCACTTGTAGACTTCAATATGGTGAATTTGAAAGCTTAAATATGAAGACTTAGTGAATTTTAAGACTTCAACTTATATGCATAGGTCATTTGAAGACTTCAACTATCAGACTTTGTGAACTTATAGGCTTTAATATGGTAACTTTGAAAGCTCCAATATGTAGACTTAGTGAATTTAAAAACTTTAATTTATATTAAAGAAGCTTATATTTTAGAGGGGTTTGCCACCATCGAGCCACCAATACTTGGTGCAAGTTTGAAGATTAATGAAATAAAAAATCGATTAAAGACCGACTTTTTATATGAGCGGGAACATGTATTTTTGTGACACTCATGAAACTAAACTCAGTAAGATTCCAAGCGCCTACGTACCTTAATAAAGAGGATCAAGTGACAATGTAGTTCTGGGTGAGTATTTTCTTTGTTTTTTTTTTTTTTGAGTCCTAACTTTTGCCTAGGTCGCTTCTTTCAAGGTTTCAATCTAGCGGACTTTTTTCTTTTTTTTTGAGCCATACACAGTTTATACTCTTGCAGGCCAGAAGTGGACATGCAGTTTATACTCTTGTCTTAAGGAGTGTTATCTTCCTTCAAGGATAGTACTTCTTCAAGAATTTAACATTGATAGAACTAATTTTTACGCCATCTGCATCGATAAGCTTGTAAGCGCCATTTGAATATACTTCTTGTATAACATATGGTCCATCCCACTTTAGGGTGAATTTGACCTAAACTTATGAGAAGTGATAATGGGTCTCCTTACTATAAGGACTCGATCTCCAACTTGGAAACACCTCATGCAAACTCTTTTGTTAAAAGAACGAGATAGATGGGCTTGGTAACATTCATGATTTTGTTGAGCCTCCAGCCTCTTTTCGTCAAGAGCTTCTAACTCTAAAATATGCAACTTAGCATTTTCTTCATCGGTGAGCTTTTCTTGAATAGCCAATCTCAAAGAAGGTATTTGATGCTCAAGTGGTAGGACTACTTCAACTCCAAAAGCAAGTGAATATGGGGTTGCTTGCATTGGTGTGTGGTAAGTTGTTCTATATGCCCATAAAGCTTCTTCTATTCATTCATGCCAGTCTGACTTGGAATCAGAGACGACTTTATTCAACAGATTGCATAAAATTTTATTAAATACTTCGCCTAAACCATTGACGGCAACATAGTACATAGAAGACTTGCACTGCTTGAAACCAAAGAGATCACAAATCTTGTTCATCAGCTTGTTATCAAATGGCTTGCCATTGCCAGTTCTTATATATTGAGGGATTCCAAAGAGGTAGATGATATTTACTCAGATAAAGTTTGCAAAATTTTCTTCCTTTACTTCCTTGAGGGCAATAACTTCGGCCTATTTTGAGAAGTAATCTATCGTGGCCAAGATGTATAAGTGTCCACCAGAAGATTTTGGTAGTGTACCAACAATATCTATTCCCCAACCATTGAATGGACAAGATGCTATATTTGGGTGTAGTGCCTATGGAGGTTGATGTATGAAATTAGCATGGAATTGACAAGCTTTGCATCTTTTAGCATATTCTAAGCAATCTTTCACCATCTTTGGCCAGTAATACCCCATCATTTTAATGTGAAAGTGAAGTTTTGGTCCAGATTGATGAGATCCACAAACTCCCGAGTGTGCTTCTTGCAAAGCTCGAATTGCTTCTTTTTCCCCTAAACATCGCAAGAGTACCCCTTCAAATGATCTGTTGTATAGTGTGTTTTTATAGTAAAGAAAGAGAGGTGTACTATGATGGATGTCGGTCCTTCTTCTTAGATCTTCTGGAAGTATTCCATAACATAAATAGTCAATGAAAGGTTGTCACCAATCTTCTTTTATAACTTCAAACATGGCGACGAGGAGCTCAATATTTTTTTTCTACGTCTTCATACTCATTCGGCGGTGGTACCACCTATTCTTGGTGGATAGTAACTCATGTCTGATTTGTTAGAGTTGAGTCCAAAGCAGTTAGGGCATCAGCTTATTTATTTTCTTTCCTTGGAACATGCTGGAGGGTTACTTCCTCAAGACATCCTATCAACTTTTGTGCACAATCATGATATGGTCTTAACTCAGGCTTTCTAACTTTATAGCTTCCCAAAAACTACTTGATCACCAATTGGGAGTCAGTAAAGACTTGTAATTATAGTTTTTTCATGTCAACAACCATCTTAAGTCTGAGTATTAGCGCTTGATAATCAACAATATTATTGGAGCAATGATTTGTCAAGGTAAAAGAGTAAGGGATGACCTCTTCTTGTGGAGTGACAAACACTATGCCACTAGCTCGTTCTCGATGTGCGGCACCGTTAAAGTACATCTTCCATAGGGATATAACTTTAAAAACCATTGTATCTTTATCAGAAAGTTCATCGATCAGTTCCCAATCATCGGGTATCGAGTGGTCTGCCAGAACATCCACCAGTGCTTGTTCTTTTACAGCCTTTTGGGAGATGTACATAATCTCAAACTATTGAAATTTGAGGTACCACCTTGTAAGTCGATCACTAAGGACTGGTTTCTACATTACAAACTTGATGGGATTTTTCCTGGACACAAGGCAAATAAAATGAGCTTGAGAAATCCAATGCCAAACATAACTTTTCAATCGAAGAATACTTCAGATTATTCGGTGTCATCATTTTGCTCAGCTAGTAAAGAGAATTTTCTTTGCATTCAGTATTTCTTGAGCCAATAGTTCTCCAACATACCTTTTTTCTGTTGAGATATAAAGTATCAGTGGTTTTCTAGGTACGGGTGTCGCAAAAACTGGAGGTTTTATTAAGTATGACTTGATACTATCAAAGGCCTAGCTTCAAGCTTGGTTTCTTTCAAAACGGGTATCCTTCTTCATGGGATGGCTAAATGGTTAATATTTTTCAGCCAGGTTTGAGATAAACCTCCTTAAATATGCTAGCCTTCCTTGTAGGATTTTTAACTCATGAATGATTTGAGGCTCGGGCATATTCAAAATTGCATCGACCTTGGCTTGATCAATTTTAATTCCTCGGTGTCGTACAATGAAGCAAAAAAACTTTCCAGAAGTAACTCCAAAGACACACTTCAATGGATTCATCTTAAGTTGATATCTTTGAATCAACTCGAATACCATTCTTAGGTCTTTTAAGTGGTCATCTCTCTTTCTTGACTTCACCACTAGATCATCCACGTAGGATTCAATATTTGTATGGAGTAGGCCATCAAAGATGTTTTGTATATCCCTTTGATAAGTGGCGCTAGCGTTCTTCAAACTAAAAGACATCACCTTATAGCAATAAATACTTTGGGCATACAAAATGCAGTAAGTTCTTCATCCTTTGGTGCCATGCAAATTTGATTGTAGTAGGATGAACCATCCATGAAGAGCATTGCCTCATAACCAGTGGCGACATCAATCAATAATTTTGGAATGGGGATCGGAAATTCATCCTTAGGGAAGGCTTTGCTCAGATCTCAAACGTCGACTCAAACTTGAATTTGGCCATTCTTCTTCCATATTTGTAATACCCCTAACCTCATACATTTTTAAGCTAAAATCTGCCCTTAGAATGTTAAGGGATAGCTTCCAAAATGAAGAATAATTCTTTTTTGTGGAATTTCCAAATTTTGACCTCCTATTATATGGGAAATTTAATAAGATTTCCAACGATATAAGATTCGCCTAAATCCGATAACCGAGTAAGAAGTTAGGGCTATTTCAAGCTTCAGTCATAAAACACCGTGAGTTGGGTCCTTAACACATCGCAAAGATGGTTTAAATGACAATTGTCAAATTCCATTGAGACTCCATGATATTGGCGCGTCGCGGAGAGGTCAAATTTCCCATTCAGCAAGATCCAGTGAAACTCCGCGATTCCCCCGCATTGCGGAGAAGCCCTTTTTCCCATTTGTGCATTTCTAGTGTCTCACCGTGATAGATCCACATTGCGGTGTTTTTCCAGGTCCCAGTTGGCAGTTTTCAGTAGGCTACCGCGATTATGGCGCGTCGCGCCGTAGGCTAAATTCAAAAATTTTCCCAGTTCCGAGAAAAAATTTAAAAGGGTCTCTTTGGTCTTTTCCCAAGCCCTAAGTCATGAATACCAGATGATTTAACCCATCCTAAGTATATTACATTCACTTTTCACCAAAATACTCTCAAAGAAAACCCTAGATCATCAAACTTTCTCCCCAAGAAATCCAAATTCCTTCATTAATTCTCCAAGAAAATTCAAGATTTAGGAATCCCAATACAAGAACTCTAAGGATTCATCTCCAAAGCATCAATAGAAATCCAAGATTCAAGTTTTAGCATCTTAGATCATAAATTGAGGTATGTGGGGTTATGAACATGGATAATCCTTTCATCCTTAAGCCTAAAACTTATTTTAATTATAAATTTATTGAAATTTTATGTAATTTCTCATGAAATTAAAGTTAGGGTTTATACCCAATATTGCTAATTATGAGTTTATTAGATTTCCAATGATTTAGAAGTCGAATTACATGTTTATGTTCATATTTTTATGTATATTGCAGAAAGTTCTAGATTTTAAGTTGATTTATAAATGTTTACATTACCAAGCATAAATATTTTGATGTTTTAACATGAGTTTGATGCATGGGTCATTAAGCCCTAATTAAGATTGTTATTTCAAGATTGTTTGTACTATGAGCACCCTAAGTTGAGATTATTCTTAGATTTTTCTATAAAGATTTGACCTTTCTTTATATGACTTGAGATTTAAAGAAAGAAGGAGCATAATTGGTTTTCTTGTAAACCCTTGTGCTACATTTTTTAAGTGGATTTCTTAAGATCCTGAGCATAATAATAGGAGTAGTATTTAGCACCGAGATGGGTATGTTACCAAGGTTTCATGCCCCAAAACTACGTGACACCATAGGATTAAGATTATTCCTACTTTTATGTGGATGACTAAGATTGTGATCACATAAGATAAGAAGTTCTATTCCAATGGCAAGGTAGAACAGCTTAACCCAACGTGGGCAAGATGTGGGACTCCATGAATGCTCACATGGTGTATGTCGTTTAAAAGAACCTCCCTAAAAGATGTCCCTTACTCCTAAAACAGTCTATTGGCTTAAAGCCTTAAGATAAAAACATATGTTTTGAAAGCTATGGTTTTAAGATTCTTAAAGTCTTGAGATGAAGTATTTCCCTTACAAGTTGACAAGATAATATAGTAGCTTTCAGAATAAACAGATTTTAGAACTGAATGTAATTGCTAACAAGATTCATATTATATACTTTATTGTTCATGATTTATGATCTTCAGTTTTCAGACTTATCAAGCCCATGTGAGTCATTTACGTTTAGCACACATGATCTTTTTAATAAATTATGATGATATTGTTTACTTATTGAATTCACCCCCATATGCTCAGTACATCCTCAAAGTACTGATCCACATATACGTCTATATGCTACATTGTCTCATAATGTAGGTTCAGGTGCTTAGTCTTAGTAGTGTGAGTGATTTTAGAGCATCTCATCTATATCTCTGCAGTTGGTGAGTTCTCATAGTTCGGGGACTTAGCTATTCATATTTTTAAATTATTAATAGATGTTTCCATATTCATTTCAGACAGATTGAGTTAGCCGAGGACTGTCCCAATGACTCTCTAGATTCAGTCAGTAGAGGCTTGTCGGACTACTAGATTTAGTTTTAGACTTTTGATTCAGTATTCTGATTTTCCAGTATTGTTTTATCAAGACTTGTGAGATTATTATGTTTTCAGATAAGATTTTCGCATCTATTATGATTTCATATTTATTTTCTCTATTTTGAGATCCAGACTTAGTAGAAAGCAGCCAGGGTTAGATCAGGAGTACTTGTAGTTCGGAGCACCGTGTGGCATCCTAAGAACTCAGATTTTGGGGTGTTACAAACTTGGTATCAGAGCCTAAGGTTTAAAGAGTCCAAAGGAGTCAGACAATCTGCGTTACATAAAGTCTTGATCATCAGTGTGAAGCGCGCCACATCTATAAGCAAGAGGCTATAGAGCGTTTCAGGAAACCATCCCTTTTTTCATGATCTATCATGCATTCAGTGTCTCTATCTACTTCTAACTCGCATGTGACAAAAAATGCCTCTTCATCAAGCCAGCAAAAATGATAACCAGCCACCTCAGCCCACAAAATATTTAAATGAGAATGTGTCACATGTAGAGTTTGGGCTGCCTTTCAGGCACTAGCCCCAGCTGTGACAACTAATGTTCAGGGCAACAGACAGGATGCAACCCCACTTCAGTAAGATGGGTACCTAGCCACATCTAGAATTTGAGATTTTATAAGAATGAACCCGTCAGAATTCTTTGGGTCGAAAGCAGGTGAGGACCCATAGCTTTATCTAGATGAGATAAAAAAGATCACCTAAATTATGCATGTTTCTAAAAATAAAAATTGTAGAGTTGGCATCCTATAGGTTGAAGGATGTTACATATGATTGGGTAGTGATATAGAAGAAAAGTAGAGGGGAAAATACAGATCCCATGACTTGGCAGATGTTTTAGGATACGTTCTTAGACAAGTTCTTCCCATGTGAGATGAGGGAATCTAATATAGAAGAGTTCATGAACTTGAGGCAGGGCTCAATGACAGTGAAGAAGTATTGCCTCATGTTCAACTAGTTGTCTAAGTATTCCCCTGATCAGATGGCTGACCCTAGGTCAAGCATGAGAAATTTTATGACCGGTGCGTCTGGGTTGGTAGTTAAGAAATGTAAAACTGCTATGCTCATTGGAGACATGGATCTTGCTAGATTGATGATACATGCTCAGCAGATTGAGGCTGAGAAGTTGAAGAAAAGAGAGAGAGAGTGAATAAAAGGGATATAATAGGGCAGTTTGATCATATTTAAAATAGGTCTGGAGGTGAAAACCGTTCGCAATTTTAGAATCATTCATCTATGCCTACACCTTCTTTAGCCAGTGCTCCTGTACCCAGAAATAGGAATGAACAGTGGGGTAAGTCTTCCATGTCCAGATCTCAAAATAGTGTGAGTGATAAGCCTAGTTATCCACCATGTGCTAGGTGTGGTAATGACCATCAGGTGAATGTTTATGGGGTTGGAAAGGTTGTTATGGTTGTGGCCAGCCGAGTCACAGAATCAAAGAGTGTCCGTATGCTAGATAGGGAAATAGAGTTGTTCGTCCCCAGACTCAGGCTAATAGTGCACTAGCTCCTCTAGGTCGCCCAGCTCCTTCTCAAGATGCATCATCCAGTACCGGTGGCGGTTAGCGAGAATCGATTTTATGCTTTACCATCTCGCCAGGAGCAGAAATATTCACCAGATGTTATTGGTATGCTTCATGTCTTTCGTTTTGATGTTTATGTGTTGTTAGACCCTGGGTCGAGTTTTTTTTATGTGAACTCATTAGTTGCAGTAAATTTTGAGATAAATTTTTAAAAGATCCCTGAGCCTTTCTTGGTTTCTACTCCAGTAGGTGACTCAGTTATTGCTAAACAAATCTATAAAAAGTGTCCTATCACTGTCCTTCATAAAGTCATGTTAGCATACTTGATAGAGTTAGACATGGTTAATTTTGATCTTGTCCTTGGTATGGATTGGCTCAATTCCTGTTATGCTTCTATAGATTGTCGCACCCGTATGGTAAAGTTTTAGTTCCCAGATGAGCCAGTCTTTGAGTGGTCAGGTAATTCAGTTTCTCTCAAAAGTCATTTCATATCTTACCTTAAAGCCAAAAAGTTGATATCCAAAGGTTGCATTTACTACCTAGTTTGAGTCAAAGACACAAATTCTGAGACTCTAATAATTCAGGCAGTCAGCATAGTTAATGAGTTCCCTAATGTTTTTCTGAAAGATCTCCTAAGGGTACCTTCCAATAGAGAGATAGAATTTGGTATTAACCTTCTCCCAGATACTCAGCTTATTTCTATCCCTCCATATCATATGGCTCTCGTAGAGCTAAAGGATTTGAAAGAGAAACTTAAAGATCTTTTAGATAAAGGTTTTATAAGGCCCAGTATTTCTCCATGGGGCACTCTCATCCTATTCATGCAAAAGAAAAATAGTTCTTTGCGAATGTGCATTGACTATCATCAGCTGAATAAGGTCACATTCAAGAACAAATACCCTCTTCCTAGAATTGATAACTTATTTGACCAATTACAAGGTGCAAGTTATTTCTCAAAGATAGACCTTAGATCCGGCTATCATCAACTTAAGAAAAGGGAATGTGATATTCCAAAGACAACTTTCTACTCATGTCTTTTGGGCTAACCAATGCTCCTGTAGCTTTCATGGACCTCATGAACTGAGTGTTCAAACAGTATCTAGATATGTTTGTCATTGTATTCATAGATGATATCCTTGTGTACTACCGTAGTGATGATGACCATGTAGATCATCTTAGAATTGTCTTGTAAACTCTTAGAGATCATCAATCGTTCGCTAAATTCAGCAAGTGTGAATTTTGGCTAAGATCAGTAACCTTTCTTGGTCATATTATTTTTGCCAATAGTATTAGAGTCGATCCCCAAAAGACAAAAGTCGTAAGAAATTGATATAAACCTATCTCTCCATCAGACATTAGGACTTTCTTGGGTCTAGGTAGTTATTACCGCTGTTTTGTTGAAGGTTTCTTATCTATTGCATCTCCTATTTCTAAATTGACCCAAAAGAAAGTTAAGTTCCTGTGGTCAGATTCCTGCGAGAAAAGTTTTCAAGAGTTGAAGACGACTCACTTTAGCCCCAGTTCTAGCATTACCCGATGGTACAAATGGTTTTGTGGTGTATTATGATGCCTCTAGAGTTGGTTTAGGTTGTGTGTTAATGAAGAGAGGTAAGGTTATAGTCTATGCCTCTAGACAGTTGAAGCCTTACGAAAAGAATTATCCAACCTATGATCTTGAGTTAGCTGCGGTGGTGTTTGCTTTGAAAATCTAGAGACACTATCTGTATGGTGTGCATGTTGATGTGTTCACGGATCACAAAAGTCTGCAGTATGTGTTTACTCAAAAAAAGTTAAATCTGCATCAGAGAAGGTAGTTACAATTGTTAAAAAATTATGACATGAGTGTGTTGTATCATCTGGGCAAGGCCAATGTAGTGGCAAACACCCTTAGTAGATTGTCTATGGGCAGTGTTACTTATGTAGAGAATGATAAAAAAAAGTTGGCTCGAGAAGTTCATTTTTTGGATAGATTGGGTGTTAGGTTGGTGGACTCACCTGAAGGGAATATTTGGGTTCAGAGTAGTTCTGAATCTTCCCTAGTTTTGGAAGTAAAGGAGAAGCAAGATATGGATTCTAGTTTGGTCAAACTGAAGGAGTCGGTTAAACACCAAAAGGTAGAGGTTTTCTCCCAAGGGGGAGATGGTGTGTTGAGATACCAGAATAGATTGTGTGTGCCATGTGTTGATGATTTGAGACAACGAATTATGGCGGAAGGGCATGGTGCGCGTTATTCTATTCATCCAGGTTCTACCAAGATGTACCGTAATTTGTGGAAAATCTGTTGGTGGAGTGGTATGAAGAAAGATATAGCAAATTTCATAGCTAAATGTGCAACCTGTCAATAGGTTAAAGTAGAGCACCAAAGACCTGGTGGTATGTTTAAAGAGTTTGGTATCCCCACTTGGAAGTAGGAAGAGGTGAATATGGATTTTGTGACTGGTTTACCCCATTCGCGTTGTCATCATGATTCGATTTAGGTTATTGTAAATAGATTGACTAAGTCAATGCATTTCTTGCTAGTTCACATGTCTTATACAACTGAGGATTATGCTAAGTTGTATATTCGAGAGTTAGTCAGATTGCATAGAGTGCCTTTGTCCATCATTTCAGATAAGGGTACTTAGTTTACTTCCCAATTCTAGAGAGCTTTTCAGAAGGGTTTTGGTACCCAAGCCCATCTTAGTTCAGCTTTCCACCCTTAGAAAGATGGTCAAGCATAGAGGACCATCCAAATGCTAGAAGATGTATTAAGGACATGTGCTCTTGATTTCAAAGGTGGTTGGGGTGAGCATTTGCTGTTGATTGAGTGTTCTTATAATAACAATTACCGTTCTAGAATTCAGATTACCCCGTTTAAGGCTCTTTATGGAAGGAGATGTAGATCGCCCATATGTTGGTTTGAAGTGAGAGAGACCACTTTTCTTAGGCCCGATGCAGTGTTTGAAGGTATGAAGAAATTTAAGTTGATTAGAGAAAGATTAAAAATAGCCTAGAGTTGTCAGAAATCCTATGCAGACGTAAGAAGAAGGGACCTCAATTTTGAGGTAGGTGATTTAGTATATTTGAAAATTTTACCCATAAAAGGGGTGAAGAGATTTGGCAAAAAGGGGAAGCTTAGTCCCTGATATGTTGGTCCCTTCCAAATTTTAAGTCGTGTTGGGAAAGTAGTTTATGAGCTTGAGTTGCTCGTAGACTTGTCAGCCGTTCATCCAGTATTCCACGTCTCTATGCTTAAGAAGTACATCAGTGACTCCACTATTGTAGTTCCTTTAGAAAGCTCAGATATTTAGAATGGCCTTTCATATGAAAAGATTCCAGTTGAGCTTTATGATCATCAGATCGGTAGACTAAGAAACAAAGAAGTTCTCTTAGTCAAAGTTCTTTGGAGGAATCAGTCTGTTGAGGGTGCCACTTGGGAAGCAGAAGTAGATATGCAAGCCAAGTACCCTCACCTTTTCTCTGTAAACTCAGATTTAGTTGGAAGTAATACTCTTTCTTGATTCAGTTCTTTTCTAATCATATATTCAGCTATATAGTAGTCCTTATGTGAGTTAATGCACTCATAGAATTACTCAGAAGCTCAGAATGATTTAGATTCAATTGTTTAGTTTATTTTAGTTGTGCATAATAGCTTATAGCCTAAGATTCCTTGGTATTCAGTTTATCTATCCATATTCGAGGATGAATTCTCCCAAGGGGGAGATATTGTAATACCCCATACCTTTTCTAGCTAAAATCCGCTCTTAGAATGTTAAAGGATAGCTTCCAAAATAAAGAATAATTATTTCATATGGAATTTTCTAGATTTAGACCTTCCATTGTGAGGGAAATTTAATAAGCTTTCCAACGATATAAGATTTGCCTAAATTCGATGACCAAGTGAGAAGTTAGGGTTATTTCAAGCTTCAGTCATAAAACAACGTGATTTGGGTCCTTAGCGCATCACAGAGATGGTTTAAATGACAATTGTCAAATTCTAGTGAGACTCCACAATATTGGCGCATCACAGAGAGGTCAAACTTCCCATTCATCAATATCTAGTGAAACTCCGCGATTTCCTCACATCAAGGAGAAGCCCTTTTTCCCATTTGTCCATTTCCAATGGCTCACCGTGATGGTGGCGCATCGCGGTGATGTAACAAATGGCAATCTAGCAGATCATCATGATAGCTCAATGTCACGGTGTCTTTCCAGGTCCCAATTGGCAGTTTTCAGTAGGCCACCGCGATTATGGTGCATCACGCCGTAGGCCAAATTCGGAAATTTTCCCAGTTTCGAGTAAAAAAAATTAAAAGGGTCTATTTGGTCTTTTCCCAAGCCCTAAGTTGTGAATAACAGATGATTTAACCCATCCTAAGCATATTACATTCATTTTTTACCAAAATACTCTTAAAGAAAACCCTAGACTAGATCATCAAACTTTCTCCTTAAAAAATCCAAATTCCTCAATTAATTCTCCAAGGAAATTCAAGATTTAGGAATCCCAATACAATAACTCTACGGATTCATCTCCAAAGCATCAATAGGAATCCAAGATTCAAGTTTTAGCATCTTAGATCATGAATTGAGGTATGTGGGGTTATGAACAAGGATAATCCTTTTATCCTTGTGCCCAAAACTTATTTTAATTATAAATTTACTGAAATTTTATGTGATTTTTCATGAAATTGAAGTTAGGGTTTACCCCCAATATTGCGATATATGAGTTTATGAGATCTCTAATGATTTAGAAGTCAAATTGCATGTTTATGTTCATATTTTCATGTATATTACAGAAATTTCCAGATTTTAAGTTGATTTATAAATGTTTACATCACCAATCATGAATATTATGGTGTTTTAACATGAGTTTGATGCATGTGTCATTAAGCCCTAATTAAGATTGCTATTTCAAGATTGTTTATGCTATGAGCACCCTAAGCTAAGATTATTCTTAGATTTTTCTATAAAGATTTGACCTTTCTGGTCCTTAGCTAAGATAAAGAATCCACTTTGTTTATATGACTTGAGATTTAAAGAAAGAAAGAGCATAATTGGTTTTCTTGTAAACCCTTGTGCTACATTTTTGAAGTGGATTTCTTAAGATCTAAGCATAAGAATGGGAGTAGTATTTCGTACCGAGATGGGTATGTTACCAAGGTGTCATGACCCAGAACTACGAGCCACTATAGGATTAAGATTATTCCCACATCTACGTGGATGACTGAGATTGTGATCACACAAAATAAGAAGTTATATTCTGATGGCAAGGGTAGAACAGCTCAACCCAACGTGGGCAAGATGTGAGACTCCATGAATACTCACATGGTGTATGTCAGTTAGAAGAACCTCCCAAAAATATGTCCCCTACTCCTAAAATAGTCTATTGGTTTAAAGCCTTAAGATAAAAGCATATGTTTTGAAAGATATGGTTTTAAGATTCTTAAAGTCTTGAGATGAAGTATTTCCCTTACAAGTTGACTAGATGATGTAGTAGCTTTCAGAAAGAACAAATTTTAGAACTGAATGTAATGGATCACAAAATTCATATTATATACTTTATTGTTCATGATTTATGATCTTTAATTTTCAGATTACTCAAGCCTATGTGATTCATTTACGTTTAGCATGCATGATCTTTTTAATAAATTATGACGATATTGTTTACTTATTACATTCACCCCTATATGCTTAGTACATCCTCAAAGTACTGATCCACATATACGTTTATGTGCTACATTATCTCATAATGTAGGTTCAGGTGCTCAGTCTCAGCAGCGTGAGTGATTTCAGAGCATCTCATCTATATCTCCATAGTTAGTGAGTCCTCATAGTTCGGGGACTTAGCTATTCATATTTTTAGTTTATAAATAGATGTTTCCATATTCATCTCAGGCAGTTTGAGTCGGCTAGGGCCTGTCCCAGTGACTCTCTAGATTCAATCAGTAGAGGCTTGTCTGATTACTAGATTCAGTTTTAGACTTTTTATTCAGTATTCAGATTTTCTAGTATTGTTTTATCAAGACTTGTGAGATTAGTATGTTTTTAGATAAGATTTCTGCATCTATTATGATTTCATGTTTATTTCCCCTATTTTGAGATCTAGACTTAGTAGAAAGCAACCAGGGTTAGCTCAGGACTACTTGTAGTTCAGAGCACCGTGTGGCGTTTTGGGAACTCAGATTTGAGGCGTTACAGTATTGGAACAATACTTGAAATCCACGTGGGATATTTGACTTTGCAAATAATGACATCTTCAATGAGTTCGTTAACTTTATTTTGAATCAACAGAACTAACTCTGGCCTAAAACACCTTTGTGCTTGCTTAATAGGACGAGCCCTGTTCTTGATCGTCAACTGATGGACTGCTACTTTTTTATATAAGCTAGGCATTTCCTTATAACTCCAAGCAAATACATCCATATATTCTTTGAGTATGTCCATATTATTGATTTCCTCTTTTATCTTTAGAAAAGTACTCAGGTAAGTTGATCTTAGTTCTTCATTGGTTCAATAGATCTATTGTGGCCTTTACTTCTTTAATTTATGAGGTAGCATCTCCAACATCTTCCTCTTCTTGAGGATCATCATCGTTGATAGATATATGGTAACTCTAGAAAGTATTTTCTATCTCTTCATCAACCTTTATTTGAGATGAGACATATTTCTCATTTTGGTTTGTAACATGATATGCGAAGCCAACACTTTGTTTATCTTTCTCATGCTTCTTTGCATAAACCACAGTATGAGCCTTAACTTTTAACACCTCATTGAATGAAACCATTAATTCTGTCTGCCGTCTCATACTAGAAGGAATTAAACTTTAGAAATCCTTCTGGGTTTTGAGTGAAGAGTGCATCATCGTGCTTTGATGACTTTTCTGATGCTTGTTGCTTTTTTTCTTGTTTAGAGGACCCAAAATCTTGAACACAAAAGTTTTTGCAGTTGATTCTCCAAGTTGATCAAAGACAAAAAGTCTTTTATTAGAAATAATGGATTATTCTTCCACAATGATGTAGTTGCTAACTACCCTTCTTATAGAGATGCAAATTGGAGGTAGCGGCGTGTACCCTAGGCCTTCACGTGCCTGCCTGGTTCTATTTTCTGATGGAAGTTTACCTAATCTCTATGGCTCATTAAGATTATATTCGGCCTTTACAAATAACTTATAAGTATTTGGATCAAAGATTTATTTTGTACGTTTCACAGGGAGTGTATATCTTGTAGCGGATTTTGAGCAATGAACTCTCCAAGTAGCCTTGAGGATGGATTTATTGCGTCAATTCGTCTGACAAGTAGAGTTATCCCCTTTAGTATATTATATTTGATATCAGATGAATGATCATTTTCTTTATTTACCTTTGAACGTAGCAAATACCAGGAGTTTCCTTCTGTTTCATAGATGCGACCCTTTCTTTATTCGAAGTGGAGAGAGGCTCCTTGGTGGCGGCCTTTTCTTCAGTTACCATAACCTTCTTGGCTACAAGGTCATCAAACTTGGTCTTTGTGACATTCTTAATCCTTTTCTTATTCAAAACATAATTCTTTAAGTAGATTGTTGCATCGATAAAGTGTGACTCAGCTTCAGTGAATTGCTTATCATCGGTAACTATCTTTATTTCCACTCTGCCTTAGAGGTACTTTAAGCATTGATAGTAAGAGGATGAAATAATTTTATAATCGTGTACCCAAGGCCTATAAAGTAATATTTTGTATAAAGTTTTGGCATCGAACACATGCATCAATGCATTTGATCAAAAATCATCCATACAAATCCCCAACTTTACTGATCCTATGGCCCTCTGGCCCCCTAGTTGAATCCCTAGATCATCAAACAACTTTCATCAAGTTCTTCAGTAGTAATTCCAAGTTCCTTCATTGTGCGAATAGGTAGAATATTGACTCCATATCCCACTTCTATAAGATTCTATTTATCTTCTTTCCTAGAACTTGACCTACTATGTACAAAGGAAAATTGTGTAGGGTTTCACCAAGCAAAAGATCGTTAATTGTAAATATGATTTTTGTATCACATACATGTTCCTCTTGGCCAAGAGGTTCAGCAAATTGTTCAGAAGATGAAGGAACTTCTATGAATAGATTTTTACCCTTTGCCCCCTCTTTGGTAGTATTAAAACAAGATACCTCAATGTCGACTTAAGCAGTCTTTATACGAAACCAACTTTGTAAGAATTCCTCCAAAGTAACTGGATGACGTGGTTTTTAGGGGTGAAGTTCCATTACCCTCATCTTCTTCAGAATCTCAACCAATAGTTGTTTTATTGATTTCCTTACCATTCTTCTTCTAGCTGGTTGATCGAATGACTCTTCTCGTAGACTCATCTTCTTGCGTTTGCTCCTAGTCACTAGAGTCCAACCTTTATTATCACCTTCATCAACTAAAGATTTGCCATCCTCTAATATTTTCTCATTATGATCTTCGACACATATTTGGACTGGATCAAACGAGCCAAAAGTGATAGAGATTTATGAGAACTGGTCGTCTCATCATTGATAAATATCTTCATCTCATTTTCTAATTGCATGACTTTGTACTTAAAGACAAAACACTTTTCCAGAGAGTGACCCATAAGGCTATGATTCTTGTAATAATTTGGGTCATTGGTCCTTCTAGCTTTGTCGGTCTACTTCATCTGTGGTAGTTCAATGAGCTTATGCGCAAGAAGTTCATTAAAAATCTAGGCCACATCTGAGTCAAGGATGGGGTATTCTTTTTCTTGCATCTTCTTTAAAGTTAACTTTTGATTTGGACGTGCTCGAGAAGTCATCTTTACGCTTTGCTTCTTGCTCACCTTTGTGGTGACCTTCACAAAAGACACGTCGATATTCATGGATTCTTTGTTATCATTTTTGGGGAAAAAATTTCCCCAATTTTTGGGTTCCTGCTTATCCCTTCCCCTTCGAGGGTCATAAATAGGCGTTATTCCCTTTCCAGCAGGAGACATGCTTAACTTTACGTCATGAGCACGTGTTGCTAACACTTCAAAGGATTTTGGATTAACATCTTACAAGATGTAGAGGAGCTCCCAGTGCATTCCTTGGACGCACATCTCTATTGCAAAAGTTTTGCTAAGCCTATCTTTGCAATTTAGGCTCGCATTTCGATGACTGGCCTATTCTTTCTTTGTCGAGTATTCATGAGCTTCACCATGCTCACTGTATGCCTTGTGCTATAAAAACAATTTAGAAACTCATGCTCCAATTACTCCAAAATATCGATGGAGTTAGGCTTAAGGTATGTATACCAATCAAAGATGTTTTCCTTTAGGGAACGAACAAACTATTTCACAAGATAGTCACCGTAAGTTCCAGCATTATGACATGTCTCAACAAAGTGTGCTACATATTGTTTTGGGTTTCCTTTTCCCCTATATTGTTGAAATTTGGGGGATTGATTGCCAGCAGGCATTTTGAGGCTATTAATCCTTACCGTGTAGGGCTTGGCATATGTCAGGGAAGACTTGGTGACAACATCATACTTGTCTTTGAGCGTCCCTTCAATGAACTCTCTCAATTGATCAATCGAGATCAATCCCTCGGAAGAGACTTGTACTTCATTAGTAAGTGGTGCTTTTTTATGGGATGCTCTGTCTCCTGAACTTCTGGAGCTTTTCCATGTGAATTGCTAGACTCTCCGTTTATTCAGCCATCCATCCTGTTTGCCAACTTATCAATTCAAGCATCTTGATTTTGCACATACTTAGTGATGTCTTCAATTGCCCTCGCCAGATTTGCAAGTTCCTCCTTTACATATGAAGCATCAGTCACCATTGCTTGCATAATCACTGGGGATATTAGAGAGTAGCATGGATTATTCATAAGTTGATCTTTGAAGTGCTCAGCTTATGTGGTGTATTCGGAGATGATAAGTTGGTTGGACGATTATCATTCTTTGCGTCAGAGTATTTGGAACCAAAATGCTTAAGTAGAGGCAGAGTCATCTTAAGTGAATATGCCATATTGCTTTCTTTCTCTGAAGCACTTGCATGGGACCTCGCTTCTTTTGATGATCTAAAAACTGGAGTTAGAATGGATGACACTTGACCTGTTTGTTGTCTTAGCAAGCTTGCCTTACTTCTTGTGATAACTTCCAAGCTTCCAAAAGTAACGCCAAGAATGCTTTCTAATTTAGCAAAGAACTTTGACTCTGTAGCATTGGAAGCAGTTGATTGAGAATTGACCGTCTTGGAATTTATTTTGTTGTTCTTAAACTTCGGAGTTAGAAAAGTTGAGATGAGAGGTAGAGATCGTTTCACTGGGCGTGCCAGAATTTGTTGGATAGTAAAATTCTCGAGATCAAAAATAAATAATTGAGACAAGAAAATACTGCAACAAATGTTTTATTAATTTCAATAAGTAGTGTTACAATCTCTTTGAATCCTCTAATTTGCCTTTTCAAATATAAATTCAAGGGCTTCGAGCTTGATCTTGAACTTGATTTGTGAACTTGATAGATTTGATCTTGACTTGTGCTTGAATCCAAGGGCTTTGGAGATATTCTTGAATCTTGCAGTCTTGATCTTGAATATTGATTTATGAATTTGATGAACTTGATCTTGACTTGTACTTGAATTCAAGCGCCTTTGAGATTATTCTTGAAGCTTGTAGTCTTGATCTTGAATCTTGATGAACTGATCTTGAATGCTTGAATTTGTAGAGAAATTTGTGGCGTTTGATCCACGAGCTCTCCTTGCTTCTTGCTCGACTTGTTGGTGCTCTTTTTTTGAATTATGACACCTCTATTTATAGCTGTAGGGAGTAAAGAGTCATGATAAATATGAACTTCCTTTGACCAATTAGATTTAAGTGACATGGTCATGATAACTATGAACTTTCTTTCGGCCAATCAGTTTTTAGTGACATGGAACCTTTTATGAGCTTTTAATTCACTAGGCCTGCTGCATCATTTTGACATGGGGCATGGTCTTATTGGCTTCTTCACTTGACTTGACATGCCACACCATTCGACACGTGGCACTCAATTGGGCCTCTAAGATATGATAAAATCTTGGGCTTAGCAAAGTGGGCGAATCATTTGTATCCCAATCAATGGGCTAGTCCAATAAAGAAAAATTGGACTTTAATTAAATCCATACAAGTTTGGACTTAAATAATTAATCAAATTATATTAATTCCCAGTATTTATTTGGGAATAATATATTTTGAATTTAGTATAATCCAAATTTTGTACGAATTTTAATTTAATAAAATTTCGTTGCCTACACTTATGTTTTCTAAGTCATGTAGTTATTCCTATTTAAAAAGTATTTTAAAAATGAGTATATGATATTGGGTTACCGGAGGAGTATATGATATTAGGAAATTACGGCATTATGAGATAATTTTTGGGATTAATTAATTATCACAATTCAAAATCTGGAATTGTGATGGCATCTATCCCGACTCAATTGTGACAGGTAAGCAAACTTTAATACGACATGAAAATGAATAAAATTGATAGTATAATAAAGAAACATCGAACAAATCCAAATCATACTTCAAACTCTTTTAATATATAAATAAAAATGGACATACACTTAAAAATCTCCAAACCTCAGCGTCACGTGCATAAGAAACTCAAAATACAAGGAGAATGAGTAATATTCGATACTTCACTGTCTAAGCATAAAAGAAAAATAACACTTAGCACGAATGAGAAATCATGGACCATGCTAGAAACTTATACTAAAATCCACATCTAAAAAATGCAAAAAACAAATGTTGAATGAATACAACCACAAGTCTCAGTAGGCATCATAGGCTTATCGAGCGTAAGCAGTTATATATCAAATAAGAATTCTAAATTCAACGTTGTATTGCAGAAAAGTCACAACAATTCAATATCAACAACATATCATTAGAAATCCATAGAACATGAATTACAGTGCAATATAATATAATTGCCAAACAAAACTACTAATATACACCCCTCCACCATGGCATGCCGGGAGGTGGGACCCATCAAAGATTTGTGAGGTCAATATATTCCTTGCTGGAACTTTTTCATGCCAACGAACTCTCTTTTGAGATATAAATATATATAATAATAATCTTCTCTTTCGTAACATAAAAATATATTGATTAAATCATCTTCTCTTTCGATGCATAAAAATATTTCTTTCCTCATGATGATCCATGATAATGAGTATATATGCATTTCTACCTAAATTATCCAAACATTTTTCTATGAAACACGTAATGTATATTTTCAGAAACTAGTTAGATAAAAAAAGAAAGGAGAAGGGGGAGAAGTAGGAGTACAAACGATGATGAAGAAGGAAGATGGGATCCTTTGGGGTGGGTAAGACTTAAGAGCTCTTTAATTAAAAAGTGTTCTTCCTTTTATTTTTTCAAATAAATAGGTTTCTAAATAAAATTTATATGTCACTTTGCAATACTTTACGTGTCACTGGCACTTGTTAAATGAGGATAATCTAGTTATATTATTTAGATGGTTAAATGTAAATTTAATGAAATATTCAAGTATCAGTTTAGAGTAAGTTAAAATGTTCATCTATGAATTTTGCCTAGAAAAATTCTTTTTTTACTTTTTTAAAAATCATTTTTAACCCCTCCCTAGGAGTTTCCACCATTTTTTCTCTCTTGATGACTCAAACTCACAACCTCGGGATTGAAACTTAGAACTAAGGAATGTTTACCATTCGAACAACTATTTTCTTTTTTCACTTCTACATCGAGTGCTAGATCTTAAAAAAAGGGTACATATTGTGATCACATAAATTTTAAATATATTAGTCCAAATAAATATTGTGAATTAATATGATTAAATTAATTATTCAAATCTAAATAAATATGGATTCATATGAATTCTATTTGTGTAATTTTCTATTTTTATTTTGAGCCATACGACTTTGATTAACCCTAGTTCTCCATTTTTTTGGCATTAATCTAGACCATCTACTTTGAGATAAATTGTATTGATAATGTCGTCTTAACCAGTTTTTCCATTGATTGATTCTATAACTTTGAAGTTTTTTATGTTTGATTCAAGCCATATTTCTGTTGGGCTAGTCCATTAATTTGGGTCACAAATGATAAGTCCATTTTGCTAAGCCCAAGATATCATCTTATTCTAGAGGCCCAATTTGGTGCCACATGTCGAATGATATGGCATTCCAAGTCAGGTGAAGGAGCCAATAAGACCATGCCACATGTCAAAATGATGCAGCAGACCTAGTGAAATCAAAAGCCCATAAAATGTGTCATGTAACTTGAATCTGATTGGTCAAAAGAAATCCACCATCACCATGACTCTTTCCCTCCTACCACTATAAATAAGGGTCTCATAATTTAGAAAAGTCACCAACAATTCTAACTAGAAGCATGAGAGAGCTCATGGATTAAATGCCTTAGATTTCTCTACAAAGTTTGAGCATTCAAATCCAGTTCATCAAGATGATCAAGACCTCAAGATTCAAGAACATGCCTAAAAACCCTTGAATTCAAGTATAAGTCAAGATCAAACCCACAGATCAAGTTCAAATTTAAGATCAAGCTTGAAGCCCTTGAATTTTGTATTTGAAAAGGCAAATTAGAGGATTCATAAAGATTGTAACACTCACATATTGAAATCAATAAAATGATTATTGTAATATTTTTCTTGTCCTAATTATTAATTTTCTCGATCTCAAATTTTATTGTCGAACAAATTTTGGCATGCCCAGTGGGATAGTATCTACCTCTCATCTCAACATTTCTAACATCAAAGTTCAAGAACACTAAAATGACTTTCAAGAAGGTCAATTCTCAATCAATTGCCTCCAAGGTTGTCTATTCCAAATTCTTTGTTAAAGTAGAAAGCATCTTTAGTGTTACTTTTGAAAGCTTTGGAAGTATCACAAGGAGCAAGGCTAGCATGTAAGGACAAAAAACATATCAAGTGTCGACTGTACCATCTCTAATTTTTAAAGAACGCCTCAATTGTCGTATGTACCAGCTCCAATTTTTAGATCTTCAACTCCAAAAGGAGTGAAGTCCTATGCAAGTGCATTAAAAGATGGAAGCAATTTGGCAGAAACACTTAAGAAGACTCTAGCTCTACTTGAGCACTCTAGTTCAAAATACACTAGCATAAAGAATGATGGTAATTGAAAAAATGCATCATCTTCACTTACAGCATGTAATCTGAGCATTTTGAAGATTAACTTATGCGATAATATGTGTTACTCTCCAACATCTCCAATGATTATACAAGCAATGGTAAGTGATGTCTTATCTATGGAGGAGCAACTTGCAAACCTGACAAAGGCAAATGAGGGTCTGACCAAATATATGCAAAATCAAGACACTCAGATTGATGGTAGATAGGATGGATGGTTTAATAGATGGAGAGTCTAGATATGCACCTCGAAAAGCTCTGGATATTTATGATACAGAACATCATATAAAACAAACACCACCAACTAAGGATGTACAAGTTTCTTATGAGGGAATGATCCTAATTGATCAATTGAAGTAGTTTATTGAAAGGACCCTCAAAGACAAGTATGATGTTGTCACCAAATCTTTCTTGTAATATGCTAAGGACTACACTATAAAGATTGCTAGCCTTAAAATGCTTGATGGCTACCAACCTTCTAAATCTCAACAATTTGAGGGTAAAAGAAATCCAAAGCAACATGTTGCACACTTTGTTGAGACATGTAATAATGCTGGAAACTACGGGGACTATTTGGTCAAATAATTTATTTGTTCCTTAAAAGGAAACACCTTCGATTGGTACACAGACCTTGAGCCTAATTCCATCGATATTTCAGAGTAGTTGGAGCATGAGTTCCTGAATCGCGCTTCTATATCACAAGGCATACAGTGAGCATGATAGAGCTCACAAATACCTATCCAAGAAAGGATGAGCCAGTCATTGACTTCATCAAGTGATGGAGAAATGCGGGCCTAAACTGCAAAGATAGGCCTAGTGAAGCTTCTACAATAGAATGTGCATCCAAGGAATTCACTGAGAGATTCTATATATCTTGCAAGGAATTAATCCAAAATCCTTTAAAGAGTCAGCTACTCATGTGCACGACATGGAGCTAAGCATGTCTTCGACTGAAAAAGGAGTAGAGTCTATCCATGACCCTCGAAGAGAAAAGAATAAGCAGAAACCTAGAAGATAGAGCAAGATTGTCTCTAAAAATGACAACAAAGAATCCATGAATGTCGACGTTTCTCTCATGAAATTTACCACAAAGGTGAGTGCCACAATCAACCCATGGCCGGGCCGTGATGGGTATCTCTAGTCGAACGGGGATAAGAGACCACCCCCTTGAACCTAACCAAACAACACGATATCCCCAATGTTGGATGAATTTCGAGCATATAATAAGATAACATAAGGTAAGATAAAAAAAATAAAAGATAAGTGTATGACCGATAACCAGTAACCGGCCAAACAACCGACCAACTTTACCCAAGTTCACAGTAATTCGACAAAGCCTCCTAACAAGAGAACCAAAATAATCAATCTTAGTTGATGCATGTCCCCGACTTTGACAGATGACAATGACAATGATATTGTTAATGATAATAAATATCTTAATTCTAATCTGTGATAAAACGGATGAAATGTCTAAGTTTTTCGAAGAATGGAAGCTCACAAATTCACCACAACAAACTGATGAATCGAGCTGATCCACCTAACTCTGCACATACAAAGTAGAGGTATCTCTGGTACCTACATCACGTGGGAATATAAAGCCCTAAGATGGATAGCGGTTGGAGCACTAGCATGTAATTGGGGGATAGGGGATTAAATAATACCATGAATATAAATTCAAAACCAGTCCAAAATCTAATACACATATTCATATATAAATACATATATATACTTTACGTATTGGGGGTAGGGAACAAGGCTTAGCATGCACTTTAAAACTTTAGCCTGAATTGTGTAGCTCAACTGTCATAACATAATAAGGCCCACGGGCTATATGGGCACACCTCTCCCCAGTTGGTAGGGCCTCAGTGCGTGTGGCCACACGAACCAAAGGGTATACATATGCACTATGGGGGACTTGAACCTCCCAATATATTAAGGTGACACAAGCACCAAATCATGCAATATAATATGGGGGACTCGAACCATCAGGTCATATAGACCCCCACCCCGGCAACTGCGGTTTTCAGTATTGGTCCCTTGGGACCTCCACTTTCACGACTCAGCTATGCAAACCTCATTAAATCCCAATTAAAACAATTATCACACATTCCTATTCATTGAATGATGATATACATTTAGGCATACATTGTTGGTATCGTCATACCAACTACACTTTCAAGGTAATATCAACATGCCAAAATAATTTCATAAATGGGGAATTCATAGCCCCCCTTGTTCAATTATACATTAGCTTGGGGAATCATACTACCCCATAAAGTCCAATTTCAAAACCGTCATGCTTTACTGACTTATCACTTTATGTAATAGTTCAAGAGTAGTTCAATATGCATACTTTTAATATCCAAAACCAATTTCACAATATGGGGCTGAGGTCATAGCCACTTTAAAAGTCACAAGTTAAGGGAAAGAACAATCCTTTAATTTATTCACTATACCCATGCATAAAATTTATTTTAAAACCACTATTTAAACATAACCCATGTAAGGATAGAAATGAAAAACCACATAAACAGTAATTATTCAAAACACTCAACCCATGCTTCAAAACCAACATCAACACCATACGAACAATACTACATATGCTTTCAACAAACTAGCAATTAGGTAAGAGTAACTTGCCTGAAATATCCAAGTTTATGGAGAGAATTCCACCCTTGATCCCTTAGATGACCTACTTCTTGGAAACCCTAAGTATCTTGCTTGAGAGATTTGAGAGAGTTCTGAGAGTGTTTTGATTATGGTTTGAATGAGAAAAAACCTTTCTTAAGTGCTTTATGAAAGTGGATTTTAACTAGGTAAGGAGGGTATTGTCCAAAGTGCCCTCAATTTAAAATCTAAAATTTAGTCGTCAGTGACTATGGGTCACTATACAACTCGTAAGGTCTCATTACGACTCATTACCATGATTCATAGCCAAGATAGTTTCCAGGGCACCCACACACTGTTGACCCTATGACTCAACTTCTACGACTCGTAATGGGAGCCTACGACTCCTAGGGTCCAGTGATAGTCAACACAAAACCCATTTAGGGTCAATACTGGACATCCTATGATTTGGACCCAGTGACTCATAATGAGTCCTTTTTACTCTTAGTATGCCGCTCGTACTCAGAGAAAAACTTAGTCACACATTTACTATTTAGGTTACTATTTGAATCCAACGACTTGTTAAAACTCTCTACGACTCATAGGGTAAGTCGTAGTCAAGACAATGAAGATAAAATTTCAAAAATCTTCAAGGACCAGAAACACTGGGTGTTACATACCCCCCCCCCCCCCCCCTCTTGGGATCATTCATCCTCGAATAATAGGACACAACATTTATTAGCACAATATGACTCCAATCACAACCACACTTACCTTTAACAAAGATAGAAAAGAAAGATGCCAAGGAAATTATAATTTCCTTTAACAAAGATAGAAAACAAAATGTTAAGAAATACACATACTTTAAGCACAATTTTCAGAAACGGGGAATAAGAATGGATACTTGGACTTTTTGTCCTCCTTGACTTCCCAATTTGCTTCCTTAACCTTTTAGTTCCTCCAAATAACCTTTATCAAAGCCACAACGTTGGTTTGTAATCGACGGATATGTTGATCTGTAATCTCAATTGAGACTTTCTCGTAGGATAAAGAATCTGAAATGCCTACCTTTTCCAAGGGAACAATCGTTGAAGGATCACTCACGCACTTCCTCAGCATCGAAACATGAAACATCGGATGAATAGAACTCAAACTAGGAGGAAACTCCAATCCATATGCAACATTACCAACTTTCTTTAAAACCAAGTACGGACTAATATAACGGGGAGTGAGTTTCCCCTTCTTGCCTAACCACATTACTCCCTTAGTGGGAGACACCTTCTAGAACACCCAATCACTACCACTGAAGTTTGAATCCTTTTGCTTCACATCCGTATAGGACTTTTGGCAGCTTTAGGTGGCCTTAAGTCTATCCCAATCACCTTCACCATCTCTATGGCTTGGTGAATTAAATCAGGGCCAAATAACTTATTTTTACCAACCTCAAACCACCCAATAGGAAACCTACACCTCCTACTATATAAGTCCTCAAACGGTGCCATACCCATGCTAGAGCAACAATTGTGGTTGTAGGCAAATTCTATGAGAGGAAAATGGTCGACCTAATTTCCACAAAAATCAAATACACAAGCCCAAAATATATCTTTCAAGGCCTAAATTGTCCTTTTTTGCTTGCCTAACCATCTATGGGTGGAAAACGGTACTAAGAGTTACCTTAGTCCTCAAACCTCTCTGAAATGACCTCTAAAAGTGAGGTGAGCACTAAGTACCTTGATCAGATATGATGGAAAATAGAGCACTATGTAACTTCATGATATCCTCAATGAACAACTTAGCATACTTCTCAGAAGAGAAATTAGTTCTAACAGGCAAGAAATGAGTAGACTTAGTCATCCTATCCATGATGAACCAAATCAAATCAACTTACTAACGAGACCACGGAAGTCCGATAACAAAATCCATATTAATTATTTTCTATTTCTATACTGCAGCTCTATCTCTTCAGTCAACCCACCAGGACTCAAATGCTCCATCTTCACTTGCTGACACACCATTTACTTAGCCACAAAATTGGTTGCATCTACCTTTATATTATTCCACTAATAAATCTCCTTAAGATCATGATACATGTTCGTTGAACTAGGATGAACCGTCTAACATGACTTCCCATAACCCATCAACATTGAGAACACATAATCTGCCTTGGTATCTCAAGATACCATCACCATCAATCTAAAAAACCATCATTTTGGCTACCTACATCATTATTGATTTGCATCAAGATAGGATCCAACACTTGCTTCTCATTTACTCTGCTCCAAGATATTACTTCACCACCTCTTGAACAATCACACCACCATCCTCGGAATCCAAGAGACGGACTCCAACATTAGCTAAATGGTGAATATCCTTCACCAAATCCCAATTCTCCTCATCAACATGAGATAAGCTTTCCATGGACAACCTACTAAGAGCATCAGCAACTATATTAGATTTACCTAGATGATAGTGAAGAATCGTGTCGTAGTCCTTGAGCAACTCAAGCCATCTCCTTTGCCTAAGATTTAGCTCCTTCTAAGTGAACACATATTGCAGGCTTTTATTGTTAGAATAAATATCAACATTGACCCCATACAAATAATGTCGCTAGATCTTAAATGCAAATACCACAGCTAACAATTCTAAATCATAAGTCCGATAATTCTTCTCATGAACTTTCAATTGTCTAGAAGCATAAGCAACTACCTTGCTATGTTGCATCAACACATAACCCAATCCCACCAGGGAAGCATCGTAATAGATAACAAAACCATTGATGCCCTCAGACATAGTCAAGACCAGAGCTAAAGTTAACTTATTCTTTAACTTCTCGAAACTACCCTCACAAGCATTAGACCACAAGAACTTTACCTTCTTTTGAGTTAACTTAGTCAATTGGGCAGCAATAGAAGAAAAACTTTCCATAAACCTTCTATAATAACTGGTTAAATCCAAGAAGTTTTGAATGTCGGCTGGAGTCATGGGTCTAGGCCACTTCTTAACCACCGTAACCTTTTATGGATCAACCATGATCCCTTCACTAGAAATAACATGTCCCAGATAAGTCACAACATTCAACCAGAACTCATACTTAAAGAATTTAGTGTATAACTATTAATCTTTAAGGGTCTACAACACCAAGAAGAGGTGATGGGCATGATCCGCCTCACTCTTAGAATACACCCAAATATCATCAATAAAAACAATGACAAATAAGTCCAGAAATTGATGAAAAACTTGATTCATAAGATCCATAAATGTTGTTGGGGCATTGGTCAAACCAAAGGACATCACCAAGAACTTAAAATGACCATACCAGGTTTGAAAAACAATCTTATGGATATCCACCTCCCTAATCTTCAATTAATGATAACCTGACCGAAGGTCAATCTTAGAAAAGAGCTTAGCACCCTGAAGTTGATCGAACAGATCATCAATCCTCTGAAAGGGATACTTATTCTTCATAGTTACCTTATTCAATTGGCGGTAATCAATACACATCCAAAGGGACCCATCCTTTTTACCTATGAAAAGAACAGGATGTCTCACAGAGAAACACTAGGGTAAATAAAACCCTTATCCAGAAGATCTTTCAACTGCTTCTTGAGTTTCTTTAACTCAGCCAAAGCCATTCTAAAGGGAGGGATAGAAATAGGATGAGTGTCTGGAAGAAGACAATCCCAAAATTAATTTCTCTATCAGGAGAAATACTAGAATGATCATCAAGGAACACCTCAGGAAATTCATAGACCACAGGGACAGTCTGCAACGAAGGAAATTTGGATCTAAAATCTTTAACATGACTAGGTGATAGAGGCACCCTTTAGAAACTAATTTTTGAGCTATAATATATGAAATAAACTTTTCCATAAATAATAGGTAACTGCCTTCCCACTCAATCGCTAGCTCATTTGGGAAATGGAAACTGACCCTTCAGGTTTGATAATCAAGAGTGCATAGAATGAATACGACCAATCCATCCATAAAATCACATCAAAGTCTAACATGTCCAACTCTATTAGATCTATCAAGGTCTCCCTACCATAGACCAGCATCACACAACCCCTATAGACCCTTCTAGCCACAATGAAGTCACATACTGGGGTGGACCACTACTAGAAATTACCTCTATGGTGACAGTTGTAAAACCGTTGCAATAAATAAAGAAATTGTTGCCATAGCTCTACCATAATGGTTCAGCAAGCGTCCTATAGGTGAGCGTTGCGATAGGTCTATAGCAATGATTTATGCAACAGTTGTCTAAACTGTCGCCATAGGTTAAGCTATGACGGCGGTTTTAGACAACCATCGCCATAGTTTGACCTATGGTGACGGTTATTTTTTGACTTATTGAAATGCCTATTTTCATCTGTTGCAATGGTTACTAAACGTTGCAATAGAATCTATTACAACGATATTAAACCATTGCAACAGTATCTATTGCGACGCTTTTGTTATTCTATTGCAATGCTTTTTGAATACCTATTACAACTATTTCATTACTTATTGGGATGTCTATTTTCATCTATTGCAATATTTACTAACCGTTGTAATAGATTCTATTGCAACGACATTAAACCGTTGTAATAGATTTTATTGCATCGAGATTAAACCGTAGCAATAACATCTATTGCGATGCTTTTGTTATTCTGTTGGAATGCTTTTTGACTACCTTTGCAATAGTTTATTGATCTATTGCAACAAGTATTGCCACATGTTATTAAATTGAAACGATTTATATTTATAATCACTCGTATTTATGTAAATTTTTATTTATATACATAATAAATTATAACATAATATATACACATCACAAAATAAAATCATTCATTAATAATCTCATAATTCAAAATATGCAACAAGCTAGTAATTTAAACCCAAAAGCAAAATGTAATCAAGTCCAAATGATTAGTTAAGTTTTTACATACTAGAAAGTTCGAGTCACGATAAGTTTCAAGAAAGTCAACACAAAACTATTGATATTAGAGAATTTATCCACAACCCAAAAAATCTTCTCGAGTAAGGTTAATATCTTCATCACTTTCTTTATCTCTTTCTTCATTTTGGACACCTATAAAAAGAGAACAAAATAATATAAATTAGAACTTAAAATGATGACATAATATAAATCAGCCACGAACATGAAAGAAACAAAGTCACCCATGTCCTAAAAACAGTAGCTTTCTAAAAAATGAATACACAAATAACATCAAAATTCAATTAATTACCACAAACTCAGTCGTATCAATAAAGCATAAAAACACAATCAGCTACAAAATGGGAACAGAAAAATGAAGAAAACAAATTACCCATGTCCTAAAAGCAGTAGCTTTCTCAAAAACGAATACACAAACAACATCAAAATTTAAAATTCAATCAATTACTACAAACACAATTGTATCAAGAAAGCATAAATACATAATTAGCTACAAAAGGGGAACAGAGAAATAAAGGAAATAAAACTACCTATGTCCTAAAAACAATAGCTTTCTCAAAATAAAAACACCAACATCAATAAAATTCACAATTTAATCAATTACCACAAACACAATCGAATCAAAAAAGCATAAAAACACAATCAACTATAAAAGCAGAACAGAAAAATCAAGGAAGCAAAACTATCCATGTCCTAAAAATAGTAGCTTTCTTAAAATGAAAATACCAACATCAACAAAATTCACAATTCAATCAATTAACACAAACATAATTGCATCAAGAAGGCATAAAAACACAACCAGCTACAAAAAGGGAATAGAAAAATAAAGGAAACAAAATTACCCATGTCCTAAATACAACAGCTTTCTTAAAGAGAAAACACCAACAGCTAAAAATTCATAATCCAATCAATTTCCGCAAACAAAATTGTATCAAGAAAGCATAAAAATACAATCAGCTACAAAAGAGGAACAGAGAAATGAAGGAAACAAAGATACCAATGTCCTAAAAATAGTAGCTTTCTAAAAAAGAAAATTGTAACAAAACCAAAATTCACAATTCAATCAATTTCCGTAAACACAATTGTATCAAAAAGGCATAAAAATACAATCAGCTGCAAAATGAGAACAGAAAAATAAAGGAAATAAAACTACCATGTCCTAAAAACAACACCTTTCTCAAAAGAAAAAAATACTAACATCACTAAAATTCACAATTCAATCAATTCCCCCACACAAAATTGTATCAAGAAACCAAACCAGATAGAAAGAAAAAGGACCTAACCCCAGAATCTGAATCAAAAAATCCCTTCTTGAGAAGAAACTTAAAAATCGAGCTACAAATCATAGACATAGGAATACTAAGAATAAGAAACACATTGCAATTTCATAAATATTGCAATGATTGATGCGAAGAAATTCTTGAGGCATTATAATTGGAAATATCTGTGGTTGATGAGGGACGCGGGTTTAAAAACATAAAGTGCAAACTACTCAAGGAACCTACATTAATCTTACTGCTGCAGACACCTGCAATTTATATGACGATGAATGGAACCCGCAAATAGATCTATAGGCTATGGATTTGTGTCATAGAATAGGTCACACAAAATCTATTTATGTTTACAGGCTTTCAACTGCTCTCTGTGTGGAGGTTCGAATACTTAAAAGAGCTTTTAGGAAGTTAAGCAAAAAGTAAATCCTACAATAGATACTATGGAGGAAGAGGACCTGATAGGGCTTTTGAAAGAGGATGATGTCGAAGAGGACAAGATGATATAGATAGGTATTACTGAGAAGGATCTGCAGAGGGTCCTCTAAGTAAAGATGTAAGCGCTGGATAAAGTGCAGATGTCCTTCCACTTAAAGGACCCGGTTGGGAAGTTGTTATTCCAACAGCAAATGGAGTCATGCTTTCTACTCTTAACAGCTGATAAGGGACTTATAGGTGTGGTTTATTTGCAAAAATACAACCAAAATAAGAGAAAGCGCTTAAGTATAAGACGTGTAAGATGAGAGCAGGTCTTTACTATGTAATACTATAATTCATGTTGCGAGACTGTCTTTGATTGTTACTACCAACAGATGGATAGTTTATTGGTTGATTAGCAACCGCTTCTCCTAACGAATGAATATTGAATCCTAGCATATCAGGATCAAGTGTTAATTCTAGATTTAGATGTTGAAGTAGTAAAATGATGTTTATTGTAACATCTCGCTCAATGACATCTCTTTGAGCATTGAATTTTTCCTGTATTCTTTATTGCATTCTCTCTTCTAGCTTATCCAATCATTTTTCTACCAGTTCATCATCTTTTGAAGAGGATCTAAAATCACTTGCTTTCTGTTTCAAAAGAGACTTGGTAACCCCGCGTCCTAATAGTCTTACCCTACCAGGATGACCAAGCCCTATAACTGTTGTGAATGTATCAGTTGATGGAATACCATCTTCAGTTTCTTGAGTCTCTACTCTCTCCATTTCAACCTACACATCAAATTCAAGACCAAGTATATTTAGTTGATTCAATATTTAAGAAAACAACGATCTTGATTAATTTTGAAATAGAAAATTTCATACTATTTTGTTTGTAATCTCTTCAGATGTGTCCTTATATACTCGATCAGGTTTCCTTCTTCTAGTAGCCACAAAGAATTTCTTATTTGACAAAGCACCAAAATTTTCCTTCTTTTTTTTCCTAGTTACATGTAAGTCAGGATTAAAATATTATTAAGTAAAGTCAACAAATTCATAGCAACAATATGAGAAAACACCAACTCACAGATTAGAGTAAAATTTATTTTTCCCATAGTGTGCGGATACTTAAACTTTTTTCTATTTTCTTTGTTAGTCTTGGATGTATCCTGCAAGTCAGTATTTATGAATAAGTTTTTAATGAAAAGATCGAGGCAGTGAAGGTTTAAACACACAGAATTTGATGCTTTATATCGAAAGAAAGAACAACGTAAAAATGAAGATCAGGCGTGATGAATTCAATAATAAATGCATACTAATAATAACATAATAGTTGTCCATATTGATATCATACCTCAGCTTCTTCAGAATTCCAATACTTAAGGAGATCCTCAAATACAGGTTCTATAACAGTGCTAGGACTTTTTGCACTTTGAATTTCATCATTGGTGTTGGCATAAAAGTGATCTTTCTTGAGTCTAGACTTATACCCTCTAAACGCAGCATCAATTAATCTCATAGCCCAATTTTTCCCGTTGTTGGAAATATCATATTTCTCCTATAATTTGGTTGAATTGGGTTAGTGTAAAAACTATGAAAATCATTCAAGTAGAAATCAAAATACTGAGAACTTAGAACCTGAATATAGCTCCACATATCATTGTGTTTCTTCAACTTTGTCCAACTGAGATTAAGAGGACAAAATGTCCCATTCCTTGCCAATGTTCCAACAAAGCTGGCAAATTCAGTGACTACTACTTTAGTTGGACCAATAGGCTGGTTTAACTCATTTAGCACTATTAATTGACGGTCAGTCCATCCATGTACTGCTTGTATTTATGTAGTGCCTCTTTTTCTTTTATTAGTTGAAAAGCCTACAATAATATCAACAATAAAATTACTGAAATGCATATAATTTTTGAAATAGTATGAACTAAAATATATATATTCTTGCCTTCTCCAGATTGTTCATTTACTTGTAAATTAGGAAGTTGTGACTAATATTGTCACACTCGTTCAACTGTGGGTTGTGATGCATGAATGGTGGAGTCTGGAAATTCTTGTCATACTTGCTCCTCTACTGCTGTTGCAAGAGAGGTAGAATCCAGAGACACCTGTTGCATTTGTTCTGATACTTGAGATATAGCTGGCACCTGTTGCACTTATTCTGGTACTTGAGATTTAGGTGGAACGTCATTTGACTTCTCCTTCTGCTTTTGATTCTTTTCCTTTGCATTTATGTAGCTTGTGTTCTTCTTATTCTTCTTGTGTTATAGTATTTGTTTGTTTCATAGAGCTACTAGTGATCCAGCTGAAAGAAAGTTTTTAGCTTTCTGATGATTTCTCAAACACCCTTGTTGATTCATGATTCTTTAAGTCTCTATAAGATCAAGAGAAAAAATGTAAAGTCAAGCTGGTTAAAACATAAAATCTTATCAAGAACACACAAACACCAAGCAGATGACTGTAGTGACAGAGTAAACTTACTGCAGAAGACAGGAAAAGGCATTGTATGTGTCATCCATTGTATCTAAGACATAAACTCATTTTCCAGCCAGTCATCTATAAATACACCTGATCAGTCATCTATCAATCAGTTAGCTATATATATATATATATATATATATACTGCCCATCCATATCCACAGCTATATAATTAAGGAGTACTTGCTAGCTGGTGTACAAAGATGCTACAATGCAGAATTATGAGGTGGTGAAGGAATTAGGATCTGGTAATTTTGGGGTGGGCAGCCTCACAAGGCACAAAGAAACTAAATAGCTTGTTGCCATGAAATACATTGAGCGTGGTTGCAAGGTACATAACCTAAACAAGTTACGTAAGTACTACTCGATCTGTTTGCTCGCTTACATATATATGGCATGTCCATGTTGTAGATTGATGAGAATATGGCAAGAGAAATAATAAATCACAGATGACAACGCCCAAGCACACACGCAAGTGTACGTGGTCTACCAAGTAATATAGTGGCCTTTAAGAAAGCTGAATATCGATCCAACAAGCACTTAATTTAACAACGTTTTAATTTTAGTTCACAATCTAGATTAATTTAGTGCAAAAGTAACAAAATAAAGATTTTGTAATTTTGGAAATTAAAAAATAAAGTAAATAATGTGTAAAATAAAATACTTGAGAAAATCAATGGAGAAAAGCCCAGGGTTAAAGCACTTTAAATAATCATACTATGTATTGAACTTCATTCGTTAACTTGCTTATCTTGGTTGTTGATTCGTAGGGTTAATTGCATGATTATGGTTTCCCAACCTCTAATCTTTTACCTAATATAGACATTATAACTACATCATTGAGTGGGGATGTAATAATCCAATTAGGTGAATTAAAGCTATCATCCTACGTATGAATCAAGTAAGGCATCTAAGTACATCCCTATTCTAGACGCTAAGTTTAATTCTTTATTTTATAAAAGAATAAAAATTCAAACTTTGTTTATTCCCATGTTCTATCTTCCTATTCCCTCTCCCGAGATCAAAATATTGATAATATATGTATTCTAAGGGTCGCAAATCCTTAAAATAATTAAAACAAGAATAAACAAACAACCAAATATGATAAGCAAAAATTAAATGAATTCAATCCAAAATAATAGTAATCATCTTCTTGGCTTTAACCTCGGAAGGAGGGTTTTTAGCCACTCATAGCCATAATCAACATCCAATTAATTGTATGAATGATTAAAATCATAAATAAAGCTAAATTAAAGAAAAAAAACCTAAAAAGAAGTTTTGGTAGCCTGTAATGTTTTTCCAAGCGATCTAGGGGTTCCAAGATTCTCAAAACGGAGTTTGGGACGTTATATTTATAGTATTCCAGTCATAAACTGACTTGGATTGTGTTTCCACGTTTTTTTCTTTCAGCTGGGCAGAATTATCCCAATTTTGCCAGACGGCGCATCGCGCCATGCCATCAAATGCCATATTCTGTCATACTTTATAAAATTACGAAAATCCATTATTCAGTGAAATTATGAAATTTACACTCACCGCGATGCGCCACTATCGCAGTGAGCCACTGGTCTTTGGTAATTGTGAAATCTCCTTCTTTCGTGATGCACTAAACTTTCAGGTCTCAGAAATTGGCAACTGAGCTTGTACCACGATGTGGTGAAATCGCGCCAAGTCACTGGAAAGTGCCAAATAGGAATTTGAGCATCTCCGCAACGCGCTAATTTCGCGCTACTCCACTGGAATTCGACCAATACCTTTTTGTCGGTCGGTGCGACGTGGTGACTTTATAAATGTGAAGTTCTTCCTTCCATTTTTTCTTTCTGTGCTATATTCCCATGACTTTTATTCCTTCTATCATGACATATTATCAATGTATCCAATTGCATCTAATTTATCACGATTTGAGAGCTGAAAACACTAATCATATCCATTAGGTACGGAACAGAATTAAAGCTGCATTAGAATTCACATCAAAGTTCTCAAAACAAGTCCAAATCTGGGTGCATGTTGGTGCCTTGAACATGTAAATATACCCAAGATCACCACCCCACACTTAAACTCTTGTTCTCCTCGAACAACTCTTTATTCTAAGCATAAAAATCTGAGGTGACGCTACACTTCTACTAAATGCAACACACTCAATCTAGTAGTACAATGACAACATAGTATGCAAGTTTCTACACAAAGCATGTTACACATAATTAAAAGCTCAAGAACACTACTCCAAAACATCCTAGTCTCAAGAATTAACTCAATACATGAAAAACTCATACATATTATTCAATCAAGGACATTATACAAATCACCCATATTCATCAAACATGTGCCCCTTATAATAAGAGAGTTACCCATAATTCCTCACAATAATGCAATTTATGACATAATGGGTAGAATAATTAAATTACGCTCACTCTCAAAGAATTCAAAAGTCACACATAATGAACCATAGGTTTTCCCTTAGTGTAATGCTCTACTAATATTAGAATGATGAACTTAGGATCAATTAGGTCTTTTACGGGTTATAATGTAGGCTAAGGGACGGGTAGAAACTATTTGGGAATAGTGACTAACCTCTCTAAGTGCTTCAATACACTACATTAAACATTTAAAATAAATCTCCAATAACCAAATTACACTTTTTCATTCATCCATACCTTTTGTTTTTGGCCCATCTCTTTTAAGCATTTTCACAAACAATTGGTGGACACATAGTTTACTACCACAAGAATTAATTTTTTTCTTTTTTTTACAACCATGGCAATATTTTTAGCATAAATTATATCATAACCATCCATCACACTTCAATTATACACCAATAACTATTACCTTGGGGCATCAACTTCACCTTTTTCTTCTTCTATTTCTTAAACTCCTTACTAAATCAATTTTTCATTAAAGCACTTAGGAGCATTTTTGGATCAAATTATGATCTATCAAAGAAGGGATTAGGCTAATTCTGAGGCTACCAATGAAAACTCTAAAGGATCAATGGGGGTTAACTAGGATAATGCTCAAAGGGTAGGAAAACAGAAGGTATAAAACAAGGCTATCAAAGAAATGCCTAGATCATCTCCTAAACCCACACTCTTTATTTTGCTTCACACACATACCGGGCAAGTTCTAGACATCACAAGCAATAAAAAATATACAAAAATATCACACGTACATGGCACATGCTCAACTCAATAGGATCATCATAGACTCCCAACCAAACAATAGCATGAATTCAAATTTAAGCCAAAAAGTACAAGAGTCAAAAACATGAGTCTAAGAGTATCAAAAATAGTAATTCACATAATCAACATGCTTTTATCAAACAAAACACTTGCACCATGCAATCAAATTAGCACCAATAAGAATATCTCACTTATTCCTATCCTAAAAATTTTAAATTGAGCCAAAATTTGGAAATTCCCACCACCCCACACTTAAAAAATCTACTTTGTTCCCAAAGTGAATTTAAAAGTAAAAAGATAGAAATACTCCCTAAGGTCTCTAGGCCAAGCTAGTAGCATCTTCACATAAAGGAGATCTACAGGACCCCACACTTCATCTTTTCCATGGTTTAAGCTCAATTTTATGGTACTCAGACTTCCTATTAACCTGTGACTCAATCAAAAACAAGAACTACATGAAATAAAACAAAAAAAACTAAAAATAAAACATATCTACTTTAACTTGGGTTGCCTCCCAAGAATCACCTAATTTAGTGTTGCGTCATGACCCAACTTAACTCAACCATATTCCTTCATCTTTTTCCTCACACTTGGGGGGCCATCTTATTATTTTTTCACCCCCTTTTGGTGTGAATTCTCAAGAGTAGAAGGTTTCTCAACTTTAGCTTTTTTAGGCTCATCAACTTCCATCATTTCAGGCTAAGGAGTAGAGTCTTAGGCTGCTCAATCAGATAGTTTGAAGAGGTCTTTTGTGAGATAGCCACCCCATACTTATCCCCTTTAATAACATTGATCATACATAAATCTTTAACTTGGGACATAATTATAGGTGCTTTGTATACATCAAACACCACCTCTTTATCCTGTACCCTCATCTTGAGTGTGCCTTCTTTAACATCAATCAAAGCCCCACCGGTTGCTAAGAATGGATGTCCCAAAATAATTAGTACCTGTTTGTCTACCTCAAAATCAAGAACAATAAAGTCGATAAGAATAAAAAATTACCAACCCAAATGAGGACATCCTCAATTATTTCTTCCAGATATGCCATGAAACCATCTACTAGCTGCAAAACCACGATGGTCAATCTAGGCTTTCCAAAGCTCAATTTTTCAAATAGCGATAGGGGTATCAAATTAATGCTTGCCCCTAAGTCACTCAGTAAATAGACCTCTTTGCTCCCAATTTGAATAGGAATAGAAAACTTTCCCTAATCTTTTAATTTCTTGGGGATCTTCTGTGTCATTACCGTATCACTCTTCAGTGAGTGTTATATCTCCCATATCCTATAGTTTCACCTTCTTCGCCACTATATTCCTCAAGTAATTTGAGTACTTAGGCATACTCTATAAAACATCTAGCAAAGGTAAGTTAATGTGAAGTTCTTTAAATATGTTAATGAACTTTTTGAATAATTCATCCTCCTTTACTTTAATTTGCCTTTGAGGGAAGGAAAATGGCAGTGTATTCTTCTTCTTCAATTCAACAAATTTTTCCTTCAAGTACTCAAGCTTTCTTGAATTTTTAGCAACTCTACCATTGACCTGTTGGGTTACCACATCAGCATCTACCTCCTTAGTTGTCTTTGGAGGTTCTTCATGAAGCTCTTTACCACTCCTCAATGTGATTGTCATGACTTGTTTTGGATTTTCTGTATCAGCGTGCAAACCATCTTGTGGCTTAGTATTCATTACTTGTGATAATTGCCCCAAATACAACTCTCAATTTCTTGTGGCCACTTACTAATTTTTTATGTCCGCATTCAACTGTGTTTGACTAGCTAGAAGTTTCTTCAACATCTCTTCCATGTTGTTGGTTGACTGATTTGTTTGGGTCTGTGGTTGCTGAATTTGTTATTGTTGTGCGTTCCATGGCTGAGTCTGTCACTTCATGTTGTAAGCATTAACGAAATTTGTCCTTTGAGCATTACCTACATATATCACCGATTTTGAATTTGAAGCACACATGGCCGCTGAATGGCCATTATTTCTGCAGATTTCACACCAACCTGCAGCTTTTTGGATGGCATTGACTGTGGATCCAGGTTGTGGAGCTCCCAATTTTAGGCTGCTGAATGATGTGTTGATCAAATTCTAGAGTGCAGAAACTTGTGCTAATAAGGTTGTGAATTGGCCCACCTCCAATACACCCATAATTCTTTTCGTGGCATTTCTAGAATTTGAATGCCAATCTAGATTTCCTTATTCTATGCGGTTCAGCAATGTGTACAGCTCATCATAAGTTAGCTCCAATGCTTGACCATCTGTGGCTGAATCTATCAAAATCTTTGTATTATGTTTAAGAGCTTCTATAAAAGTGTAAGAAATTACCTAATTTGACAGTTGGTGATGTGGACATTCCCGAAGAAGATCCTTGAAGCATTCCCAAGCATGATAGAGATTTTCATCAGTCTTCTATTTGAAGCTCACTATCTCACTGCAAAGTCTTACATTCTTTCCTGATGGAAAAAATCTAATGAGGAAATTTTTGGCTAAGCATCCCTTAAAGTAATTGAATTCGCCGACTTCGTATTCAACCACCATTTTTCTTCCCCCAAAAGTGAATGGGGAAAAGTGTCAGCCTCACATAATCTGGAGTCACCCTGGTCGGAGTGAATGTATCAGTAAGCTCAATGAAGGTCTGTAAGTGGACTTAAGGATCCTTGTGTAAAAGCGCTGCAAATTATCCACTGCTAATAAGAAGCTGCACCATATTATGTTTCAACTCGAAATTCCCCCTAGCTGTTGGTCTTTGAATTGGGGAAGTCAAGTTTGTTGGAAATGGGGCTGCCATTTCCCTAACCTTCCTACCAGTTGCTTGTTATTCAGCCATAAGAACAGTATTCCCTTGGTCTTCTTAGATTTGAGGAATTTTGAGGAGAAGGATTATTTCTCTCCTGCATTGATGGTAAAGTTGGTTGGGTTCCGGGCTTGATTCTACCAACTCCCGATCCCTTGCCAGCTTATAAACTTAGAAACCTATCTCCTGCAAACACAAAAATAAGACCAAGCATAAAAACACCGAATAAATCTAAAAAGTAAAACTAAAATAAACAATTGCCAAAATACAAGTCCCCCGCAACGGCGCAAAAAAAAACTTGACAGCAACCAAGTGCACACGCAGGTGTACGTGGTCTACCAAGTAATATAGTGGCCTTTAAGAAAGCTGAATATCGATCCCACAGGGACTTGATTTAATAATGATTTAATTTTAGTTCACAATCTAGATTAATTTAGTACAAAAGTAACCAAAGAAAGAGTTTGTAATTTTGTTAATTAAAAATAAAGTAAATAATGTGTAAAATAAAATACTTGAGACAATCAATGGAGAAAAGCCCAGGGTTAAAGCATTTTAAACAATCATACTATGTATTGAACTTCATTCATTAACTTGCTTATCTTGGTTGTTGATTCGTAGGGTTAATTTCATGATTATGGTTTCCCAACCTCTAATCTTTTACCTAATATGGACATTATAACTACATCGTTGAGCGGGGATGTACTAATCCAATTAAGTGAATTAAAGCTATCATCCTACGTATGAATCAAGTAAGGCATCTAAGTACATCCCTGTTCTAGATGCTAAGTTTAATTCTTTATTTATAAAAGAATAAAAACCCAAATTTTGTTTATTCCCATGTTCTATCTTCCTATTCCCTCTCCCGAGATCAAAAGGTGGACAATATATGTATTCTAAGGGTCGCAAATCCTTAAAATAATTAAAACAAGAATAAACAAACAACAAAATATGATAAACAAAAATTAAACGAATTTAATCCAAAACAATAGTATTCATGTTCTTGGCTTTAACCCCAGAAGGAGGGTTTTTAGCCACTCACAGCCATAATCAACATACATTTAATTGTATGAATGATGAAAACCATAAATAAAGCTAAATTAAAGAAATAAAAACCTAAAAAGAAGATTGGTAGCCTCCAATGTTGTTCCAAGAGATCTAGGGTCTCCAAGATTCTCAAAATGGAGTTTGGGATATTATATTTATAGTATTTTAGTCATAAACCGACTTGGATTGTGTTTTCACGTTGTTTTCTTTAAGCTGGGTAGAGTTATCCCGATTTTGCCAGATGTCGCGTCGCGCCATGACATCAAATGCCACATTTTGTCACACTTTGTATAATTGCGAAAATCCATTATTTAGTGAAATTGTGAAATTTACAGTCACTACGATGCGCTACTATCGCAGTGAGCCACTGGTTTTTGACAATTATGAAATCTCCTTTTTTCGCGATGCACTAAACTTCCAGGTCACAGAAATTGGCAACTGGGCTTGTACCGCGATGCAGTGAAATCACGCCAAGTCACTTGAAAGTGCCAATGGGAATTTGAGCCTCTCCGCGATGCACTAATTTTTCTTTACTTCACTGGAATTTGAACAATGATATTTTGTCGGTCGGCGTGATGCGGTGACTTTATAAACGTGAAGTTCTACCTTATAGCTTGTCTTTTTGAGCTATGTTCCCATGAATTTTATTCCTTGTATCATGACATATCATCAATGTATCCAATTGCGTCCAATTCATTACGATTTGAGCCCTGAAAACACTAATTATATCCATTAGGTACGGAACAAAATTAAAGCTGAATTATACTCAAGAATTCACATCAAAGTTCTCAAAATAAGTCCAAATCTGGGTGCATATTGGTGACTTGAACATATAAATATATGCAAGATCAACAGATCACTTATGCATCCAAATATTATTCATTTCAAAGAGATGATATTAACACCAACGCATTTGGGGATAGTAATGGAGTATGAAACTGGTGGTGAACTCTTTGATCGCATCTGACAAGCTAGTTGATTCAGTGAACCTGAAGCTCGATACTTTTTCCGATAGTTGATCTTTGGAGTCCACTACTGCCACAACATGGTAACACCATGAACAGTAAATGTATACTGTTGCGCGAGCATCAAAATACAATATTGCAACATTAACATACATGAACTTTTATCTTATGTTTTGTAAGTACAACAAATATGCCATAGAGATCTGAAGTTGGAAAATACACTGTTAGATGGAAAACACACTGTTATATACAATGGATGACTGAGTAGCTGCATTCAAGAAAATGCACTTGCAGCTACCACAGCAACCATGGTTTTATTGATGAGCAGACTGTTAAAGAAACTGGATACGCCCTAATTTACAGTGTAAAATTGGTAGGAAAAGGAACAACACAAGAAGAAGGGAGTATAAAATGATTAGTAGTAGTAGTACTATTATTAACTGATAAGAAGGGTGCAGACCTTGATAGCACATCTATTTTTGATCAGTGTGAATCCATCACTATAACAAAAGACAATTTATTTGCCACCCATTGTCATACTTTCCTTTAATGCTAAGGACACATCTCAAAAAATATTGATTTGCGGTGTACCATAGGTGTTTTGCAAATGCAATAGCTTTACTGAAACTCGCATTCATCATTTCTTGATTGGTCAGTACTTCATCTATAAGTAATTTCATCCCGCTTGGAGCTCAGTCAAATGTATCACCTTCTTTGGACTAATTTACTTGAGGTTTTTTTGTTTTTTGTGTCCCAACTCTATTTTTCTGTTTTTGTTCATTCCTATAATATCTAAACTAGGTAGGATGGTCTTCAGCTTTAGGCACAATATTTTAAACTCCAAGCCAATTCAGAGGGCCCAAGACTGCAATTCTAGCCCTCAACTAACTTAAACATAATGAGGTATTAAGCTCAGCAAAACGTAGTACAAAGAAAATCTTCACTAAGTGAACTAGATTCAGTGTTTGGCACTGGCAATACAGGCTTCACAACCAAACTAGCCATATAAATCGCTCTAGGCATTAATATTTTCCTATATTAACATAGAGATGATAAGTCTAACACGAATTAGTAAGTTTATCTGAATTTTCCATTATAAGCATTTACCCAAATTCTCAACCTCATTTAATTGCAGTGTACAATTGGCAGGAAAAGGAACAACATAAGAAGAAGGGAGTGTAAACATGATCAGTAGTAGTACTATTGTTAACTGATACGAAAGGTGCAGACCTTGATGGCACACCTATTTTTGATCAGTATGAATCCATCACTAGAACGGGAGACAATTTATATGCATACTCCAGTTAATGCTTCCTACCTGATGTTGGTAGTTGATGTAGCTTCCTTCATCACTAAATCAGACAGATCTGGGATCTTGTACGATTCATTGTTTTTAGTTTCATATTTTGAAATTAGCACATTTACCCTGCCAGTATTGCCCAAGTCAGATTGACAATTTTGAGTATCTTATTTTTCTACCTCCCAACAGAAAAAGTATATGGTAACACTCTACCCATCAACCACAAGAAGATAGAAAAAAATCACCTACAAAACTACAAAAACGAAGCAACTTTTATTGACTTAATGAACACATATGCATACCCAATGGAAATGAACAACTAAAAGTAGAATATTGAAAAACAAGATAAATACACTAATTGTTTTCACGTATTGTAAGCTCAGTTCATCGAAAAAGGAAAAGATATGAACAAAACACAGAACAAATAAACAAATAACCAAAGATTTCCACCACTGATTAATAGAATCCCAAGCAGTTACTAAAATTGTACCATTTCCTAGACCCAAATATTACATAAAACTGTACAACTGTAACACAATAAAAACCAAAGATCAGTGTTTATTCTCAATAAAGATAAAAGAAACTTATCACACCCCTAACATACCTGAAATGGATATCTTGAAAGAACGACTACCGGCTTAGAAGAATCTCCTTCTGTTGCATAGTTAATTGAATCCTGTAAAAGAAATGAAAGAGCAAATACTGAGACGTAATGTTCTCTCTATATTATGAATTAAAGTGATCAACTTTCTAAACAAGCATGGATATAAAATATGTACGGAAAAAAAATTTAACACTCACAAAAAAATGAAACTAATAATGAGCATATATTTAAAAGAACTTCCTTGTCTGATCATCTGCCTCCATCCAATCCCAATCAGTATCGCCAAACTCATCCTTGTCTTTCGATATTTCCTCAACTATATCTTCTGAATGTTCTTCAGTAGATGGAATATCAACAACAACAATAGCTCCATCTTCTCTTGACCATCTAAACTCACCCCCATCTAATCTAGTTGAGGGACCAATGTCATCATTAGGCTCCCTCCAAAATGTTTCTCCTATATTAGGGCAATTCTCTTCTTCTAGATCATACAAATCAACAGGGACTTTATTCCTTGCATAATAAACATCTTTCTCAATTGGATCCGCAACATAAAAAACTTGATAAACTTGTGATACCAACACAAAAGAATCATCTAAACTGCATAACTTATTGAAGTATACCCAAGCTAACCCATACTTATCTACTTCATTCTGAGGCCAATCATATCTAAACAATACAACACTAAAACAACCACAGTAATCAATCTCAATGATATCTCGAATGAATCCATAATAAACCACCACTCCATTTATGGGATTTTGGTGCCTAGCACTAGCAAAACTATCAGTTGTTACTGATAAAGTCACTCTACTATTTTAAGTCTTGCGTGGGGCATCCTGATCTTTTGTATGAAATCGATATTCATTGATGAAATATGCGCTATATCTCTTGGCCACCATATTAGGCACTTTAGATAGCCATTTTAAATAATGGGATACTTCAATATTTTAAACTTTCTCTTCAAACCAACTGCTGAATTCATGACTATGATTCCTTGCTCTTACCTATACATTGGATCTAGTATGATTACTCAATGTATATTTTTTGCTCCCTGTAATCAAGAATATTGAAAATATAATTACTAGGTCATTATAAATAGATGTTTATGTACCTTATCATAAACAAATAAATAAAGTTTAATATGTAAATATCTAACTCGATGAACTTTTCTACTTCTTCATCTCCCGTGTTAAAAAGGACATATCGATGTGCTTCATAACGTAACTTTGCATCCATAAAAAAGGTGCAATCTTTTTTCTTCTCACTTTTAATTGGATGTCCATTCTTAGGGAATATAGGGCACGAATTCAGAATGGATTCCTCATCTTCAGTTTGGTACCTACTAAATCCCATCTTCACACCATCATGTAGGTATCTTGAAAAAAAAATCAAGCACTCTTCAACCAAATAACCTTTTGCTATTTATTCTTCTGGACATGATCTATTACAAACGAGTCCCTTAAGGTTACATAGAGCCCTCTTAATGGAATACATCCAGTGAAGATGAATAGGACCCCCAAGCTTAATTTCATTTACTATATGAACATGCAAATGTATTATTATATCAAAAAGTGTTGGATGAAAAATCATTTCAAGGTTAGATGTAACTTTACCAATTTCAGACTCTAATTTTTCAAGATCTCTCATCCTAATTACCTTACTACATATGGCTCTAAAAAAATTGCACAACCTAATCAATATCAATGCAACATTCTTAGGTAGAACTTTGCTAACAGCAACCTGTAGCAAGTGATGCATTATAAAATGAGCATCATTACTCTTGTACCCTGATATCTTTATCTCCTTTATATCCATGCGATTTGATTTATTTGAAGCACATTCTTTAGGTAATTTGACATTTTTCAAGACGCTGCAAAACTATTTTTCTGTTCCGGTTCCATGGAGAATGAAGATTGTGTCAAACTTACACTTCTATTACTATCTTCTACCGGTTGTAGCTCCTCCCGTATTCCCATTTCTTGTAAGTCATATTGAGAATTTACATGATCCTTTGACTTTTCATCTATCTCCAATAAATTCCTAAGTAAACTATCACATATATTCTTTTCTATGTTTATTGGATCAAGATTATGCCTCAATTTGTTATCCAGCCAATATGACAATTCAAGAAAAATAGATCTTTTTTTCCAAGGAACCTTATTATCTCGAGACCTTTTCTTTTTTCCCTTTTCAAAAACATTGTTGAATCCACGCAACTCTTCAAGCACTTTAATACCCAACAAAGGAATGGATGCGGGTCCATGTTCTTTCTTACCATCAAATGACTTCCTATCTTTTTGCAGTGGATGATCAAGTGTCAAAAATCTCCGATGACCTAAATAACTCATCTTTCGACTATGTTTGAGATATTGATAGCATGTGTCAAGATTGCAAGTAGGGCATGCCAATTTTCCCTTAGTGTTCATCCTGAAAGCATTGCTAATGCTGGAAAATCACTAACTGTCCATATTAAGGTTGCATGCATTTTGAATATTTGTTTGGTTTCAGCATCATATATTTCTGTTCCAGATTCCCATAGTTCATTTAATTCATCAAGTAGTGGTTGCAAATACACATCAATATCATTTCTAAGAGAAGATGGGCCTGGAATAATAATTGACAACATAAGATACTCCAACTTCATGCAAATCCATGGTGATAAATTATAGTTCATCAGTATAACAGGCCACGTGGTATGTGAAATACTCATGGTTCGAAATGGATTGAAACCATCACTCGAGAGACCTAACCTAACATTATAAGGATCCCTAGAGAAGTCTGGATACAAACGATCAAAATCCTTCCATGCTTGGCCATCAGTGGGATGCCTTATATTTCCATCATTCGGTCATTCATTAGCATGCCATTTCATTGCAACAGCTGTTTGAGGATACATGAACATCCTCTGAAGCCTAGGCTTTAAGGGAAAGTTTCTTAAAACCTTTGCAAGAATTTTAGATCTTGCATTAGTTGAGGCACCACCATCACTTTTCCATCTAGAAATCCCATATACAGAGCAAATCTCAGCTTTCTCATTGTTCTTCCAGAATAACATGCAGTCATTAGGGCATGCACGTATTTTTTCATAATCAAGACCCAAATCTCTTATCACATTTCTGGCCTTATTGAAAGACTTTGGTATCTGAGCAAAAGGAAAGGCCTCTTAAATTAACACAAAGAGATTTGAAAATGTTGCATTACTCAACCCATGCAATGATCTAAACAAGAACAACCGAATAGTGAAACTCAACTTACTAAAATTCTCACACCCCGAATATAATTGTTGTTTTCCTTCCTCTAATAATTTAAAAAATTTAGTTGCATCTTCAGGTAATCGCTCTCCAACTCCTTCTCCATGCCTCAATTCAGCATCTACATTTCTAAACGTATCGTGAAGTAGTCCATTAATATCATCATGCATATTAGAACCTTAATCATCATTGATTGGATGATGTGTCTTTCTCAAGGAAGCACTTTCTCCATGGAAAGTCCATTTAGTATAACTAGGAAGAAACCCTCTAGAAAGCAAGTGATCCTCCACCACATCTCTATAACGCCAATGTTGATTCTTGTAGTCTCTACAAAGACATAATATCTTATTTCCTTAAGAAACTTGTTCAAACGCCATTTCAAGAAAATATTTCACTCCACGCTCGTACTCATCAGACCATATTAAATAATTCATCCAACTTTTATCTTTACTATCCATTAAAATCCTACATAACACACCGAAATCACCAAAATTATAATTTATACGAAGCTAAAATATGAAGTTAATATTTAAATCCCAAAATGGAAAAAAAAATCTTCAAATGTAAAGTGAAGTAACCATAAGAAAAAAATCCGATCTTGAAAATTACAATACCTAGTCAGACAAAACCTCAAAAAATTCCAAAAGGAACATCATTGTTCATTTACTAATTTAGCATCACGATAAATCCTGCAACATATTGTTGATGGTATAAAATACAATCTGAGTTGTTAAGTCAAGTCTGGTGAATGCATAAGAGGTCATGAGTCAAATAAGCTCTCAAAGACTTACACTATATCTGTTGCCTCCCTTCTAGTATGAATTATTGAATGAGTCATCTTTCTATCAAAGTTAAGGAGTCAACGGAGCATATGTCTCTAATAAGCTAAGATACTTTAATGGCATCAAATTACAGCATTTTAGTAGGGTGTAGATACAAGGATCATGTTAGAGACACCTAGCATTGTTTATGTTTTCATTTTCCAGAATCAAGTTATGGAGCAAATTTGAGCTACAAACTAGATTTTACAGTATTTTACTAGAGCCTCCTCATTTCCAATTCATTCAAGATACCACGTGAGATCTCTTTTTAGACTTTAAGACGTTCTACAGTTGACAAATGATAGTCATAGATTGCAGTATCAATTAGTAGAAACAAGTTCAACACAATTTGTACAACAGAAGAACTAATACCATTTATACTAGCATAATTAAGAAGGATCTTCAAGAACAAGTCATAAAAATATATATACACACTAAGTTGTTGGTGACGAACATGCCTTAGAATGTGCAGAAAGTTTAGGACCAACAGTAATTTAGTGCATTCATATATGACATTAATTCTACATGGTATGATGACCCTTACATGACAGAGGAAAGAAAGGTGAAAAGAACTTTGAAGGACATTTCTAACAAGTGCAAGCAAATAAACTCAAACTAACCTATTTCATTTTTTGTAAATTGGAGAAACTACTCTCCGATGAATTCTGAGTTTGTAATTTGAGCTGTCTATTAAGAATTCGCAAATGCCATCATAGTATAATACCTAATTTTTTTAACGATGCAGTAAATTAACAGGCCCACAAATTAAACCCAAGAAGAATCAAAACAAATCAAAAATTCAACAAAAATCCCAAACAGTAACATCCCCTTTAACAAATAAATCCTAAACAGATCTATCGTCAGATCTATTGTCAAAATGAATAGAATCCCCTTTACTTACACTCTCCCTTCCTGAATCAGTAACATCTAACTTTGCAAACTTTGAATCAAGCTATAAGAAACAAAATCAAGAAGTCCACTAATAATGAATGCAGAAATTAAAGCAAAAATCCTAAACAGAAGCAAAATCCCCAAAAATTTGGTCAAATTTGTGTGAAAACTTACTGATAATAAACGCAAAAATTCCTTAGAATCGTTGATGATCTCCACGCTGATGATCTCTACACCGATGATTTACTACAGCTACCAGATCCCACAAAGTTATAGCAAAATCCACAAAACCGATGATCTACACTCCAACCATCGATGATCCCACAGTACGCTTTAGCGATTTTAGCGATTTATTGATTTAGAGAAAAAAAGTTTTTAGAGAAATTAAAATGGAGTCATTTAAGCTGTTTTTATGATTTTAGAGAAAAAATTTAATTAAAATGTTTTTTTTGGCGAACTTATTAAAATTTTCAGTGAAAATGGAGGAAATAAAATAAGCATTGTTATAGCTTATTTTATTTATCTATTGCAACATTTAATGTCAAAAGCAACAGTTATAGTGTTAAATTATAGCTAATACAACAATTTTTTTGGCAACGCTTGAACCCGTTGCAATAGACCACCTATTGCCATGCTTTGTTAACTGTCGCCAAAAAGTTAGTTGCCATAGGGGTAATTTTTAGTAGTGGACACAGAAAAGGGGTTTAGAATACACTTAGGATCAAAACCAAAATGGATAGCCACATAAAGGATCACATAAGAGAAGGTAGACCCGGGATTAAGAAGAAAATATACATTACGAAAGAAAATTTTAAGCATACCAGTAACAGCATCGGGGGATGCCTCAGAATCCTGGCTAGTGTCTAGAGCGTACAGATGATTCCGACTACTGCCGGAGCCAGAAGCAGAAGCAGCACCTTTTAGTGCAAGAGTTTATGAAGTAGCAATAGAAATCTTATTTGCCCTAGAACAAACCTTAGAAGGACAATCCCTCTATATATGACCAATCTATCCATATTTAAAACATTTGTTCCTTTCTTCTTCACAAACACCACGATGCCCTGACCAAACAATCTACAAGAAAGATATGATAGATCTTAGTGAGCCCTACTAGCCTGAATTTGGACTCCTAACGCTCTGGACCCACTATTATATTGAGAACGATGTTCACCCAACAACTTTGGATAAGGAGCACTAGCCGTAGAGTAGGAACCAGAATTTTCCCATTTTTCTTAGACCACCTTCATCCGTCTATACCACTTTACTTTTGACCTCTACCCTAACTCGAATATCAAAACTTCTTATTCTACCTTTCACAAATCTTAACCTGCTTCTTCTTCTCCTCCTCAACCTATTGTATGTACCCTACCAACCTAAAGATGTCCATGTCCCAGTTCAACAGAGCAGCTCAACATTCCAACACTAAATCATGGGACAATCCCAAAGTAAATTTCCTCGTTCAAGCTCTCATAGAGGATACCAACTCCAGAGCATAATGAGACAGCTGGTGAAACTTCAAGGCATACTCTTTCACTGTCATCCTATCTTGCTTCAAATTTACGAATCCCTCTATCTTCGCCACCCTCAACTGTTGAGAAAAAAAGCGATCAAGAAAAACACTAGAGAAATTATACCACAAAGTAGACTTAGCATTATCGCCCCTAGTTGCTCCTACTCTTCATATCGTTGGTATGCTACATCCTTTAACTGATAAGCTGCAAACTCTACGCCTTCCACATCAGTAACATACATCACACGGAAGATATTTTTTATCTCGTCAATAAAATTTTAAAGATCTTTCTCAACCTTAGAACCAGTGAAACTCAGAGGAATTAGCCTTATAAATTGGCCAACTCTAGTGGCCTCGGAGGATAGAGAAACAGAAGAAACCCGCTAAGTCTGGAAATCTACCAATCGGGTAAGTAAATAAATCGACTGGCGAAACTCAGCATTAGTCATGCCAGCTTGAGGTGGCTGAGAAGGGATAGGAGAAACCGATAGAGCTCCATCATGGTAATCATAAGCAACAACCCTAGATCGGGTATGAACTCCTGGAGTAGGACGAGCTCCATCTATATTATCCTTAGACGGGATAGAAGAGCTTCCACGAGCATCAGATCTTCTAGAAGGCATGATCTAAAAAATAAACATTAGAGAATTAGAGGAGATTCAAGACCTTAGTCTCTATAGCTCGAAATAGAATAATAAGAAAGGGAAACATTCATAAATGCCTCGTAGCCTCTCCCTTATAAGTGTGGCACACTACACACCTATAAAAGAGACTCTACTTGGCACGGCTTTGTGGACACCAAGTGAAACCAAACCTAGTCTCTGATACCATATTTTTCATGAACCGAAATAGGGCCTAGCCAAGATGGGTATCTCAAGTCCACCAGCGATCGGAGACCACCCCATTGCACCTTACCAATCAACATAAAAGCCCTAATATCGGATGAATTTTGAGCATGTAAAAAAATAGTAGAAGGTAATATTAAAGAATAAAAGATAAGTCTATAATTGATAACCAGTAACTAGCCAAACAACCGACCAACATCACCCAGGTCTACAGTAATCCGACAAAGCCTTCTACTAAGAGAATTGAAAAACCTGTCTTGGTCGGGACATGTCCATGACTCTAACAGATGATAATGACAATGATAATGTTAATGATAATGAAAACTCTTAATTCTAATCAGTGATAATAACGGATGAAAAGTTTAAGTCTTTCGGAGAATGAAAGCTCACCACTTTACCACAACGAATCAATGAATCGTGTCGATCCACCTAACTCTACACAGAAAAAGTAGAGGTATCTCTGGTACCTGCATCATGTGGGGATAAAATGTTCGGATATATTTAACAGTTAGAGAACTATCATTTAACTCAGGGATAGAGGATAAAATAATGCCCTGAATATCAATTCAAAACTAGTCCAAAATACATTACACATAATCAGATGTAAATACATGTATATACTTCACGTGTTGGGGTAGGGAACAAAGCTTAGCATGCACTTTAAAACTTTAGCCTGAATTGTGTAGATCAACCGTCATAAAATAAGAAGGCACCCACGGGCTATATGGGCCCAGTTCTCCCCAGCTGGTAGGGGCCCAGTATGTGTGGTCGTATGAACCAGAGGGTATACATATGCACTATGGGGGACTCAAACCTCCTGAAATATCGAGGTGACAAAAGCACCAAATCATGTAATATAATGTGGGGGACTTGAATCTACCAATCATATGATAATAATAAGGGGGACTCAAACCACCCGATCATATAGACACCCGCATCGGCAACCACAATTTCCTGTATTGGTTCCTCGAGACCTCCACTTTCATGACTAGCTAAACAACTCTCATTAAATCCCAATTAAAATAATTATCACACATTCCCATTCATGGAACTACAATACATATTCAGGCATACAGTGTTGGTATCGTTATACCAACTACACTTGTAAGGTAATATCAACATACCGAAACAATTTCAAATATTGGGGAATTCATAGTACCATCTTGGTTCGATTATAAATTAGCTAGGAGAATCACAAAACCCCATAAGATTTAATTTCAAAACCATTATGGTTCACTGATTTTTTGCTTACGCAACAGTTCAAGAGTGTTATGACCTAAAAATAAAGGTCATGATGGCACTTGTCGCGTCATACCTTGACAAGTAAGCCTATCATTCAAACTGATATAAAAAAGAAAAAAGAAAAGATAAAAATGCCCAAGGTAAGGCTTGACAAAGCCGAACCATACAAGTAATCATAACAATGCAGAAAGAACTTATCCAAAATACCAATCATGCCCAAAACAAGGTGTCAGTAGTTTAAGAACTACTAATACAATCTAGAAGTCAAATACATCAGAAATAAACCATAAAGGGATAATACTGTCTTTGAATACTAATAAAGACATAACTAAAATAGAAAGATAGAGGTGAACTCCGAATGTATGAATGTCCAACCACTACTTGAGTAATCTGACGGCACCCGAAAATTAACTAATCTGAGTTAAACCCAAACCTGAAGCTGCACCAAAAGGGTGAATTAGAAATGAGTAAGGTTCACTTGTACTCAGTAGGTATCATAGGCCGACTGACCAAAGTAGAAAATAAAGCATACAAAATACACACTAAGGGCAAGTCACCTGTAATCAAAAAATGTCCCACAACGGTAGCCCATAGTGTTTGCACTAAGAGTTCTAATATGTCACATATATTGCAACAACACACCAAGATAAAACACAAGTATGCATTATGTCACATATAAGTAAAACATAGGAGAACATGTAGATACAAGATCATCAAATACAAGTAAAGGAAGGTAAGACAAATACATAGATGATAAGTCAATATGGCAATACAACACAACATAAACACAATAAAGTAAGTGCAATGTATATGATAATAATGATGATGATGAGGATACACGAGGTCGTCGTACAACCTTCGGGATCATCACACAATTCCCGTATACCTCTACGGAGCTAAATCTTCCCAGCGTAGGACCCATTGAGGATAGAATCCTCATATCTCATATATTTTTTCTGGAACATCCCTCAAAAAGGTTTTTATAAGGTGTTATAATATCTCCTTCCCAGCACATCCCGCTAGGAAGGTTTTAAAAAAGTGTTGCCAGTATAACTCAGGTGTTGCCATGGTAGTACTAATGTTTCATGCATGAGTATTATATCAGGATGTAATGCTCACAACCAATCACAATGATATATCTCCACAACCAACCAAATTTATATATTTTCATAACCACGTGAGCCAATATTCACTTATTATTTTCATTTCATCCATGAATTTCTACATGTCTCATATAACAAGTAGTATGAATATACCACAATACACCAATGGTACCACATTAGACATTTTAACAATAGAATACAATTATTCACATATATTCAAGGCTATCAACATTACATAGGACCCCACACGGTCACACATATAACATAATATCTTAATTTCAACAATTACATTACATATAGGACCCCACACGGGCATAACACATAGATAGCCATTTTTCCTAATTAGTTCTCACCCTTAACATGCATTTTGTACCATCATTTACTACCCAGCCTAGTCTGAAAGAATTAAGCATAACCTACCTCAAAAGCTGAAACTGATCTGCTACACTTTGAATCTGTGACCTTAATTTTCATGAATGAGCTCAAACTCTAATAAAAACATCAAATATAAAATCTACATGTCAAAACAAAACCAGTGGCACCCATATTGACTATTTTTTATTCAAGGTCAAAACAGACCCCCGAAATTAGTTTTTGAAAAAGAAGGGCAAAATCTTAATTTTACTTCAAAAATGTATTTCCCATATTTTTAGGAAACTTCAACTGAAAATCCAAGTCAAATCGAGTCAAAAATGAGGTTCAAATCAAAGAAAAATCATTTTTAAGCGTTACCAGGTAAAATCTTTGAAATTCGGGTTAAAATCAAGAATCAGAGTTATTTTGAAGGTTAAATTGATTAAAAAACTAGTAATTATAAGATTAAAATATTATTCAAGTGAAGAGGAGTGAAATTGGAGTTTAAAATCAAGTCCTAATATTTTTGGAGTTTTGAGAAATTAATCAAGAAATTACTACGAAAATGGTCAATTTTTACCTTAAATTCGTATAAGAATTAAAAAATAAATGTTAATCTAGCTTTCCAAGATCCCACAAGCTTTAATTTTAAGCTCTCACAATACTTTTGGGTTTAACTCTCAAGAGGCAAGGAGAAAGAACGGACAAAATGAAAAAAAAAGGTAAAAAGTTATTTTATACTATGCACTAGCTGGAAAAAAACTATTTTTTGTAGTTTGATCTGATCACCGACGGGGTACTCAGGGTTCGTTTGGAATCCGATGAATGGAAACAAACTATGAAACCACACTAAATTTGATGTTTCAGATGCGTTGGCAAAGTCGTATTTTTAAAAAGCATCATTTTCATACAGTTGATCCCCTAAATCCGAAATAAAAATTTTCCGAACCAAGGATCAAAATTAGATTTAAAAGCCATAAAATTACATCAAACATGTTACCACCCTAAAAATGATATTTTAGATCTACTGGCAAAGGAGGATTTTCCATCCGAAGTCGTTTGGACCAAATGTGGGTTCCACACCCATATTTTCAATTTTCTAACTTTTTGACCAAAAGTTCGAAATGAGCTTGGGTGGACCCGAACCAAAGGTCTACCTATCCTAAAATCAATATTTCGGAGCTACTAACAGAATCCGTTTAACCATCTATTGCATAGGTCAAACGATATCCACATAAGTCCAAAATAAGGCTCTCGAAGCCATCAAAAACAACAATATCGCATAAATGGTACCAAACTGCATTGGGAACCATGTCAATCACCCCCGCACTCCATAAATACCATAATGCAACTATGGGGATGGGAAAAACAGTCAAATTACCCAATAACACACAATTCACATATTTCATCAAAAATTCGATCCTTACATTACCCACCACTAGAAATATAGTTCATCCTCGAACTAAGGTAAAGAAATACCTGAATCAACCAAAAGCTGGGGATAATAACTAAGCATATCAGAATCGACCTCCCAAGTAGCCTCATCTATAGGTCGATGTCTCCACTGGACCTTAACCACAAGGATCACTCTAGAACGCAACCACCTAACATCCCTAGCTAATATGGAGATCAGCTCCTCAATAAAAGACAATCGCTCATCTGTCATGACCTGAGCCGGGGCCCTAGCCATAACGAGTATCCCAAACCATGAAGGCCCGGACGCTCTTCTAAATCTGGTAATCATGCATAATATTCATATAATATAAGAAAATTTGTGGAATCTCATAAACTTGAACAATTTAAAAAGGGAATTTCTGAATATTCTAAACATGTGACAACCGTCTGCGAAATCTCTAACATTACAATAACCATCTTAAGTCTGAAACAAAACTGGGACAAGGCCCCCAGTAGACCATAAGAGAAAGAAACAATGAAATCTAAAAATCCGGCCTTCCGGATTAGAGAAGGCTCACCAACTGCAACTTCTGACAAGTCAATCTACTGCTTAAAGGGACCCCAGGACTGTGTCTCAGAATCCTGAAATATAGCGGGTCAATATAGATGTACTAGTATGTAGAGCAATCCAAAATAATGCTTTTATATAAATAAAATAGTTGAGAGCAGGTCGTAAAACACCATGCATGATATAGTTCAAAACACATGGGCACTTCTTTGGTAATCATAAAACTTTCTTGTCAATGTAGTTTTTAATCTTGTATTACTTCTGAGTTAGGTGGCGCGCCCCTACAAGTCTGATATTCCATGGGCTATATGGAATCCTCCATTGACTCGGGGAGGAAGCCCCCAACCCAAGTTTGCCCTAAGGGTTGGAGTGTTTGAGACTGATACTCCACAGGGCACTAGGCCAGCGTAAAATCCCTCTAGGGGATGTAATAACCCGTATCGGCAAAACACGGTTTTGGGCAATGAGTTATCTGAACTCGTTCCTTCTTTAGGAAACCACCTAACGTCTCTGTACGCCTAATTTTAACCATTTTTAAACTTGCATCATTCTAAGTTTTAAAATCTAAAAATCTGATTGCAAACATGAATTTTGTTCTGTTCTGAATTACCATGGCATTATCTGAGTTGGTGTCGTCAGACCAAGACTTGCAAGTCATATTTCTGAGCCATAATGTATCATGCATGATTCTTTCATTAAAACACAATTCAGACCACCAAACATGCAAGTAGTATAAGAGATTTCATGTTTCGAAACACAAGACAAAACTATGCAAAGATTCTTATTCTTTCATCAAACATGTGATGGTCATGTATTTTTTTGACAAACCATACAGCTCTTTCATTATATATATATATATATTCAACATTTATTAATATGAACAACCTTCTCTTTTAAATTCAAAATCATATTCAAGTCATAACATTAATCAAAACATTCGTATCATGTTTTTCAAGATGCATTCGAAACAATCTATATCATATGAAAAATGGAAAAAATCAAAACAAGAGAGGGATTCTATATGATTCATGCTCTCAATTAAATATTCAAACCCAATTTTCATACTTACATATATATACGAGTACAATTCAATTTGGGGGAAAGGCCTTAAGGCCAAAACAATAGTGCCATTAAAACATTCATAAAGCAACATTGTAATATAAATTCTAAAACCCCTTCGAAATTCATGATTTCACCATATTTAAATGTTGTTGAAAACTTTTTTTATGCCCAAGTAGTTTTAGGAAAACCCACGTACCTTAGATTATTTAGGAGAAAGAGCGGAACCCGGATCTTGATCCGTTTCTTGGAATTCTTGACCTTATGAATGAGTTCTTGAATTTTTGGGGGGGAGTTAGGGTTTTGATTTTGAGAGGAAAAGTGAAAAATAAGATATTTTGGCTTCTTGGGGTTGAAATTTAATGTTATAGAAGTATTTTGGGAGAGGGGAAATGACCACGGTTCCCCTAGACCCATTAGAAACTGAAATAATGGGTAAAATAACCTTAGATACGCATCTGGTTTCGTGTCGATGCGATTTCGACACTACGCATCACGATCGCGTTGGCTTACTACCTCATACGGAAAAAGCCATAACTTTTCGCTCGGTTATCGGATTTTGGCGAAATTGGTATCGTTGCAAAGCTAATTAAATTATCTACAATTTGGTGGGTCTTGAGCTGAATAATTCTATGTATCAAGAGTTATCCACATTCAAAGTAGACACTTGTAGAATCAATTATCCAATTTTGGATGAATGAAAGGTTCTTAGCTCAACTTTGCTTTAGGACATTTCTATGAATGTTTTTCACCTCATAATCACTTCATATACTAGGCGAGATATCATGACACATGAATCTAAACATAAACCATGGAATTAGAGCTTACATATGTAGAACGACGATTCAATTTCTAGCTCAAAAATGTGGGGCGTTACATCATCTAACTGAACCGACTCCCAACGAATAACTTGAGACTCAGCCGAAATGTAACGGTGAAGCATAAAAACATGAAAAACTGGATGAACAATTGATAGATCAGGAGGCAAAGCAAACTCATAAGCAAATCACCAACAGTCCAAAGAATCTCAAATGGATTGATACACCTGGGGATAAAATTTCCCCTCTTCCCAAACCTCACCATACATTTCATAGGTGAAACTCGAAGGAAGACACAATTACCAACACCAAATCTTAAGGCATGAAGTCTACGACCAACATAACACTTCTGTCTACTCTGAGCCGCTCTAAGTCTATCCTGAATGATCCGAACACTATTTAAAGATTTACGGAGCAAGTTCGTACTCGAGGTCTCACCTCTGAAACATCAAATAAACCCACTGGGGAGAAACAACGCCTACCATACAGTGCATCAAAAGGATCCATGTCGATACTGGAATGGTAGCTATTATTATATGCAAACTCTGCTAAAGCCAAATGTTGCACACACTAGCCACTAAAATCCATCACGCATGCGTGGAGCATATCCTCCAAAACCTGGATAGTTTGCTCTGACTAGCCATCAGTCTGGGGGTGAAACATTACGCTAAGATCAACCTGAGTACCCAACTCATTTTGAAAAGTCTTATAAAAGTGAGATGCAAATACAGAACCTCGGTAAAAAATAATGGACATCGTAACACCATGTAGATGCACAATATCATGAATGTAGATTCGGGTCAACCTCTAAGCACTGAATGAGACCTAAACCAAAATAAAATAAGCTGACTTGGTCAATCGATCCACGATGACCCCAACACAGTCATAACCATGAGATGTACGAGGCAAACCAATCACAAAGTCCATGGTGATTTGTTTGCTCTTTCGCTCGATAATGGTAACCTCTAAAGCAACCCACCAGGCCTCATATGTCGGCCTTCACCTACTGCCAACATATGCAACGAGCCATAAAATCTTCCACATTTCATCTCATACCACCCCACCAATAATGCTGCCTCAAATCATATACATCTTTGTCACACATGGATGGATAGAATATCTAAAAAAATGGGCCTTCTCCAAGATCAACCTAATCCAATCATCCATTCTCGGCACACAAACTCAGCACCCAATCCTCAAAACTGCATTAAATCAAGTGAGGCTTCCTTATCCTCCCACTCAAAACCTTATCTCAAATCAACATCAATCCAACATCATCAAATTGATGAGCTCAAATCTGCACCATCAAAGAATATCAAGCCTCCACAAATGCCAAAATACGCCCAGGTGTTAAAACATCAAGCCTGACTATCTGGTTAGCTAAATACTGAACCTTTAAAACCAAAGTCCTCTCCTAGGTCAAAAAATGCGCCAAGCTACCCATGCTAGATGACTTTCGGCTCAAGGAATCCACAACCACATTATCCTTGCCCAGATGGTAGAGAATAGTCAAGTCATAATCCTTAACTAACTCAAGCCAACGGTACTATCTCATATTAATATCTTACTGGGTGAAGAAGTACTGAAGGCTACAATGATGTGAGAAGATCTCACAAAGAAATCCATACAAGAAGTGCCTCCACAACTTCAAGGCAAACACACTGCGCACAACTCCAAATCATGGGTAGGATAATTCCTCTCATGATGCTTCAACTGATAAGACACATAAGCAATCACCTTTCTTTCCTGTATCAACATAGCACCTAACCAACACCTAAAGCATTACAAGAGATGGTAAAACCCATGCCATCCTTGGGAAAAGTCAGTATAGGAGCTGAAGTTAACAAATCCTTGAGATTTTGAAAACTCGCCTCACAAGCATCAAACCATTAAAATGAAATCTTGCTTTGGGTCAACTTGGTCAATGGAGCTACAATGGATGAAAACCCTTAACAAAATACCGATAATAACCTGTTAAGCCAAGCCAACAAAACTATAAATCTCGGTAGACAAAGTAGATCTAGGGCAATCACGAACCACTGCAACCTTGGCTGGATTAACCATAATTCCTTCCTTAGATACCATATGATCCAACAACTAAAAAGGCTCTAACCAAAACTCACACTTAGAGAACTTAGCATACTGTTTCTCATCCCTCAATCTCTAAAGCACAATCTGCAAATGCTTCTTATGCTCAACCTTACTCTTGGAATAAACCAAGATATAATCTATAAATATAGAAACAAAAGAGTCAAGATACGGACAAAATACTCGGTTCATAAACTCCATGAATGTGGCAGGGGCATTAGTCAACCCGAAGGACATGACCAAGAACTTATAATGACCATATCGAGTCTAAATAGCTATCTTCAGAATATTTGAAGCTCTAATCCTCTTCTAGTGATAACTAAACCTCAAATCAATCTTTAAAAACATTGTTGCACCCTAAAACTGATCAAACAAATCATCAATGCGAGAAAGAGGATACTTATTCTTAACTTTCACCTTATTCAACTGCCAATAATCAATACACATCCACATAGACCCAATTTTTTCTTCACAAAAAAATAGGTGCACCCCAAGGTGAAACACTAGGTCAGATAAATCCCTTGTTTGACAACTCCTGCAAGTAATCCTTCAATTTCTTCAACTCTACTAGGTCCATCCTATAAAAAGGAATAGAAATGTGCTTGGTGCCTGGCTCAACATCAATAACGAAATCAATACCTCGATTTGGAGGTATACCAGCCAAGTACAAAGGGAACACATCCAAAAACCACAGACAACATAAACAGAACCCAAGAAAGGAGGCGAAACGACACTGATGTCATGAATATAATCCAAGTAAGATAAATATTCCCTCCCAACTAATTTACCAGCCTGAACAAAAGATATAATCTTCTTAGGACTCAAATTAAGTGCACCCTTCTAAGCTATCTTTGGTACACCCGACGAAGCTAAAGTCTCAGTCTTACCAAAATAATCTAAGACAACATAATAAAAAGCCAAGCAATCTATGCCCAAAATAACATCAAAATAGACCATGTCTAACACAAACAAGTCTACCAAAGTCTTTGCCCAGCAAAAGTCACAACACAGGATCAGTACACCTGATCTACCACTAAAGAATCACCTATCGAGGTAGATAAATGAATAGGCATGGCAAGAGGCTTACTAACAGAATCAAAACCCAAAGAAAAATACACAGACACATAGAAGAAAGTTAATTTGGGATCAAATAATATAGGGTAGGTCTAAAATAAATGTGGACGATACTTATAATCACAACATCAAAAGCCTCTACCTAAGGTCTGGTTGGTATAACATAACCCTGACCACGACCAATAGCTGCCTGGGTAACCTCACGACCACCAACTGCCTGAGTGGCCCCACGGCTACCCCCACAAGCTCTACTATTTTTTCCCTTCGCACCTCTGTTAGCACCCCTACCCCTCATAGATAAAATAGGAGTAGCCTAAATTACCCAATGATGATAGTTCCTAGCCACATGACCAATCTCATCATATACATAGAAACCTCTACGACCAGTCTCAATAAGAGAAAGTACAATTGGGCCCGAACGACCACCCTGAACTACTGAATTAGAAGGTCTACCACCTAAACTCTATAAATTTGCCTACACTGGCCTACCATGGTATCTACGAGAACCTCTAAAATCTCTGTCTTGAGAGGTCTAACTCTTGAACCCATCAAAACGTCGCGTCTTCTTAGCGCCTCCCTGAGATGCACTAAGAATACCCTCTGTTATCTTAGCATGATCCACAATACTCTAAAAAGAAGCCCCAAACACAACCATCTGAGATATAGAAAACTGAAGAGAGACATCCAAACCCTTCATAAACTTCCAAATCTTCTCAAACTTAGTAGAAATACTATTATAGGAATATATGGTTAGGGTATAGAAGTGTGCCTCATACTCAGCAACTGTTATAGAGCCCTACTCCAAATGATTAAACTTATCTCACATATAGTCTCTCAAACTGAAAAGCACAAATCTCTCTAGGAAAGACTTAACAAACTGATCCTAACTCGAGAGAATCATGGGGTCTACAACTAACAAACAACCTCCACCAATCTCTCACCACATCTTTCAAATGATAATATATATATAAGAAACTCTATAAGACTCGAGCGAACCCAAATTGTGCAACTTCTCTTGGTAATTAATCAGAAACTCATAGGCATCCTCGCCCACTGCTCCACCAAATCTGGGAGGACCTAACTGAGTAAATGTAATGCCCCGCATTTCGGACTAAAATATAAACCACAATTTCGATGCGTTGATAATACTGAAGCCATAAATCCTATGCCAATAGGGCATGTCGATTTTTTCATAGTATATGAATCCATTCAAGCTTAAATTTAGACCATAGAGGTCCTTTGACTCAAGAATGAGTTGAAAACTACTTCGACCGATTAAGTTTAAGTGGACATTATAATTTGTGTCAACCTATATCAACCATGACTCTTTGTATATGTCAAATTAGAGAGCCTACTATGTGTAAAATGATAGGTTTCCAAGTTAACTTTCCAACGATACCAATTTTGCTAAAATTCGGCACCCGAGAAAGAAGTTATGGCCTTTCAAAGTAATATGCATCGCCTAACCAACCGTACATGGCCACTGAAAAGCATATGCAATAGCATAGGCGATAGCATAGGCAGCGCCTATGTAAACATAGGCGATAGCATAGGTGGAGCCTATGTAAACATAGGCGATATCATATGTGGCGCCTATTTAATGGTTTCACGTGACTTAAACACTCTGTTTTTGGGGCAAAATGGTCTTTTTCCCACCCTTATTCAGCCATAAACACAAAATTTAGTCCCCAATTCTCCAAAATACATCCACCTTCATCTAAAAATTCTCAAGAACACTCTCAAGGGTTTCAAACTAAAAAAAACCCAAATAAATCAAGATTCAATCGTGGATTTTCAAAATTGATTAGAGATTCGGAATCCCCAACCCACAGGCTTCAAGAAGCACCTATTATATCATGTTTTAGAATGGGGTTTTTGAAACTATGTATATATTCACGTACTAGATGTTTTAACATCATTGTTTTAGTCTTTTGACCTTCCCCAAAGTGATTTGAGAATATGTATGTATGAAAGCATGTATTTAAGAATGAATTCTTGTTGAGAGCATGACTTTTGGTGAATTCTCTCTTATTATGAATTTTTAGATTTTTCATAGCATATGAATTGTTTTGCAATGCATTCTTGAAAAGCACTATATGAAATGGTTTGAAGGTGGTTTTAAATCACTAAAGAGGGAATTTAGCATAAATGTTTAATGTTCATAATACGTGTAATGAAAGAGTGCATGTTTTGCTAAAGTCACTAGACCACCATATGTTTGATGAAGTTTTTGCATAATTTTGACTTGAGTTTCGGAACACGAAACCTTCTATATCAGTTGTATGTTTTTGGGTGGTCTAAGCTTTGCTTTAAATGAAAGATTTATCTTAATGTATTATGGCTCAGAAATCATGACTTGCAAGTCTTGGTATGACGATACCAAACTCAGAAAATGCCATAACAGACACAGACGAATACAGAAATCAGGCTTTATTAGATTTACATATTTTAGAACTTCAGAATGATGCATGTTCAGAAAAGGCTAAAATAGGGCATAAAGAGAGCTTAGGTGGTTCCCCGAAGAAGGCGTGAGTTCAGAAAACTCTTTGCCCAAAATCGTGGTTTGCTGACCCGGATATATTATTATACACTGACTTAAGTGTCGTATGGCATATCAGATTCAGGAACTCCAACCCTTGCGGCACACTCGGGATGGAGGCTTCCCCGCTGAGTCAATGGCGGATTCCATATCGCCCGTGGAATATCAAATTTGTAGGGGATACCACCTAACTCAGAAGTAATACACAGATCAGAATTTAAAATTTACAGACAGGTTACATATTTTCAGAAAGTGCCCATGTGTTTTTCAGAAACTGTTTTATGCATGATATTTTGATGAAAATTGCTCTCATGTATTATATATATATATATATATATATTCAATTACTCTATTTTGGATTGCTTCACGTGCCAGTACTTTTGTGTTGACCCCCCCTTTTTCCAAGTTTTGAGACTCAGTCTAGGGGTCCAGACGAATAGTAGATATTTCAGATTGCAGATCAGATTGTGTAGTGGTAAGCCTTCTATATTCCAGAAGTCCTGTTTACTTTCATATATTTATCTTTAGTCATGTTTTAGTCTACTAGGGGCCTTGTCCCAGATTTCAGACTGTTGCTATTAGTCATGTAGTAGAGATTTCGAAGATGAATTTCAAATGTTGATAGATGTTGTGGGGCTTTATTTCCCATTATTGATTTTATTAGACTTATGACCATGTTTCCATAATATTGTGTATCTTCCGCATTTCTCTTATCATATGAATTATGTGCATGATTACCAGATAGAAAGGGGTGTTTTGGGCCTTCATGATTTGGATGCTCGTCACGGCCAGGGCCCCGGTTCGGGTCATGACAGTAAACCTCTCAAACCTCTTCTGATTCTCAGAAGACATCACTATACTAGTCATGAGAGGAGGCATAGTAAATTTGGAAGGCTATGATCCTATTGCTGAAGGTAATATAGATGATGACTAGACTCCTACTCTAGAAACCCCATAGTCAGATGTCGGCACTGAAGGTGGAATAAGACTCGAGGTCTGAAGAGTACCCCAACCAGAAGCAGAAGCAACAAGAGGATCCATACTCTGAACTGAAGGAACACCCAGCATAACCAAAAAAGAACCCTCTAAACGTGTCAGTAAATGTACCAACAATTCCTCTAACACTGGGGTAAACAAACACTAAAGAATTGGAGAAGGACCCATACCTCCAACTTGCTCAACATGAGGCTTTGGGGAGATTCCCCTAGCATTCCTACTAGATGGGGCAGCACCACAGGGTCGTCCCCTTCCTCTAGCCCCTTCACAACTCAAGGCTCGCTCTCTGGGTGAAGGCTTTGTATCACTACTCTCATGGGATCTAGTCAGCACCATTTGCGTATAAAGAGTAAAACATAACTCAGAACTCAAGATCTGAAAGAACTTTCCATGGTAAGGAATAAAAATAAGGAAAATTTCCTAAAGATATCCTATAGCCTCTCGAAGATAGATACAGACATATACGTACCAATTTGCAAGACTCTATTAGACATCTTGTTCTTACACCGTTGAGACCAATGAAACCTGGCTACTCTTATACTAATTTGTCACGACCCCAAAACAAGGATCATGATGGCACTTGTCGCGGTGTACCTTGACAAGTAATCCTATCAACCAAATTGATACAAAAAGGAAAAATAAAAGATAAAAATGTGCAAGGTGAGGCTTCTAGAATGAAGCCAAACCATACAAGTAATCATAACAATGCGTAAAGCAATTATCCAAAATACCAATCATACCCAAAACCAGGTGTCAATATTATAAGAATTACTAATATAATTTAGGAGTCAAATACATCAGAAAATAATCACAAAGGGATAATATCTATCTCCGAATACTAATAAAGATATAACTAATACAGAAAGACAGAGGTATACTCCGAATATATGAATGTCCAATCACTACCTTGAGTAATCTAAAGGTGCCCAAATATCAACTAATCTAAGGCGCACTCGAACCTAAAGTAGCACCAAAAGGTTGAATTAAGAGTAAGTATCATCCATTTATACTCAGTAGGTATCATAGGTCAATCGAGAAAAGTAGAAAATGAAGCATACAAAATACACACTAAGGGCACGTCACCTTCAATTAGAAAATATCCCACAACGATATCCCACACCGCTTTCACTATAAGTTTTTAATATATCATATATATTAAAACAACACACCAAGATAAAACACAAGTATGCATTATGTCACATATAAGTAGAACAAGGGAGAACACGTAGATACAAGATCATTAAATACAAGTAACAAAGGTAAGACAAATACATAGATGACAAGTCAATATGGAAATACAACATAACATAAACACCATAAAGTAAGTGCAATGTATATGATAATGATGATGATGGTGATGATGCACGAGGTTGTCGTACAATCTCCGAGATAGTCGCATAATCCCCGTATACACCTGTAGAGCTAAATCTTCCTTACGTAGGATCCATAGGGTGTTCGTCAAGCCGTATACAATCCACATATCTCATACCTCCTTTCTGGCATATCCCTTGTAAAGGGTTTTATAAGGTGTTACATTATCTCCTCCAAGACACATCCCTCGGGAAGGGTTTTTAAAAAGTGTTGCCAGTGTTACTCAGGTGTTGCCATGGTGATACCAATGTTCCAAAAATGAGTATGATATGAGGATGTAATGCTCATAACCAATCTCAGCGAGTATTTCTACAACCAATCATAATGATATATTTTCACAATCACCCACAATTATACATTTGCATAACCACGTGAGCCAATATTCACTCATTATTTTTGTTTCATCCATGAATTTTCATGTCTCATATAACATGTATGAATATATCACAATACACAAATTTTACCACATTAGGCATTTCAATAACACAATATGATTATTCACGTATATTTAAGGTTTTCAACATCACATAAGACCCCACAAGATCACACAAATCATATAATATATCAATTTCAACAATTACATTACATATAGGCCCCCACACGGGAACAACACATATAAATCCATTTTTCATGATTAGTTACCACTCTTATATGCATTTTGTACCATTATTTACTACCCATCCCAGTCTAAAAGAGTTAAGCCATAACCTACCTCAAAAGCCGAAACTGGTCGGCTACACTTTGAACCCGCGACCATAATTTTCATGAAAGATCCCGAACTCCACTAAAAATATAAAATATGGAATCTACGCATCAAAACAAAATCAATGGGACCCATATTGACTACTTTTGATTCGGGGTCAAAACGGACTCCCGAAATAAATTTTTGAAAAAGAAAGGCAAAATCGTTACTTTAATTCAAAAATGTTTTCCTCATATTTTTAGAACCTACAGTTAAAATCTCAAGTCAAATCGAGTCAAAAATGAGGTTCAAATTGAAGAAAAAACATTTTTAAGCTTTACCAAGTAAAATCTTTGAAATTCGGGTTAAAATCAAGAATCAGAGTTGTTTTGAAGGTTAAATTGATGAAAAAGTAGTAATTATAAGATTAAAATATTATTCAAGTAAAAAAGAGTGAAATTGGGGTTTAAAATCAAGTCCTAAAATTTTTGGGGTTTTGAAAAGTTAATCAAGAAATAACTAAGTAAATGGTGAATTTTTACCTTAAATTCATACGAGAATTAAGAAATAGATGTTAATCTAGCTTCTCAAGCTCCCACAAGCTTCACTTTTAATATCTCACAATATTTTAGGATTTAATTCTCAAGAGACAAGGTGAAAGAATGGACAAAATGGGCCAAAAAGGGGTAAAAAGCTATATTTTATACTATGCACTAACTGGAAAAAAGCAGTTTTTTTAGTTTGATTCGATCTCCAACGTGGTACCCAGGATTCGTTCAAAGTTCGACGAATGCAAAAAGACTATGCAACCATACTAAATTAGACATTTTAAACGCGTTGGCGAAGTCAAATTTAAAAAAAAAAAAAGACATCATTTTCAAGAAGTTCACCCCAAAAATCTGAAATCATAATTTTCCAAACCGAGGATCAAAATGAGATTTAAAGATCGTAAAATCACACCATATATGTTACCATACTAAAGTCAACACTTTGTCTGTTGGAGAATTTGAATTTTTCATCTAAAGTCGTTTCAATTAAATGTGGGTCCCACACCCATATTTCTAATTTTTCAACTTTTTGACCAATAGGTCGAAATTAGCTCGAGTGCACCGAGACCTGAACCAAAGGTCTACCTAGCCTAAAATTAATATTCTAGAGGTGCTGGAGCAGTCCATTCAACCATCTATCGAACGGATCAAAAGATATCACATAAGTCCAAAATAAGGCTCTCGAAGCCACCAAAAACCACAATATCGCATAAATGATACCAAAATATATCGAGAATCATGAAAATCACCCCAACACTCCAAAAAACTATAATGAAACTATGGGAGGGGTAAAACAATCAATTCACACAGAAATACACAATTCACATATTTCATCAAAAAGCTTATCGTTACAAAGTGTAATTCAATATGCATGCTTTTCATATTCAAAATCTAATTTCACAATATGGGGTTGAGGTTATAACCACTTCAAAAGTTAAAAGTTTGGGTAAATCACAATCCTTTAATTTATTTACTATACCCGTTTATCAAATTGATTTTAAAACCACCATTTAAACATAACTCATGCACAGACAGACATGAAACACCATATTAACAACAATTATTCAAAATCCTCAACCCATGCTTCAAAACCAACATCAACACCATAGAACAACACTTTAAAACATACTATTTTAACAAATTATCAATTAGGAAAGAGTAACATGCCTGAAATATCCAAGTTTATAGAGAGAATTCAACCCTTGAGCCTTTGGATGACCTACTTTTTGGAAACCCTAAGTATTTTGCTTGAGAGATTTGAGAGAGTTATGAGAGTGTTTTAAATACGTTATGAATGAGAAATAATCCCTCTTAAGTGCTTTATGAACATGGGGTTTTAATTGGTAAGGAAGTAATTGTCCAAAGTGCCCTCAATTTAAAAGTTGAACTTTAGTCGTCAGTGATTATGGGTCACTATATGACTTGTAAGGTCTCATTACGACTCGTTGCCATGAATCGAAGCCAAGATAGTTTCTAGGGCACCCACATATTGTTGACCCTACAACTCAACTGCTACGACTTGTAATGGGACCTTACGACTCATAGGGTCCAATCGTAGTCAACACAAAACCCATTTGGGGTAAACACTGGATATCCTATGGTTTGCACCCAACGACTCGTAATGAGTCCTTACAACTTTTAGTAAGCCACTCATACTCAGAATAGAACTTAGTCACACACTTACTGTTTAGGTTATGATTAAGTCCAATGACTCATTAAGACTCTCTACGACTCGTAGGGTAAGTCGTAGTCAAGGTAGTGAGGATAAAATTTTAGAAATCTTCAAGGAAAAAAAACTCGAGATGTTACAATGAGTAAGAAACAAAGCGTGAAAATGACTTCTCGAGCATGCACAAATCGAAAGTTAACTTTGAAAGAGATGCAAGAAACAGAATACCCCTTATTTGATTCTGATACTTCTAAAATTTTCAATGAATTTCTTGAGCATAAGCTCATTGATCTATCAAAGAAGAATCGGCTCGACGAGGCTGGAAGGACTAATGGTCCATACTATTACAAGTATCATAGGCTTGTCGGTCACCCTCTAGAGAAATTTTTTATCTTTAAAGACAAAATCATACAACTGGAAAATGAGAAGAAAATCTTCTTTGATGATGAGATGCTCAGTTCTCATCAAATCGCTCACTTTTGGCTCACTCGATCCAATCCAAATATGCTTTGAAGAGCATAATAAAGAACCATTAAAGCATGACAGGTCTTCAGTTGACGAAGGTGATGATGAAAGTTAGACTTTGGTGACTAGAATCAGATGCAAAAAAAGAGTCTATGAAAAGAGTCGTTCGAGCAGCCAACTAGAAGAAGTATGATAAAGAACTTAAGAAAATAGAGGCTCGTTAAGATTTCGAAGAAGACGAAGATAGTGGAGCATCACCACCAAAAAGTAAGACTTCCTATAAATTTGGAAGAATTCTTACCAAGTTGGTTCCATGCAAAGGGTACTTAAGTCAATGTTGAGGAATGTTGCTTTAATACTGGCAAAGAAGGAGCAAAGGGTGAGATCCTACCCATGAAAGTTCAGTCATCTTCTGAAAAGCCTACTTATCCAAAAGCATATATATATGATACAAAAATTATATTTATAAATGATGATCTTCTGCTTGGTAAAACTCTACATAACCATCCCTTGTATATGATGGGTCATTAACTAGGAAAGAAGATAAATAAAATCTTGATAGATGAGGGATCCAGAGTCAACATCCTACCTATTTGCACAATAAAGGAACTTGGCATAACTACTGATGAACTTGTTGAAATCTATTTGATGAACTAGGGGTTCAACGAAGGGAGTTAGAAGGTTATAGGATCTATCAAGTTAGGTATTTATATGGACTATTTGTGATCAAATGCATTAATGCATGTGATCGATGCCAAGACTTCTACAACATACTGCTTGGTAGGCCTTGGGTACACGAGAACAAAATTGTATCATTCTCTTACTATCAATGGTTGAAGTATCTTAAAGGCAGGGTGAAAATAAAAATAGTTGCCAATGATAAGTCATTCACTGAAGCTGAGTCACACTTTGCCAATGCAAAATTGTACTTGAAGAATTATGTTGTGAATAAGAAAATGGTTGATGATATCACAAAGACCAAGTGTAATGATCTTAAAGCTAATAAGTTCACCGTATCTATCAAAAAAACCACCACTAAGAAGCCTCTCTCCACTTTAAATAAAGAAAGCATCGTATCCACAAAAAAGAAGGCAACTCTCTTTCTCCGATACATACCAATGATAAAAAAATGAAAGATCATGCATAAGATGCCCAAGATAATGTACTAGGAGAGTTAACTCTATCTACCAATTATATTGACACAATAAATCCATCCTCAATTCTACTTGGAGAAGTTGTGGCTCAAAATCCACCACAAGATATGACCCTCCCTATGGAGCGTACAAAAGAAGGCTTTAATCCAAATGATTACAAGTTATTTGTAAAGTTTGGATACAATCCTAATAAGTCATCAAGGCTAGACAAACTTTCATCAGAAACTACAACTAGGCAGGCATGTGAAAGCCTTGGTTACATGCCGATACCTCTAGTTCCCATCTCCATAAGAAGGGAAGTCAGTAACTAGATCGCTATGGTAGAGAAGTCCACTACTTTTAATAAAAGTCCTTCTGTCTTTGATTGACTTGGAGAATCAACTACAAGACTTTTTATGTTCAAGAGGTTGGGACCACTAAGTAAAAAGAAAAATAACGATCATCGAAGAAGTTGTCAAAGCATGATAATGCACTCTTCACCTAGAATCCAGAAGGATTTATAGAGTTTGATTCCTTTTAGAATAAGGCAACAGACAAAACTCATGGTTTAATTCAAGGAGGTGTTAAAAGCAAGGACTCATACTATGGTTTACACCAAGAACCGTAATAAAGATGAATAAAGTGTAGGATTTTTATATCATATTTTAATCTAAAGTGAGAATGACGGCTCATCTTAAAAAAAAAGTTGATGAAGACCTGGAAGATATTTCTTGGTGTTACCACATATTTATCAATGACAATGATCCTTAAGAGGAAAAAGATGGAGATGCTCCATCAAAACTTGAAGGAGTAAAGACCACAATAGATCCCTTGAAGGAAGTCGATCTTGGCACTAATGAAGACACAAGACAACTTACCTGTGCGCTTTTCTAGAAATAGATGAAACCGTTTATATGGACATACTTAAAGAATATAGAGATATCTTTACTAGGATTTATAAGGAGATGCCTAGCTTAGATCTAAATCAGTTGGTGGTCAAAAATAGTGCTCATCCTATTAAGCCATCCCAAAGACACTTTATGCCAAAGTTGGTTCCATTAATTGAAAAAAAGGTTAACAAACTCATCGAAACTAGCTTTATTTGTGAAGTTAAATACCCTACATAGACTTTACTGTGAGGAAGAAGAATGGAAAACTTCGAGTTTATGTCGACTTTAGGGATCTCAGCAATGCCTACCTTAAGGATGATTTTCCAATTCCCATTCCAGTGTTGATAATTGATGCTACTATTGGTTATGAGGGGATGTCTTTCATGGATGGTTCATCCAGATATAACCAAATTCATATAGCACCAAAGGACCAAAATCTCACTACATTTAGTATGCCCAAAGGTATTTATTTCTACAAGATGATTCCTTTTAGTTTGAAGAATGCTCGTGCCATTTATCAAAGGGCTATGCAAAATATCTTTGGCAGCCTGCTCCATAAAAATGTTGAGTGTTATGTGGATGACTTAATGGTAAAGTCAATAAAGAGAAATGACCACTTGAAAGATCTAAGGATAGTATTTGAGTAGCTTTGAAGATATTAACTAAGGATGAACCTATTGAAATATGCCTTTGGAGTTACTTCTGGAAAGTTCCTTGGTTTCATTGTATGACACCGAGGAATCAAAATTGATAAAGCTAAGTTTGATGTAATTTTAAGATGCCCGAGCCTCAAAACATTCATGAGTTTAAAAGCCTTAAAGGAAGGCTAGCATATTTAAGAAGGTTCATCTCAAACCTGGCCAGAAAATATTAACCATTTAGCCATCTTATGAAGAAGGATGATCCTTTCTAATAGGACCCAACTTGTAGTAAATCCTTTAAAAATATCAAATCATACTTGATGAAGCCTCCAGTTCTTGTGGCACCTATACCTATAAAACCATTGATACTCTACATCGTGTCACAAGAAAGGTCAGTTGGAGCACTACTATCATGAAAAAATAGCGAAGGCAAATAAAACTCTCTTTACGATCTAAGCAGAATGATGACACCAAATAAGTTTAATTATTCTCCAATCAAAAAGTTGTGTTTGGCATTGGCCTTCTTAATCCAAAAGATGAAGCACTACTTGCAAGCTCATAATATTTGTCTTGTGTCTAGGGAAAATTCCATCAAGTTTGTAATATCAAAACTAGTCTTTAGTGATCAACTTAAAAGGTGGTACGTTCAACTTCAATAGTTTGAAATCGTGTACATCCCATAAAAAGCAATAAAAGGACAATTATTGACAGGCTTCTTGGCAAACCACCCGATACATAATGATTGGGAATAGGCTAATGAACTTTCTGATGAAAATAGAATGGTTATTAAATCCAGAACCCCATAGAAGATGTACTTTGATGGTGCTGCATATTACGGTGGAGCTGGTGCGGGTGTAGTGTTTGTCACTCCACAAGGAGAGGTCATCTAATACTTCTTTACCCTGAAAAACCGTTGCTCTAACAATGTTGCTGAATATCAAGCGCTAATACTCGTACTTGAGATGACAGTCAATATGAAAAAACTGCAATTATAAGTCTATGGTGACTCTTAATTGGTGATCAAGAAGTTCTTGGGAAGTTATGAAGTTAGAAAGCTTGAGCTACGGCTATATCATGATTATGCTCAGAAGTTGATGGGATGGCTTGGAGAAGTAACCCTCCAACATGTACCAAGGAAAGAAAATAAGCAAGTTTATGTCATATCTACTTTGGCCTTAACCCTAACTCTTTCGAATCAGACACGAGTTATTATTCATCAAGAATGGGTAGAACCATTACCAAATAAGGATGAAGATATAGAAAATAAAGTTGAGCACCTTTTCACTGTGTATGAAGTTGTGAAAGAAGTTTGGCAATAACCAATCATTGACTAATTATGTTATGGAATACTTCCAGAAGATCCAAGAAAAAGGACTAACATCTATTGTCATACACCTCGCTGCCTTTACTAAAAGGATACACTATATACAATTCTATCTTTTGGTCCTGTGAGTGTATTGGAAAGATTTTCTTATATATGTTCCTTCATAGTCACGCATGTGCAATTTTTTGAAAAAGAAGTTCAACATTTCTTGGATGGTACCTTTTCTTTTTCACAATGCTTAAGATTGTAAGAAAAGAGATGTTTGGAGGACAATTGAGGACTGGCAATTTTATAAAGTTAACCAGATTGTGCAAAATGAAGATAAAAAAACATATATACTTATAGAAATAAAATTATAAAGAAACATATGACCTCCTTAGAAAATGAACACTTTCCCCTAGCTTGGATCCAATGTACTTATGATCAATATCATATACTGTCAAGTATCAAACCTAAGCTCCCGATCCTAAATTCTCGTTTTGTTTTTCAATTAATGCTTTAATCACGTAAAACGTATACTTCACGTTGAATTTGGATTTGATTTTGATTTATCTTTGAGAAAATAGATTTTGAGGAAATATTTTTCAAGAACATTTTCTACTACTTTAATTTCTAGAGAACACCTACATTTTGATGTCTAAAATATAAAATCATTCAACAAAAAAAATAGATTTCTTTTAACTTTCTAGAAAAACCTTTCAAAAAATTTCTAACCAAATCAATTTATGTCAAAAAAATGGATTCCTATGGAGAATATATTTATAACAACATTTTTGGAAGGAATAAACTACATGGCTTAACAAACATAAATTCCTAATTATCCTATTTAACTTAAATTTTAATTAATTATAAATCATAACCTCTCTTGATAATTAAATACAACTTATAACCTCTCTTCTTTATTTTCTCCCTTAATTTTTTTTCTTTATCTATTTCTTTTTCTTTGTCAGTTTTTTTCTATACCTTTTTTTCAATATTTATGTCTTTTTACCTTTCTTTTTTTTCCTTTTTAGTTTTTTTCTCTTTCGTTTTTTTCTTTTTTGCTTTTTTTTATTTTATTTTTTCTCATTTTTTTTATATTTTCTTTTAGTCTTTCACTTTTTTTTCTGTTTTCATTTTGTTAATCTATTTTCTTTTTTAATTTCTTTTTTCTTTGTAGTCTTTTTTTCTGTTTTCCTTCGTGTTTCATTTTTTTCTCTTTTGTCAATTTTGTCCTTTTTTTGTTTTTTTTTTTCACTTCTTTTTTATTTTCTTTTTCTTTTTCTTTTTCTTATTTTTTGATGTTGTTGTTTTCATATTTTTATTTCATATATTTTTTATATATTATATTTATTCATATTATATATTTCAAATATATTTATTATTTGTATTTGAATAGTTTAGCCGTGAATATAATTTATTATTTGTATTTGTATACAAATAAATATATGGATTAATTGTATTTACTTGAGTCTAAAAAATATAAATATGCAATGTCATTCAATGCAAATGTATTGTTAGTATTTGTATGTCAAGTTTATCATTCATATTTGTTTATAAACAAGTATCATTTGCATGTGTATGGTTCAAGTTTTATAAACATATATCATTTGATACAATATGTAACATTTGTATTCATATAATTTAGCATTTGTATTTTTGTAATTTATCATTTATATTTGTATTGATTTTCGTATCAATGAATATAAATACAAGTGTTCATAAAAAAAAATAATTCTTTTTCAATAGTTTAAAAATACAAATGATGTTATCAACTGCAAATTCAAATACAAACAAATGTATCAAGTGAAATTACAAATACATTTTGTGGTAAATATACAAATACAAATATAAAATACTAATTTTCTTAAAAATACAAATGTATCAACAAAAATAGAACATAAATACAAATACAAACAAAATGAAACTGCAAAATACATATATAATATGTAGTCAATTATAAAATGCAAGTACAAAATAGTTCTTTAATACAAGTGTAAATTGTATAAAATATAAATGATAGTGAAAACTATAAAATACAAATACAAGTGTGAACTATAAAATATAAATACAAATACAAATTATAAAATATAAATACAAATAAAAGAGCGAATTATAAAATACAAATACAATTGTATCAATGAACACAAAAATATAAATGATGGTGTGAACTATAAAATACAAATATAGGTGTGAATTACAAATTACAAATACAAATGCGAACTATAAATACAAATACAAATACAAGCGTGAACTATAAAATACAAATACAGTAACATCAATGAATACAAAAATATAAATAATTGTGTAATACAAATACAATAAGAGATTTTGGTATATTCGCTATCACTCATAATTTGTACTTGATATAGCCATATTTTTCGAAAATATAAAAAATATAGAATAGAATTAAAAAAAAAGAGAGAAATAAAAAATACAAAAGAAAAAATCAAAAAGAAAGACAAATAGATGCTACAGTTAGAAAAGAGAAAAAAAAATAAAAATGCGAAAAGAAAGAAACGAAAAAAATAAAAATAGAAACAAAATAAGAAAAAGAAGAAATAAGAAATAAAAAAGAAAAGAACCATAAATGAAAAAAAGGGAAATACGAAAAAGGGAAAAACGAAAAAGAAAATACAAAAAAAATCAAAACAAAAAAATGATATCTAAAAGAATCGGATTATATCTCCTTTTTTTTTTCTCCTCTTGTTCAAAAAAACGAAAAAGAAAAATTAAAAAAAAATAGAAAAAAAAAAA
>NC_061121.1:110996320-110999420 GCF_002878395.1 Capsicum annuum
GAAAAAAAAAAAGAGAAAGACAAAGGAAAAAATGATGGTTAATACAGACACAATGAGCAGGTATGATGTATTCGTCATCATCCATGACTTGTAATCAACGTAATCATATTTTTCAAAGATACAAAAAAATATAAAATATAAAATACAAAAAAAAAGAAAAAAGAGAAAGAAAAAAACAAAAAAAGGGAATTAAAAAGTAAAAAAAAATGAAAAAGAAAAAAAGAAGAAAAAAGAGAATTAGAGACGAGAGATAGAAGAGAGGAAAAAAAAATCAAAATAGAAAAAAAAAAAAAAAAAAAAATACTATAAATTGTAATTTTAAAAGTTAGGCTAAGAACACTTCCGTTTTATTTGAATCTAGACTGTTTTTATAAGGCACCCTTTCTGGAATGCCTCTTTCTTTGTGTGCTCTATATATCACGGCCCATATTTTTTTTAATATCTTATATAACCTATTTTGTATGTAATTTGAAATACTTAGGAAAAATATAATAATTATTTATTTTTTTATTATTATTTTCACTTTTTATGCTTAAAAATTGATTGACAGTATATTCATATTTATCATCACAGATTTAAACATTTAAACATTATTGGAGAATTAAAATATCATAGACTATGCTCTAATTCCAAAAATGCTCTTCCAGAAATGCTCTTCAAAGGCCTCAAGTTTTAGTTTTTTCTATGTGACTAGTATCATGTTGTTGTATGACGATGGTTTCTGTTTAGAAAAAAGAAATTAATATAAGAAAACAATGGGTGAAATGAGGCAAAATATCAAATATAGTTAAACAGAAAATCCTATTAAAGTGCTTTTTATATAGTAATAATTATGTTCTAGTCCCGGATAAATTTGGGTTAATTGAATGAATTCCCAGTAACTTTTTATATAGTAATAATTGTGTTCTAATCCCGGCTAAATTTGAGTTAATTGAATGAATTCCCAGTATTCTTATTTAAATTCTAATCAGGCATAGTTCTTCCTTTATAAAATTTAAAATAAAATGATTAAATTAATGTAGTAATGTTGAGACTTTGAATTTGAACAGTCATTCATAACAAACTTTTTATGAATCTTTTTAAAAATGAAAAAAGAATCAAAGTAAACCAAGGAGTTGCTCGGATTGATAGTAAGCGCGCTTCATTTTCAACTTGAAGATTGTGAGTCTAACTTACTAAGGGAACGAAAACGGTGAAAGCTCCCAGGAAGGAATTAAGAAAAAAAGAGTCGTTATATATGTATTTGTTACTTATTTTTCTCTTCTTGCAAATAAGAAGGGAAAAAATAGATGGTTGGAATCAAACACTTATTCCCTTTAATATTTCTTTCGGCTTATGTTGAATATAATATTAATTTTGTAGCGGATCAATTACAAGTTCAAACAGGCTTTTCAAATTAATATTGTTAGCAGTTGAGGCTTTTCAAATTAATATTGTTAGCAGTGGCTTTTCAAATTAATATTGTTAGCAGTTGACTCTATAGCTTCTTATATAAAACTGGAGCATGCCCTGTCTTAGCACGGACCAAATATTAAGATATTTTGATTATGTACGATAAGTTAGATTGATGTCAATTTTAATTATGAATTATAAAAATATGAATATACAAAACATATTAACTACTTGATAGTATTTTTTAAGGTGTCAAATTATCTAACAAGATAATTATGAATAACTTATTCATATGAATAGCAAAATTCAATGCACTTGAAGTTTAGATCTTTAGTCATATAACTGAGATTTGCTACGTATAAAATATGAGATTAAAATCGATACATAAGACTTGACACCTATTGTATAAAATAGATATTAATTGTTGAAAAAAATAAAGTGTTATCTTGTCATGGCATATTATATCACATGTGGGTTGCAATTAATAACACAAAATTCCACTGTATTTCCCCAATAAGCCGACATAAACATTCTTTGTTTTCATTTCTCCTTCTTTTTTATTTATCAACTTGTTATTTGAAGTTACATTAAACTAATATTTTAAATTTAAACTTTAAGTGTTTTGAAAATTATAAAAAAAATGCTAAGTTACCATCTGTCATATTAATTTAAGTTATTTGACTTTGAGAACACGATAAAACATACTTTTGTAAATGTTTGATCAAACTTTGCTTTTGTATATGTTCCTTCCATTGAAACGTAGAAGTCGTTTGTTAGAGTGTATAAAAATAATTTTGAATAGAATGTATTAGTAATGTTTGCATTAGTAATGCTTGTATTAGCAATGTTGATATTATTTATGTTAACATTATTTCTTATTCATTGTTTAATATGTTGTATTAGAACTTGTCTTTTCAATCTTGATTATATTTAAACAAAAGTTCGAAAAAAAAAAAAAGAATTGCATATACATTCTAAGATTCATCCAGGATCTAGCATGAGTTTTTTAATAATAAAAAAAAGGATCTAGCACGGATTCAATATATGTTATTTTTTGTCTCAATTTGTGTGACACTAATAGAATTTAGATAATCAATCATACTTTCAATATGTATTTAGATAATTTAATTTGTTAACAATTGTAATTTATAATATTTTTTATGTGATTTTCAAATAATATATATTACTTTTCTTATCTAAACTTTTGTGGCATTAATAGTCAATTATATTTTAAAAATAATTTAAGTTTTTAATTATTGTGATTTATAATACTTTTCTTCTATTCCAATTTAAGTGATGCTAATATAATTTTGAGAGTCAATCAAATATTTTATATTTTAAAATTTTTTTCAATTGTTAATTATTGTGATTTATAGTATTTTTACATTTTTTTGAAATATATAACAAATTAAATTATTTTTAGATATTTTAAATTGTTAACTATTGTAATTTATAATACTTTTTATGTAATTTTTTAATAATATATGTTACTCTCCTTATTCAGAGTTTTGTGTCATCGATAGTCAATTATATTTTTTATTTCTTATTCCTTATTTATGTTATGTTATCCATCCCCTTGTTTACTATTCTTTATCTTGAGTCGGGGGTCTATCGGAAACAACCTCTCTACTTCTTCAGAGATAGTGGTATGGACTGCGTACATCTTACCCTCCCCAGACCCTACTTTGTGGGAATACACTAGGTTTTT
>NC_061121.1:110999520-110999901 GCF_002878395.1 Capsicum annuum
TATATATATATATATATATATATATATATATATATGTATATATTACTTTATTACTACTATATATAAGGGAGGATCTCTCTTTTTGGTAGTCCTCACAAACTTTTTTAATGCAATTAAATAGCTACACATGTTAACTTATTTTTCATACATGTTGTTACATTTGTCCTCATTTGTCATTTTATGATATTTTATTTAGGACTTTGTAATTTTTTTTGTACATTTTTTTTTTTTTATAAATCTCTTCTTGTTTCTTATTAAATTACTTGTTCTTTTTTACTTATTTCTTATATTAAAAATTAATTACTTTTCTTTCTTATTTATTTGAGTAAATCGTGAAAGATTTATAACTTTTTTCACATTATTATTATTATTATTATTATT
>NC_061121.1:111000001-111046127 GCF_002878395.1 Capsicum annuum
AAAAAAAAAAAAGAAAAAAAAAAGATAAAGTCAAATTCGAAACTACCCTATCTAAACTACCCAACACCCCATTTTTCCACAACCTCTCCCCCATTATCTCACACACACATACCCATTGTATAACCCACAACACAAATATACTGAAGAAAAAAGAGAAGTGAGAAAGTTGAGAGAGACTCAGAGAAAACAAAAACAAGAGAAAGAGACAGAAAGAGAGAAGCAACAAAAAAAAAGAGAAAAAGAAGAGTGAAAAAAAAGAAGGAAAGAAGAAACAGAGAGAAAGAAAAAAGAAGAAAAAAAGAAATCGAGACTAGAGTTCGGATCCCGTTTTGAGTTTTTCGGTGACGGTGTTTTGCTTCTTTACTTTGTGTAATTCATCACACAGGTTCTTATCGAATCCATACGGTTTATTCTATAAGTTTCTTTGGAATTGAAGCATGAATAAAGTTATTCTTCTGCCTTTTTATATTATTTATTATGTGTAGTTTATTATTTATATGTAGTTCGTGTCTACATCTTAATCTATAACTCGTGTGCTATTTATTTATTTATTTTTGAAATAACTTCAATTAGATCAATTTTAAAAATTAATGTATAATTGTGTTATAAATTATGTTTAAGGACACATTTATGCCTGAAGAAAAAAAAAACTTTAAAAATAACTCACATGCACATGCAATACTCTACTATATATATGTTATGCATGCATACACAGTAGAACGACATACACAATACTTTCATACATTACATACACACAGAGACAACAAAAGTAAAAAAAAATAAGGAGATTAAAGTAAAGGAAAAGAGATAGAAAGAAGAGATAGAAAAAATGAGAAGAAGAAATAGAGAGAAAAAAAAGAGAAGATTAAAAAAAAAAAAGAAGTAAACAACACTTTTAGAAAAATAAAAACAGTAAAGAGTTCAAGAAAGAAAAAAAAAGAGAGCAAATGAGTAAATAACAAGTTGGAGTTTGAGGCTAGGTTCGTGACTCCAAATTCATCATATTTGTTTTCTTTTGTTGGGAATTATTTTCACAAGAGATAGCCTTCAATCTATCTTTGTTTAATGTAACATTACAATTATGCAGGTGTGATTCAACTATTATATAGTCGATCAATTTAAGGACGTGATTTTGGAGAACTTTGACACTATATTCTTAATTAATTTTAATTTTGTTTGTTGCCACGATTTATTGTCGCTTTACTATATTAGTTTATGACTTAGTTTTTATCTGGTTTCAAGCTATTAATAACTACAATTTATTTGTGACTTAGTTTTTATTTGGTTTCAAGCTATTAATAACTACAATTTATTTGATTCATTTTTTTTAAAATGTAATTGATTGATAAAAGTTTTTCTTTACACAGTTGAAAAATCAATAGGTTGCAATGAAGATTAACCAACAACTAAGAGGGATGATTGAAAAGATTAGAAATGTTGGGTTTGATTAATGAATTGATTTAAGTGATAATGAGCGAGATGAGTTGTGATTATATTCAAGATCCATCATAATTGAGAAACGAAAAAAAAGAGAGGAAAAAACCATTTGCAAGGGAGCGAACTCGAAAAAGAATGATTTAGGTTCTTGCTCTTTAGAAAATTAAGAATTTAATATACAAGTGAAAATTAAAAATGAATTTGGAAAGCCCTGCTACCGATCATTCGTTATAATAACAATCAACATACCATTTGAAGTCGATCTAATCGAGTTAGCTAGATTCTAAACATGTTAGGTGCTTATTTAGACTAGAAAAATGGGGTCGATCATACATGCCTGAAAAGCATGAGAAATATTTCAAAACTTGTGGTATGACCGGAAAGTATTGCTATCACTAAGCCACACATTAATATAATTAAATAATTTAAAATAAATTAAAGTCACTTTTAGGCTAATAAATTATAATATCCAAAAGATTAATTTAAGCCAAACATAAGTCATTAAAGCGACCATGCTAGAACCACGGGACTCGAGGGGTGCCTTATACCTTTCCCTCGATCAACAAAATTCCTTACCTGATCTTCTATTTTCGCAGACCAATAAAGAGTCATTTTCTTTTTATTAGGGATTCAATAAGGTGATTTGGAACACCCAAACTCAATTCTAAGTGGCGGCTTTGCAAAATAAATAATCTCTTTTCAAAACATCACTTTAATTGAAAAAATCAATTTTCTCTAAAACCAACTCCCTAGCGGGGTTGGGGCGGTAAAAATATAGGTGTGACAGATGGCGACTCTGCTGGGAAATAACCAGAATTCGAGCTTCTATATTGACTTATTTGGCTTTACTTAATTTTCGATATTACATTTATTAGCCTAAGTATGTTATTTGCCTACCTGTTTATTGCTTTGATATTATTTGAATTGCAATATAAATTGTCTTCTCTTGCGCACCCATCTGAGTTTTGTGATATACTTTATATTCGGAGATGCGGCATACGCACGCCTTGAGATACCAGAGATGTGGCAATGCTCCTGGGAAGGATTCTATAGCCACACACGTTTTAGGATGGGAAGGATCAACGGTGAGGCCAGAAAGCACTACTACCGGTAAGCTGTCCCTGCCCGACTCGATTTGTCTGCTCGTTTTACAGCCAGTCTAGACACCTTTCTCTATTAGCTTAAATCTAGTAGAACTGAAACTTAGACATGGTTATTTTTATTAGGCTCCGCTTTATTTGCATCACGTACATTTTTGACTTAGTGGAGGCTCGATAAAGATTTGAATGTCTAAAAGTATCCTCTTTTAAGACTATCCATCTTCTATGAAACTAGTTGCATTAACTGTCAAGGTGTTTCGAATGTTGACCGGCTTTAGGATCCATTAATGTAAGAGATGGTGAAAATTGCTCTTTAAAATCTATTCTTTATTGAAACCTACATGAGGAGCGAGCTTTGCTTTCACAAATAAAAGAAAAAACAATATCTAAATTATCGAGTTTGCCTCAATCTGGATGAACTACGCACACCTGATTCTCATCTCAGTGAGATACGTAGGTAGCCCTCCACGGATTCGGTGATCCTTAAAAATGAAGGCTGTATTTTCTTAAAGAAAAAAAGAAGAGTTTTGATCATTATAAAAAAAATCAATCTATTCATTTTCAAAAATTAAAAAAAAAATTATTATTAATAAATTTTAAAAAAAATTATTTTCTTTTCATTAGTCAAACAAAAAGTGGGTTTCTTCATGTCTCCAGTTCACAAACTATGCACACCTGATTCTCATCTTAATTAGATGTGTAGACAACCTTTCGTAGGTTGGATAATCCTCATTCAATTTGAAAAAAAAATTCTATTGACTTTTTTTAAAAAAATAAAATAAAGGACATTAGTCTTCTTCAAAAGAAATCTTTAGATTAAAAAAAGTGTTTATTAAGATTTAAAAAAAAATCATAAAAGAGAAAGAAAAGTTTTTCCTCCCTATTCAAAATTCAAAAAGAAAAATAAGTTCTTGATTCATATTTTAAGCTCCCTGAACTACGTCTGACCTGATTCTTGTTTCAACAAGATATGTAGAAAACTCTTCTTTTGGGTTCGGTCTCATCTAAAAAAAAAATCTTGACTTAGTGATTAGTACCAACATACTTAAAAATATGAATTAAAAAAAGGTATTAAATTATAAAACATGATAGCGTGGACTAACTTGGTTGTGAACTATAAATTCTTTTGGTACCTCTAATTATACTAAAGTTGCACTTGTAAAATTTTCTTGCTCTAAGTCAAGTTTAAAATAAATATTACCTCATTGTTTCATGTGTATTGTGTGGTGAGTTTTAGATTAAAAATTCAATGGCATTACTCTGTTGATCTAGAACTTGGCATGAATGTCTGTTGAGGCAAATTTCTAAGATACACTTGGTCTGAAAAAGGATTGTAGGCCTTCTTTGATCCGATTGTGCATTTCACAGTCCACCAAATTACATTAATCCCTAGCATTTACCTGTTTGAGCCTGAAACCTTTTCTTTGGATAACCACATCTGAGCATATACATTTCGAGTACTTATATACACTATCCTTCTTTTGGCCCACCTCCTTGAGCACACTAAATACGTACAAGTTGTGAATAAAGATTCAAGATCAAAGGTGCCAAAGGCTAAGAACGTATAGCTCCAGGAGAACAAAAAAAAAGACAACTTCAAAGAAGAAGGAGAAAAAAACCCATTAAAAAAAAATTCCAACAAAGATGTAGAATCTTCATAAAAGAAGAAGAAGAAGATGAAAATAAATTTATCAAAAAAGAGGGGAAAAACTCCAGCACAAAATTCAAACAAAGTCGAAGCAAATACAAAACAAGGGGCAAAGAAGCACAACAAAAAAGATCGAGAGTTAAACCGCAACAAATATCAAAAGCACGAAAACAGTGTAGTGCTCATTGAGGAATTAGTCACTTACATCCCAAATATCATCCTACCTGTCCCCAAGCCTACATTATAAGCCAATAACAAGTCCTAAAAAATCCTACTCTAAGTGTTTCTCACATTAGTGGATACTTACATGATGGCCAAGCTTATGGTATCTCATTGCATGCATTGAATATCTTTCTGAGTGTGAATGCTTCTTGAACGTCATAAAATTTAAACTCTTTTATGGTGAGTGAATTAGGACTTTAGTTGTGGTAAGGACACTAGAAACATGAGAATAAGAGTAATTTAAATGCTTGATTTGGAGCAAGACATATGTATCTTGTATAAAACTTAAGTATATATGAGGTACCATTTGAAACTATAGTAATTACTTTTGAGTTGACTTCGGTTCTTATTTGAAAGTAATTTGAGGTGACTCCTATGCATTATACTAACTGTTGGTAGCAATCGAAGTCAAGAAATGAATTATTTTCATTCTTCTCATTCTTTTGATCTTTACAAAGCACATACTTCAAAAAAAATAAAATAAAAAAAATTATATTTTTGTGAACTACGTTAGACCTGATTCTTGCTACGCAAGATACGTAGGCAATCCTACAATAGGATTCAATCTCGCAGAATAAATTTTTTTATATCCCTGAAAGTATAATACTGGAACTTTTTTTTTTCAAAAAGGACAAAAAGAGTTAAAAAAGAAAAATCAAAACCCCTCACATTCAAAACTGGGGCATTTTTTTCTTTTCTAAAAAAAGAATTCTAATTTTCTTCTTTGTCTTCATAGGGTACGGCATCCCCTAGTTGACATCTTAGAAAATAAAATTTCCTAATTTTCTACTTTAAGTCTTGATAGGGTACGGCATTCCCTAGTTGACATCTTACGAAATACCATTTCTTAATATTCTACTTTAAGTCTTCATAGGGTACGACATTCCCTAGTCGACATCTTAGGAAACACAATTTTCTAATTTTCTTCTTTGTCTTCATAGGGTACCACATTCCCTAGTTGACATCTTAGGAAACACCATTTTCTAATTTTATTCTTCGTCTTCAAAAGGTTCGATATTCCCTAGTTGACATCTTAGGAAACACCATTTCCTAATTTTCTTCTTTGTCTTCATTGGGTACAACATCCCCTAGTTGACATCCTATGAAATAAAATTTCCTATTTTTCTACTTTAAGTCTTCATAGGGTACGACATTCCTTAGTTGACATCTTAGGAAATAAAATTTCCTATTTTTTCTTCTTTATGTCTTCATAGGGTACGACATCCCCTATTTGACATCTTAGGAAACAAAATTTCCTATTTTTCTTCTTTAAGTCTTCATAGGGTACGGCATTCCCTAGTTTACATCTTAGGAAACACAATTTCCTAATTTTCTTCTTCGTCTTAATAGGGTACAGCATCCCCTAGTTGACATCTTAGGAAACACAATTTCCTATTTTCTTCCCCGTCTTCATAGGGACCCTTAGTTGACATCTTCTTCGTCTTCATAGGGTACGGCATCCCCTAGTTGACATCTTCTTCATCTTCATAGGGCACGACATCCCCTTGTTGACATCTTAGGAAATAATTTTCTATTTTTTTTTCGTCTTCATAGGGTATGACATCCCCTAGTTGACATCTTCTTCGTCTTTATAGGGTACGACATCCCTAGTTGATATCTTAGCAAATAATTTTATAATTTTCTTCTTAGTCTCCATAGGATACGAAATCCCCTAGTTGACATCTTCTTCGTTTTCATAGGGTACGGCATCCCCTAGTTGACATCTTAGGAAATAATTTCCTATTTTCTTCTTCGTCTTCAAAGAGTACAACATCCCTTAGTTAACATCTTCTTCGTCTTTATAGGGTTTGACATCCCCTAGTTGACATCTTAGGAAACAATTTCCTAATTTTTTTCTTTGTCTCCGTAGGGTACAAAATCCTCTAGTTGACATCTTCTTCATCTTCATAAGGTACGACATCTCCTAGTTGACATCTTCTTCGTCTTCATAGGGTTCGACATCCCCTAGTTGACATCTTAAGAAACAATTTTCTATTTTATTCTTCGTCTTCATAGGATACGACATCCCCTAGTTGACATCTTTTTCGTCGTCATAGGGTACGACATCCCCTAGTTAACATCTTAGGAAACACAATTTCCTAGTTTTTTTCTTCGTCTTCATATGGTACGACACCCCCTATTTGATATCTTAGGAAATAATTTCCTAATTTATTCTTCATTTTCATAGCGTACGACATTCCCTAGTTGGAATTTTAGGTACGGTATTCCCCAGTCACATTTTAAGAAAATATATTTTGATTCTTTTTCATGCATTCACAAGGCATAACATCCCTTGATTGTATTATTGAGAATAGAAACTTCGTTTTATTTTTCTACCTAGCCTAGATTTCTAGCATTTCCATCCTTTTCACTTATGTAGCTAGTTTAGAGCTTTTCTAATAACTCACAGAATGCTCCTAATGTAAAATGGGGCAGAAAATCTTTTTTTTTTCTTTGTTTTATTTTTTGTGATGTCTTGTAGGTTTTTTCGCAAAGAACAAAATTAATATCTAAGAATAAAATCCCGTCTCCAGTCAGAATATAGAAGAATGATTAGTTTGAAGATAGTAAGAGTCAGTTTTTCATCCGTAGCGGCCCAACATCTCAAAAGGAATCTTCTTAGCTTCTGATCAAGAGAACAAACATTGAAGCGTATTCTATGAACTGTCCTTTGGAGGAGTGTCAATGACTCAATCCAAGTTTCAAGTTCAAGTCTCAAATACTAACTTCAAGATCAAGTTTTGAGATCAAGGTACCCACCATAAGAAGGTGAGGCGATAACTGAAGATCCAAAAGGAAGATCTAAAACAAGAGAATCCAGACAATTAAAATAGATAAGAGCTTGTATTTTTCATTTCTAGTTTCATTTTTCTTTTTCTGATTTAATAAAAGGAGCCACGGACCAGAATCTCGATGGGACCTCACTCGACTCTCTAACTCATCCTTTCATTCCTACACCTATTTGAACTACACGTGACCTGATTCTCTTATAACCCGAGATACATAGGAGGCCCAAAGCCAAGGCTCGGTCACACCTCTTTCCTACTTATTTACGTATTACTTTTGAATAAATGGTTTGGCAAAAAATTAGTCATATTTACTTCTTTGCTTGAAAACTCTTCATATTTTCAAGCAGAGAGGGGCATTCTATAAACACTTAATTTTTGACCAAACCAAATGTTTTACGCCATTTTTTTTAGTGTTTATACATATATTTTATTTTAGGTCTAAATTAAATATTTTAATGTTATCTTATTTTACAAAGTCTGCTTTAAATTTTTTTTGAAAACTACAAAGCAGAGGCACATTTTAAATAAACTTTTATTTTTATTATTTATTTATTTTTAAAAAATAAAAAAACAAAAAAAAGAAGATAAAGTCAAATCCTAAACTACCCTATCTAAACTACCCAACACCCCATTTCCCCACAACCTCTCCCCTATTATCTCACACACACATACCCATTGTATAACCCACAACACAAATATACGGATGGAAAAAGAGGAGTAAGTGAGAAAGTTGAGAGAAACTCAGAGAAAACAAAAACAAGAGAAAAAGACAGAAAGAGAGAAGCAACGAAAAAAAAAGAGTGAAAAAAAGAAGGAAAGCAGAAACAGAGAGAAAGAAAAAAGAAGAGAAAAAGAAATCGAGATTAGAGTTCGGATCCCGTTTTGAGTTTTTCGGTGACGATGTTTTGCTTCTTTACTCGGTGTAATTCATCACACAGGTTCTTATCGAATCCGTACTTTTTATTCTATAAGTTTCTTTGGAATTGAAGCATGAATAAAATTATTCTCCTGCCTTTTTATATTATTTATTATGTGTAGTTTATTATTTATATGTAGTTCATGTCTACATCATTATCTATAACTCATGTGTTATTTATTTATTTATTTTGAAATAACTTCAATTAGATCAATTTTGAAAATTAATGTATAATTGTGTTATAAATCATGTTTAACGACACATTCATGCCTGAAAAAAAAAGACTTTAAAAATAACACACACATGCACATGTAATACTCTACTATATATATGTTATGCATGCATACACAACAGAACGACATACACATCACTTTCTTACATTACATACACACAGAGACAACAAAAGTGAAAAAGGGGATTAAAAGAAAGGAAAAGAGATAGAAAGAAAAGACAGAAAAAATGAGAAGAAGAAATAGAGAGTAAAAATAAAAAAGACAACAACACTTTTAGAAAAATAGAAACAGTAAAGAGTTCAAGAAAGAAAAAAAGAGAAAGCAAACGAGTAAACAACAAGTTGGAGTTTGGGGCCTGGTTCGTGACTCCAAATTCGTCGTATTTTTTTTCTTTTGTTGGGAATTATTTTCACCTTCAATCTATCTTTGTATAGTATAACATTACAATTATGCATGTGTGATTCAAATATTATGTAGTCGATCAAATTATGAACGTGATTTCGAGGAACTTTGACACGATATTCTGAATTAATTTTAATTTTGTTTGTTTCCATGATTTGCTATCGCCCTACTATATTAGTTTATGACTTAGTTTTCATCCGATTTCAAGCTATTAATAACTACAGGTTATTTGATTCATTTTATTTTTAAAAAATGTAATTGATTGATAAAAGTTTTTCTTTACACGGTTGAAAAATCAATAGATTGCAATGAAGATTAATCAACAACTAAGAGGGATGATTGAAAAGATTAGAAATGTTGGGTTTGATTAACGAATTGATTTAAGTGAGAATGAGAAAGATGGGTTGTGATTATATTCAAGATCCATCATAATTGAGAAAAGAAAAAAAAGAGAGGAAAAACCCATTTGCAAGGGAGCGAACTCGAAAAAGAATGATTTAGGTTCTTGATCTTTAGAAAATTAAGAATTTATTATACAAGTGAAAATTAACGATGAAGTTGAAAAGCCCTACTACCGGTCATTCGTTATATTAAAAATCAACATACCATTTGAAGTCGATCTAATCAATTTTGGTATATTCTAAACATGTTAGGTGCTTATTTAGACTAGAAAAATGGGGTTGATTCATACATGCCTAAAAAGCATGAGAAATATTTTAAAACTTGTAGTATGACCGGAAAGTAGTGCTACCGCTAAGCCACACATTAATATAATTAAATAATTTAAATGCAGGATAGAAGTCACTTTAAAGCTAATAAATTATAAATATCCAAAATATTAATTTAAACCAAACAGAAGTCATTAAAGTGACCGTACTAGAACCACGGGACTCGAGGGGTGCCTCATACCTTCCCCTCGGTTAACAGAATTCCTTACCCGATCTTTTGTTTTCGCAGACCAATAAAAATTTATTTTCTTTTGACTAAGGATTCAATAAGGTGACTTGAAACACCCAAACTCAATTCCAAGTGGCGACTCTATAAAATAAATAATCCTTTTCAAAACGTCGCTTTAATTGAAAAAATCTATTTTCTCTAAAACCAACTCCATAGCGGGGTTGGGGTGGTAAAAATAGGGGTGTGACAATTATTATCAAGTAATTAAGTAAAGTATGAATAGATAAATTTAAATTTTTAAAACATAATTAATAAGGATAACATCATATATTTTACCCTTAATATATTAAATTTTAAAGTTATTTGTTAAGTCAAAGGAATAAGTAATAAGGAATTGAGAGAAAAGTTCTTCTAATTACAACAATTTTTCTCTCTCTAGAAAAACTACTGCCCAGATGTCCCAATCGACACAGCCCATCACCAATTCCCCACCTCCGATGCTAAAATCGTCGAATCCACCAGATGCAATTGATAACAAAATGGAGGAAGACATCCTCCCAAATACAAAAAAGCGGTATTAGAGAAAAATCTATCAAATTTCACTTGCTATAAACCAGAGCCCCAAATTGAGCAAGAAAACAACTTAAAAAATGAGCTGGGAAACTTTAAACTTTCAATTGACGACAAAAACAAACTTTACTCCCCCATGGAGATAGTGAATGATAATAAAATGCGTGAGAAAAAATTTAACCAGCAATACCTTCGCTCAAAACTGTCGGATCTATGGAAGATTAATGAACTAGTAATTCTAATAGACTTGGGAGAAGAGTTTTACACAGTCAAATTGTCACTTGAGGAAAGCCAAAAAAGATCTGTCATGAAGGCCCATGGTTTGTTACGGGTTCGTATGTTTCAACAAGGCAATGAGAACCCAATTTTGTTCTCGATAAATCCAAGGTCACCTTCACTGCAATCTGGCTTAGGTTGCCTTTCCTACCAATAGAGTTTTATTATAAAACAATCTTAGAACGAATTGGGAAGAAAATTGGGAATCTTCTGAAAATCGATTTGTGCACCTTCTCTACCCTTAGAGAGAGATACACATGAATCTGCATGCATTTTCAAATGAAAACACCAGTGCGCACCTTCATCACGATAGGACACCATCACCAGTTGATTTTCTATGAAGGTGAAGAGATACTATGCTTGCTTCTGAGTCACTTTTAATGATCTAAATTTTGGTCAATTATGAAACAAGACAATGACATAGGTCAATAGTTGGAGGCAAGATTGAATGTGACAAGTGAAAGAGAAATCGCCTCAAAACTTAAAGCCACAAACCAGCCACCATGTTTTAAACTCACAAGTTTTCTTTGTATGAAACAGGAACAGTTGATACCTGCTAATCAAAGTCTTCAAAGCGCAAATATCCAGAAGTGTTATTCCTCGTTTCTGTAAATGGAAGAGAAGTGTTGCTGTACTGGTTTGGTAATCACAATTATGGTAAAACTCATCATCTTGTACCTCTAAAAGACATATTCTCTAATTTGGGTCATTCATGTCTCATGTCTAGGAGGTGCACTTCCTAATTTGAACCGTTAATTCTAAAAGATGCACTTTAGTAAGAACCTTTCATTTTCACTATTAAGAGAGAGACTTGTTGGTCTCAATCATTCAATTTTACCCTCAAAAGATGAATTTATTGATCAAAATCTTTATTCATCTTTGCATTATGCATTGTTGCAAGTAGTTGTGATTGGGTTTGACACCCGAAAAAGCTTTTGATGATAAATTGGGGCAAAAAGAAGATTTAATTCATGTTATTGAAACTTTACTTTAGGACCCTCCTAGAAAATGAGACTTTATTTTTCTAGAAAATGATATCTTTCTTTATCATAATCTTTGTGTAGGATAATTTTTGTTCTAGTTTTGATTTTGATATCAAGAGCCCGCCTAAAGAATAGCATGATGAAATTGCAATTCAGGAGCCCACCTAAAGAACAGGGTGATAAAACATTAAGTTAGGAGCTCACCTGGAGAACAGGGTGATGAAATGGAAAGTCAGGAGCCCACCTGAAGAACAGGGTGAAGAAATTGTAAGTCAGGAGCCCGCCTGAAGAACATGCTGATGAAATTGCAAATTAGGAGCTCGCCTGAAGAATAGGGTGATGAAATGACAAGTTAGAAGCCCACCTGAAGAATAGGTTGATGAAATTGCAAGTTAGAAACCCACCTAAAAAATAGGGTGATGAAATTGCAAGTCAGGAGCCCTTCTGAAGAATAGGGTGATGAAATGGCAAGTCAAGAGCCTACCTGAAGAACAGGGTGATGAAATTGCAAGTCAAGAGCCCGCCTGAAGAACGGGGTGATGAAGTTGCAAGTCAGGAGCCCACCTTAAGAACAAGGTGATGAATTTACAAGTAGGGAGCTCGTCTGGAGAATAAAGTGATGTGATTACAAGTCAGGAGCCTGACCGAAGAACAGGGTGGTGAAACTGCAAATTGGGAGCCCATCCAGAGAACAAGGTGATGAAATTATAAGTTGGGAGCTCGGCCGAAGAACAAAGTGAGGTAATTACAAGTCAGGAGCCCACCTGAAGAACAGGGTGATAAAACTGTAAGTCGGGAGCTTGCTCGGAGAACAGAGTGATAAAATGGCGATTCAAGAGCCCTCCTCAAGAACAGGGTGATGAAATTATAAGTCAAAAGCCCACCTAAAAAATAGGGTGATGAAACTGTAAATTAGGAGCACGCCTGGAAAACGGGGTTATAAAATTGCAAGTCGGGAGCTTGCCCTGAGAATAGAGTGAGTAATTACAAGTCAGGAGCCTGCCTGAAGAACAAAGTAATAAAATTTCAAGTCAGAAGCCCGCTTGAAGAACAGGGTAATGAAATTGCAAGTCGGGAGCTCGGCCGGATAATACGGTGATGAAATTGAAAGTCAACAAATTAAAAAATAGAAAGTTAGGAGCTCGCCTGGAGAACAGGGTAAAGAAATTAAAAGTCAAGTAACAACGGAAGAAATTAAAAGTCAAGCAAAAAGGTAAAGCAATTGAAAGTAAATAAAGTGAGGAAAATACAAGTTGGGAGCCCACCCGAAGAACAGGGTGATAAAATTGAAAATCAAAAGATTAAAAAAGAGCAAGTCAGGAGCCCATCTGGAGAACAAGGTGATGAAATGTAAATTCAAGAAACAAGGTAAAGAAATTGTAAATCAGGAGCCCGCCTGAAGAATTGGGTAGAGATTTTCAAATTTAGGATCAAGGTTCAAAAGCACCACCGACAGAACATAATCAATTTGTGAGTTCATCTCTAACATCAAATTTTGTATGGAGAAATAATCTATTCTCAAGTTCAACACAAAGAAAATCAGATCTTTTGTCAATTTTTGAAAGCATCATAAACTCAAGTCGAGAGTCCAAAAGAAGTTGCATAGATAGGACTTTTGTAATTTCAATTATCTTTTTAACTTGTAATTTTTTTGCGAACCAGAACCTCGACAGGGCCTCACTCGACTCTCCAACTAGGTATAGTCCCTCTGCTTTTCAACCTTAAAACTACATGTGCTTTGACTCCTAGATAACTTGAGACAGGTAGAATGCCATCAAGACCTGGTTGCTCTTCTTCCTTCTGTTTCTTTCCTTGAATAATGGTCGGTCACAATTCTGTCTCATTGTCTACTTATTTATCTGAAAATACTTTGTGTTTACATCCAAAGAGGGGCATGATGTAGACATGTAATTTTGTCCCTTCTCAAAGTCGAATTTACCCATTTACCCCGTCTTACCGTGTAACTTACCCCATGTGATTATCCTTCCACAGAAAGACAAAAATAACAAAATTACAACAAATCCATAACAAATTAACATCCCACCAAATCAAATATAACCACCTTACATTATTCTTACAACCCCTACCCTACCCCATTCCTACCCACATGCCTCCTACCCCCTACCCTCCTTATATTTTTTGGTGTTGCCACATATATTTCACACTAAATGGACCACAATTCGACGACTCTCTCACAGCTCATATACAAAGATTCCATACACAACACACATAATTATCCATTCACATACACCTCACTCTCACTGGAACCATACTCACATACCTACCATGGAAGAATAAAAAATGAGCTTAATTCTCCATGGATTAACACCGACGCACACATAACTACATACATAATAACACACACAGTGGGAGAGACATGGGAATTATGGGGTTTAGGATTGAAAATAGAGAGAGAACTGATTAGAGTGAGAAAAATTAGAGAGATTTGAGGGAAATTTGTGCGAGAGAGGAAAAGAAAAGAAGGAGAGCTACTATTCCGGCAAAGTTCTCACCAGCAAATACCTTTGTCACTCAGAATCTTAGCCACCATCTATTTTTCGTCACCGTCTGAGCTCCCGGAGCTCGGGCACGGCAAATATTTTCACCCATTGCCAAAAATTCTACAAACTCAACTATCAAACTCGTCGAAAAATCCAAACCCGACCCGTTCTTATGTGAAAACCTTAAAAAAAAACTAAAAATGATGTTTCGATCGGGGTGTGATTGTTGGGAGTTTTAATCGAGTTGGGTTTATTGCTGAAGTTTGCTATTCGGGTCTAATTGGAGGGATTAGTTCGAGGTTTAGAATTTGTGAAGCTTCTCCGATCAATTGAAATAAAATATCAATGAAGGTCCAATTCTTCAACTTCTTCTCTTCATTTTATCTTAATTCGTTGGATTTATGTTGTGATTATGGGTTTGACTATCATGTTTGGTTGCTTTTCATAAATATTCAGTGATTTTGGTTTGTTGTTTGATTTCGTTCATAATAATTGTGGATTGTTGAAAAATGGTAATATGGATTGTTATGTTGGAACTTTGAGTTGAATTTTAGGGCGGAAATTAAAAATTGCTTAAAAGTAAGCGTTAGTTATTTTGATTCATTAATGTCATTAAATGTAATAATGCAACGCTAGGTCGAGTTGGGTAAACAAATGGTAGGCTCGGGCAGGCAAATTTAGAACTTGTGGATTGTGAAATATTTAGAATATTTGTTGAATGATTTTGTTTACCACATTTGGATCAATTGTATTCATTTTGATGGGGAATGCCCTGAGGCCATTTGTGTTTATTCACCGGGGAATGCCCTGAAGTATCTTGTACGTGAAGGACGTTTGTGATGAAAGCCCGAGGCATCAGGTAAAGCATAGTATAGGATAGTTAGAGTAGTTTAGATTTTAATTTCAGCTTTTGTTATTTTCAGTTTGTAATAAATTGGACTGGACACTCTTTTGGAGTTTTTGACTTTTTGATTATTTGTTTTGTGTGTTTTTGTTTTTTTATGCATTTCGTAGTGTCGTACTAGCCGATATACTCCACGAAGCGATCGTGGTCAAACCAAGGGATCGAGGGATGCCTAACACCTTCCCCTCGGTCAACAGAATTCCTCATTCTGAAATCTCTGTTCGCGGATCAGTTTTTAAGAGTCAAAAATAGTTTTGAAAAATGATTTTCAAAGGTGACTTGGCACACTCGATTTTGTCAAGTGGCAACTCTGAGTTCAATAATGAAAAAGAATCCTTTTCGAAATAAATTTTATCTTTTGTCACTTAATAATAAAACCCTTTCAAACTTATAATTTAATCTTTTTGGTAAAAAGAGGGTGTGACAGATGGTGGTGGACTCCCCCCGCCTAATAAGAAAACAAAATGATAATGAACATCATAATATAAAATGCTAGGGGGCAAACAACGCAGAGTTTAAAAGACACTATAATGCCATGATAGCTCTTCATAAACCCTCCATGCTTGCCCTTCTAGAGACTCGGATGGTTGATCATCACCAGCTAACCTATGACCTAGGTTTTGACTATCAAATCCAATCTACAGCCATTGGCCTTTCTAGGGGTATTGTATTAATATGGAAAGAAGACTTTCTCAGTATCAATGATATCTCTATAACCCCACAAAGTATCCATATAGCTATTAAGGTACTCTCTCTTCTTGCTCTTTCTGGTTTCTCAGTATTATTTATGCTAGTAACAACCATAGAGCTAGATACCAGTTGTGGGACCAACTGTCCCAAATAGCTGACCATATCAATGAGAATGGGAAAGTTGGTTAGCTTGTGAGTGGAGACTTTAATGAAGTCCTTAGAACCCAAGACAAGTATGGGGAAATCTTGTAAATAACAACAGGACTAACCACTTTTGGAATTACATCAACCACCACAATTTAGTGGAATCAGCCTTTAAAGGAAGTAAGTTTACCTGGACTAATAAAAGGTACAAAAATAAAAATGACCCCTTTCTGGAAAGATTACATAGATTCCTTGCTAATGACTCTTGGATCCACCTCAACCCTGAATCTCTGATCACCCACATGCCTAGAATCCATTCATACCATTATCCTCTGCTAGTTAATCTCACTACCCAGAGGACCCTTAGAGACAAACCCTTTAGAATGGAAACTATTTGGTGCTCCTATCCTGACTTCCCAAGCATTGTGGAATCTACCTTTCTCACTGGGAACACCCTCACCAACTAAATCTCCAATCTCAAAGACAACATTATTCCTTGGAACAAAGAGGTGTTTGGAAACATCTCCACTAGGAAGAAAAGAATTCTGGGAAGACTTGCTGGCATTCAGAAAAGTCCTCATTACCCTACCAGCCCCTTTCTTCACAACTTAGAGAACACCCTCCTAAGAGATTACTGTGGTATCCTTAGGCTTGAATGTGAGTTTTGGAGATTTAAATCTACAATCAATTGGCTCATGGAAGGGGATAATAGCACTAGATTCTTCCACACCGCCACCCCCAATACAATAAGAAGGAATATAATCAACCCTCTCAAAGACAATAAAGAAAACTGGATCACTAATCAAGATGAAATTTGCTCCTCTATCCAAAACTTCTACACTCTTCTCAACTTCACCAACCACAACTCCTCTTACCTCAGAACCCAACAAAACCCATCATCTAGAGGATTTATCCCTAATAGTGCTCATGACCTTCTTAAGAGAAACCCCACAATCTCTGAGGTCAAAAAAGCTGTTTTCAACTTTAAACCTACCAAAGCACTAGGCCCTGATGAATCCACCCTTTTTGTATTAAAGGTTCTGGGACATCATCAACCCCTAACTCATGACCTATTGTACGTAAGTTTTCTTTTCTGCAACCATGGACAAGGAGGTAAACTCCACTTACCTTTGCTTGATTCCAAAATGCCCAAATGTTGTCTCTATCAAGAACTTCAAAGCAACTGGACTCTGCAACACTGAATACAAGATCATCACCAAAATGATTGCCAACGAAATCAAACTTTTTCTTTTTAATCTAATTGGTCCCACTCAAGCCAGTTTTCTCACCAATAGAAGAGCATCTAACAATGCTATCATTGTCCAAGAATTCATTAATCACTTTTCTAAAATAAAAGGGTTAAGGGGAACATAATCCTCAAAGTTGATCTAGAAAAAATGTTTGACAGGATTGACTGGTCCTTCATAAGGAAAACCTTCTATTTCTTCAATTTCCCCAACTCTTATCAAATTAATTATGTCATGCATTTCTACTTCTTCTATTTCTGTCCTCATTAATGGCACAAGAACTAACTTCTTTCAACCTTCAAGAGGGATAAGAAAAGGGAACCCTCTCTCACCTTACCTGTTCATTTTTCGTATGAAACTCCTTTCTAGAAGAATTGACTATAAGGTGGACCTACTAAACTGGGACCTCATTACAATTAGTAGAAAGGGACCCAAAGTCTTTCATCTTTTTCTTGTTGATGATTCAACTCTCTTTACCCAAGTTAATGTGAAGCACTGTGAGACCATTAAGAGAACCCTTGAAAGTTTCAGCATGTACTATGGACAAAAGATTAATAAAAACAAATCAAAAATTCTTTTCTCCAGGAACTACTCCTCTTTCACTATCAATAATCTTGCTTCCAAGCTTAATATCTAGCCTAGGGACACTTTTGGGAAGTACCTTGGTTTCCCCATTTTTCATAAAATCCCTACTAATGCAGACTTTCAATTTATCCTAGATAACATGAAAGTAAAATTAGCAAGCTGGAAAATCAAATTTCTCAATCAAGCTGAAAGAACCACTCTTGCCAGAACCTCCCTCAACAGTGTCCCAAACCATGTTATGCAATATATTTCCTTCCTAAAAAAATCCATAAGCAAATTGATAAAGTTCAGAGAGACTTTATCTGGGTAACCACTGACACCAAAAAGAAGATGCACATACTAAATTAGGGCATTATCACCAGCCCAAACATAAAGGGGGTTTGGGAATCCAAAGAGCAGAAGATAAAAATACTACTGCCTATACTGCTCTTGCTTGAAAACTCACCAACTACCCTCAGTCCCTCTAGGCTCATATCCTCACAAAAAAGTACAATAATAATACCAACGACAAGAGACAACTGGTGTCTAGAACCCGTAAAAGTGCCATTATTGGCTAGAAAATTTGTAGGAAAGCTTTCCATTGGATCATTCACAAAGGTGACAAAATCAGGGTGCGGACTGATAAATAGCTTCCTAACACTGCTCCTCTTGATACCATCATCCATGGCCTTATGCCAATGAACTTTAAAAACACCTCTATATCTGATCTTTGGAAGAATGGTGCTTGGGATTTCACCCCTCTCCCTTTTGAACTCCCAAACTCTATTATCCACAGAATAAATAATAACCTTTTTCCCTCTCCCACCAGTAACTCAGATTACCCCATCTGAGAGATTTATGAAAATGGGTCTTTCAGTAGTAAGAGTGCTTATAACCTTATTCCCTCGTGAAAACACCATAACCCACATCCAAAAAGCTTCAGTTGTATTTGGGCTCAAAAGATTCCTAATAAAATCAGACACTTTCTTTGGCTGCTCAACCATGATATATTGCCTTATAACTTCACTTTAAGTAAGATGGGAGTCCCCATTCCACCTTAATACAGCAAGTGCAACAATCATCTTAAAGTTACCCCATACATTTTTTGGCACTGCCACCAAAACACCAATGTTTGGAATAACCTTTTAAATAAGCTCAACCTCCCTAGATCCACCAATCTAAACCTATAAAATCAAAATTCCCTAGAAAATACCTGGAAATGGGTTGAAGGGGTTCAGGTTGACAATTGCATCAACTTTGCGACCCTCTTGCTCTTCTACCTTTAGGAAATTTGGACCTGCAAAAATGATAACTTTTTTAACCACTCAAACACCAAGCCCTTCTTTACCAACGCATATGCTGCGGCGGTGGAATACTCCTATCTCTCCAATACAATGCCCAATTCCCAATCTAGCCCATCACTATCTCTGTAAAGGGGGTCATTAGAAACAACAAGGGCGACTGGATCCTTGGATTCTCTAAAGGCTACCACAATGCTACTAATAATAGAATAGAACTACTGGCTCTCCTAGAAGGCCTTAGACTAGTTGAAAGCCACAAACTTCTGATAGTAGAAATTAATATTGATTCAAAGCAAGTTATTCATATGCTGAAACATGGGAACTTACATTATGATCCTATTCTTCATGAATGCTAGTCAGTGTTGAGAAGAGTGGGGCATCCATCAGTGATTCATTGCTTCAGAGAACAAAATTATATTGCTGACAGTTTGGCAAAAGAAGGAGAAAAATGAAGAATTTTTGGAAACGCTCATGTTTTTGTAGTTCCTCCCGTGTTTGCACTTGATAATGTATGGGCAGACATATTAGGAACTCAGTTTACCAGAAAGATCAATTCTGGCCTTAATCATGAAACTTATATTTTGGAGTCAGACTAAGCTGTCAGCACTGGTTTGTACTAATACGTTCACTTATCTTTAATATATCCCCAATTACCAAAAAAGAAGGAATTGAGAGAATACCTTTTTCTCTCTTTTTCTCATTTTGTTTGATCCTTGTATTAAACATATTTTTTTTTGCTTATTATTTTAGCAAATAAAGAAAGGTTTATTATTTTCTTTCAATATTACTCATATCACTAAGTAACTATACATCATAATAGTTATCAATCATATACTTTCAAATCATAATTATCGAGATAAATAAGCAAACTCCTATTAAATAACTTTTTATTAATAGAAGTACAATGAAACAAATGGAGTGCATATTTATTTTTTTACATTTTAGTAAAATTTGTGCAACTTTGCAGTTACAGTCTTATTTTTAGAGCATTTATTATTTTTTGATAATACTTATTCTCTTTTTGAGTGTGTTTGGTAAAAACGTGGGGTTTTCAACTAAAAGCATTACTTTAAAGATATTTTTTAAAAATATTACTGCGTTTCTTACTTATTTTTTTATATTCGGTAAATAAGTAAAATATTATTTAAAAATTATTTCTATATAATTTAGATAAGTACTATGAGGGATGGGATATGGAGTGACTGGGATGAGAGCTACGGTGGGGTAAAGACAAGGTGTATTGAAGAGCGAAGGGCTCAATGAATGTGAAATATAGAATATAATTTTTCTACTTTCACGAAGTCATTTTTATAAGTCTAAAAAGACTTATTTTCTAGAGAAAATATTTTTTTCCAACAATCTATCAAATATGATTTTTTCTTGAAAACATGCTGAACACACCACTTATTTATTTTAAATTAAATTTTATGTCAATTCATATTTGATAATTATTCTTCATACTTTCTTTTTCATAAATAAAGTCCTTTAAAGTTATCCAAATATAACAAAAAAACTTTAATAATCGTAGTACTTTACCAGACAAGACATAATCGACGTATCACTAAATTAATTTAATTATGTAATAGAAAAATATGATTTAAGTTATATTTTTTAAAAAATTAAATTTATATTCTTTATTATGAGCTTGGGCTCGAGCTTAGCACGGGCCTTATGCAACTAGTATATACATATACATACACACACACACACCTAGTGTATTTCCACATAATGGAGTCTGAGGAGGGTAATGTGTATGCAGTCCATACCACTACCTCAGATGAAGTAGAGAGGTTGTTTTCGATAGACCCACAACTTAGGATAGATAACAGTATAACAAACAAAAATATAGAAGTACACAACAAAATGGGATAACACACCACCTGCTAACATAAGAAACAAGACAACCATAAAATAATACTATAAACTATCTATTTGAAATCATAGAGACCACCAAAACACCACAAATAAGAAACTCCATACACATACAAAGCACTCACCCCTACTATTATAGACGAACTCCTACCCACTAACCCTCTACCCTAATCCGCATCCTCTGCACCTTTCTATCAAGGGTCATATCCTTCGTAGCTGTAACTGCTCTATATTATTCCTAGTCACCTCCTTTAAATATTTCTTCGGTCTACCTCTACCCCTCCTAAAATCATCCATAGCCAGCCTCTCACACCTCCGTACTAGAGCATCTGAGTACCTTTTCATCATATGCTCAAACCAACGTAACCTCAATTTCCGTATCTTGATTACCACCAAAGCCACTCCCACCTTCTTCTGAATAATCTTATTTCTAACCCTATCTCTCCTAGTAAGGTCACACATCATTAAAAAATCCTCATCTCCCCCATCTTCAACTTTTGGATATTGGAGTTTTTAATTAGCCAACACTCCACTCCATAGAACATAGCTGTAGTGCCCCGAGTCTAGTACCCCAGATGATACACGGTGCTAATAATCCCGAAGGAACACAAGCTAACCCATGACTGGTATCTTCTACAATAACTATAAAATAATACTGAAATATACAAAATAATAGGCCGAACTGCCATAAGGTTCAATACTGAAATAAATCTGAAATAAGGTATATCAATACAAAAACTAAAATAACTGTTTGAACATGCTATAGTCTAAAAAAACCCTCTAAACTGTCTTAATAAGAAGTTGATGGAATATGTCCCCAACTAACTCCAACTGTTGAAAGAAACTAAGTACTGAAATACTGAAATAATAAAATAAAAGAATATCCTCGAAGGATGAGGACTCACTGTTACGTCTACTACTGCTTACTGAATCTGAACTGCTAAGGGTGCTATGGAGCTCGTGCTTCTGAACCTATGGAATAAGACACCATAGCGTAAGGGAAAAGTATGCGTCAGTATGTGAGAATATATTGGTATGCAAAGTGAGGTAGGCTGAGTGCAAGGGTTCATATGCATGAACTATTACTGACTGAACAACATGAACATGATTGCGTGAGAATGCATGCATAAATACATGAGCTGTAACTGAGATTCGTGATAACACTGAATACTGAATCTGAATACTGATAACATGGGTTACTGATAACTGGTATAACTGGTAAATGATATACTGTTAACTGAGTGACTATGTCTAACAGTCTTGAATCTGATGTAACTAGCTGAGTTTTGTACTGAGCTGAGTGACTGTATCTGACAGTCCTGAAATCTGTAGAACTATCTGAGTTTTATTCTAAAGACTAAGACTGAGACTGTGGGAGGTAGTCATCTAACCAAAATGCCCCATATAAGATAATATAGCTGAGTTGGGGTCCAATCTATAACCCTAATTAGAAGGGTGTTAATATCGCACTACTGGTAAGGACAAGCTTGAGTGACCCTCATCTATTAAGTACCCTAAAGAGAATGGTGGGAACCTCACCTAACAGGTTAAGCCACCTCATTAAACCTCATCTATCTGGTTAGATATCTTAACCTACGTTGGCTACGTAGTTCTGGAATACAAGTATTGCTTTTAAGAATCACACCCTCTGCTAGCAGGTGAGTTTTCATTCTTGGGTTTACTCGGTACTGAATTCTACTCCTATCTAAATAGATGCTGAACTGATTATACTGAGCTGAACTGGACTGAGTTCATTGAGTTCCGTTGACTGATAAAATACTACTAAATTTTGATAACTGACTGAGTTTTACTGAGGACTTAACTGAATACTGATTGGGACTGGAATGACACTGAGATTACTGAGATTTCCTAAGTTCTCTAACTGATTAAATTATAATGATCATGGCTTGACTGAGAGTATCTTAAAAACTGATACTGGCTTTAGGCACATAGCTAAATTATCGGGTATTAAATACCCCCAGGACTCGATAGCATGAAAATAATAAGACATGACCATTCTTGAACACGTGACCATAGTCATTAATTCACAATACAATAATTGAGGGGTTTTACAAGCACTTGAAGGTCATAAACTTGTACATGGATAGAAAAGCACGCAATATATCATAAATTCACAATTTCAATCTCATGAACATTTCCTCAAATCACTACAAGACACAACTTTAGCATGGAAGTCCTTTTGAACATGTGGGTACATCATGAGTTCATCATTTGGATCACAAATTGGTCATAATACACAATTCTTATTCACTTAGGCATTTGAACAAACACATAGAAGGCATAACCTTTTCTAGGGAATAAATCAATAACTAATATATCATGGCAATAACAAGCACTTCAAATTTAAGGATTTCGATAAACATACTATCATAAAGTTATGAGAATTCAAAAAAGATTCAATCTTGGAAACCATAACACAACATTTATATGTGTACAATCAAACCCACAACATGGAATTCAAAACTCATATTTTAAAAAGGGTTTCTTGAGCTCCAAGGGTGGAAGGGACCCTTGGATAAACACTTTTCATACCTTTGTTGAAGAATTTTGGAAAGCTAACGGAGAAATTTGAGTTCTTGATTTGAAATTAATTACCTAGTGTTTTCTTATTTCTTGAGCAATTGTGAAATAATGAGTATATTTAGCCAAAAGAGGGCTAAATTTTGTATTATGAGGGCTGAAGGTCGGGGTAAAAGACCTAATTACCCTTAAAGACGCGGGTTTAAAAGAAAAAAAAAATATGCCCAGCGACGTTGAATCCGACGCGACGCGTCGAGGGTACCAACGCAATAACCGTCGCACTGCACCGACATCACGTCGATTCACTGGAAATTATCTTAAGCTGAGAAATATTTTATCTGTTGATGCGATAGATAATAAGTCAAGCCAACATCACGCCAACTTATTATTTTGGGATTTCAAACAAGGTCTAAACGAGGTCCAAAAAATCCAAAACTTGTCTAGAAACCCCTATGATATTCCTGATCATGAGTTAACTTAAATATCGACCTTTAGCGGACATGAAGGTCACGAAATAAGTTTGCCAACCTTTAAAGGATAAAAATAAACTAAGTCTGGATACTTAGTCAAAATATTCTAAGTCTAAAACCCCTTGACAAGAATTAATAGACTGAATTAAGCTTAGAGTTTTATGGGGTCTTACAATATCTCCCCCTTGAGAACATTCATCCTCGAATGAGACTGACTAAGAAGGAAAAATTGAAGACTGAGAGTGAAGACTGGACATGCATATCTGATGCATGGTTTCATGACTGAAGCTGCTGATATACTAAATTTTCATACTAAATATGCATATTTGATGCATGAATAACTAACTCATGAATACATGACTGGGACTACTGATAAGCTAAGTTTTCCTCATGATGAGAATGCATATCTGATGCATAAATACATGACTGATCTAACCTATGAACATATGACTGGACATGAAATTGTATTTGATATAAAGTTTGTAACTGAAATCTGAATATGAAACTAAATAAACTTAAGAAAAGCTATTACATTGGGCTGAATCTGAGTTTGCATAGAAGAGATGAGGATACTTGGTCTGCATGTCTGCTTCTTCTTCCCAAGTAGCTCCCTCAATAGACTGATTCCGCAAAAGAACTTTGACTAGAGGGACTTCTTTGTTGCTTAGTCTATAAATCTGATAGTCAAGGATTTCGACTGGAATTTCCTCATAAGAGAGACTGTTCTGAACATCTATGCCCTCTATAAGGACTACAACTATTGGGTCATCTGTGCACTTCTTTAGCAAGGAGACATAGAATACTGGATAGACTGAAGTTAGATTTGAAGGCAATTTGAGCTCATAAGCTACCTTGCCGAAGCAACTGAGAATTTTTAAGGGACCGACATATCGGGGACTGAGCTTTCCCTTCTTGTCAAACCTCTTCACTCCCTTCATGGGAGAGATTTTTAAGTACACACAGTCATTAATCTCAAACTCAAGATCCTTTTTGTGCATATCTGCGTATGATTTCTACCAGATCTGAGCTGTCTTGAACCTTTCTCTGATCAACTGAACTTTCTCTAAGGTATCGAATACCAAGTCAGGCCCTATAACTATGGCCTCACCTACTTCAAACCAATCGATTGGAGATCTGTATCTTCTACCATAGAGAGCATCAAATGGAGCCATCTGAATACTGTAATGATAGCTATTGTTGTAGCAAACTCAATCAAAGGCAAGTGGTCATCCCAACTACCCTTGAAGTTGGTCAACAAGTCATTAATTTTGGAAAGTGAATACTTATTCTTTACTATAACTTTATTGAGAAGGCGGTAGACTGTACATATTCTAAGAGAACCGTCTCTCTTACTTACGAATAAAACTGGTGTACCTCACAAAAATGCTGGGTCTGATAAATCCCTTATCTAAGTGATTCTTCAACTGTTTCTTCAATTCTCTGAATTCTGCTGGTGCCATTCTGTATAGCAGAATAGATATAGGTTGAGTATCTGGAGGAAGGTCAACGCCAAAGTTTATTTCCCTTTCGGGAGAAATTTTAGGAAGATCTTCGGGAAAGATATTTGAGAATTCATTCACAACTGGAACTGATTCAAGACTGGGAGTTTCGGAACTAGAGTCTCCAACTCACGCAAGATGATAGACACATCCCTTATATATCATTTTTCTAGCCAGTAGATAGAAAATAAACTAACCACTGAATGCTGAAGTACTACCCTTCCACTTTAGGATGGGTTCATTCAAAAATCAAAACTGTATAGTTTTATTTCTACAGTCGACTGTGGCATAGAAGGAATAAGGCCAATCCACGCCGAGAATGACATCAAAATCAGTCATCTTTAATTCGACTAAGTCTGCTGAAGTGACTTTCGAAGATACCATAATTGAACAATTCCTGTATACCCGTCGGGATATGATAGTTTTACCTACTGGGGTAGAGACTGAAAAGGGCTCTACTAGAATTTTGGGACTGACTCCAAAATCAACTGCTATATAAGGAGTAACAAAAGACAAAGAAGCTCCTAGATACAGCAAAGCGTAAACATGAAAATGAAAGATCTGTAATGTACCAATGACCACATTAGGAGAATTTTTCTGATCTTGTCAGGACTGAAGAGCATAAAGTCTATTTGGGCGTTTCCCACCGGTAGCGTTGGAAGTGGAACCCTGCTGATTTGAGTGACCGGACTAAGCTGAGGAACGGTTATCTTAACCCTGAAAACCTGACTGAGGACAATCTCTGACTCTGTGTCCTGGCTTGCCATATCTGAAACAAACATCACTGCCAGCTATGCAAATACCCTGATGATGCTTGCCACAAGTCTGGCAAAGAGGATAGGTTCGAGCACTGCTGAAACTACCCTGAGACTTATAACCTGGTGCCCTATCTTTGTTACCTTTCCTGAACTTAGGAACTAGAGCACTGGATGAGAAAGTAGCTAGAAATAAAGACTTTAGGAGAAACTGACAATGATTGCCACTCTCTGACTTAGGCTAATTAAAATTGAAGCTACCTGTTCTAGCTTTTTTATTCAACTTTTCTCTCTTCTTAATCTTCTGTTCCTCTATCTGTTAAGAATAGATCATAAGCCTAGCTATGGCTATCTTACCAATCAACATTACAGTCCTGCACTCCTTGATGATACTATCATTCACTCCAGAAATAAACTTATTCATCTTAGCTCTGCTATCTGCCACTACATGAGGAGCGTATCTAGCTAGTTGATTAAACTTAAGAGAATACTGTCTAATTGTCATGTTGCCCTGCCTGAGGTTGATAAACTCTAGCACCTTAGGTTTTCTCAGCTCTAGGGGAAAGAATATATCTAAGAAGGCAGTGACAAACTCCTCCCACTCAACGGACCCTGCATCTGCGGCCCTCTCTGCTTTCCACTATTTGAACCATATGTGAGCCACATCCTACAACTGATATGCAGCTAGCTCAATACTTTCACTAGCAGTTACCCCCATGATATCTGTAACCTTCTGCACCTGATCAAGGAATTCTTGAGGGTTTTCACCTGTCTTAGACTTGGTAAAAGATGAAGGATTTATTCGAATGAAGTCCCGAATCCTGGCTGCAGCAGAGTTGGCCACTGGATTGAGAACGACTGCTGAACGTTCATTCTGAGCAGAAACTAAATTAGCAAGAGTAGTAAATGCAACTTTGAATTCTGCATGAAAGACATTCTCGTCTAGGGGATCTGGCTGGACGAACTGAGGTGCTGATTGATTCTCGTTTCTCCTTCCGTTAGTCCTTTTGGGAGGCATATTCTGTAAATGAAAGGGAGAAATGGATTAGACTGAGAGTTAAATTTGAGCTCATGCTCACTCGCACGATATGAATACTAAAAGAAGGGAAATTATTCCTAAAACATCTCGTAGCCTCCTGTCCATAAGTGTGGCGCACAACACACCCATGCATAAAACTCTACTAGATGCGGCTTTTCAGACTTCTTAGGACACTATTGAACCTTAGGCTTTGATACCAAGTTTGTAATGCCCCGAGTCTGGTACCCCAGATACTATACGGTGCTTATAATCCCAAAGGACCACAAGTTAACCCATGACTGGTACCTACTGCAATAACTATAAAATAATACTAAAATATGTGGAATAATGGGCTGAACTGCCATAAGGTTCAATACTGAAATAAATCTGAAATAAGGTACATTAATACCAAAACTGAAATAACTGTCTGAACATGCTATAGTCTAAAAAAAATAACTCTAAACTGTCTGAATAAGGAGTTGATGAGACATGTCCCCAACTAACTCCAAATGCTGAAAGAAACTAAGTACTGAAGTACTGAAATAATGAAATCAAAGAATATCCTTGAAGGATGAGGACTCACTGCTACGTCTACTGCTGCTGACTAAATTTGAACTGCTAAGGGTGCTCTGGAGCTTTTGCTTTTGAAACTATGGTATAAGACACCATAACGTAAGAGAAAAGTATGCGTTAGTACATGAGAATATACTAGTATGCAAAGTGAGGTAGGCTGAGCTCAAGGGTTCATATGCATGAACTATAACTGACTGAATAACATAAATGTGACTGCATGAGAATGCATGTATGAATACATGAACTGTAACTGAGATTTATGAGAGCACTGAATACTGAATTTGAATACTGATAACATGGGTTACTGATAACTGATAACTGATATACTGTTAACTGAGTGACTGTGTCTAACAGTCCTGAATCTAATGTAACTAGATGAGTTCCGTACTGAGCTGAATGACTATATTTGACAGTCCTAAAATTTGTAGAACTATCTGAGTTTTATTCTAAAAACTGAGACTGAGATTGTGGGAGGTAGTCATCTAACCGACATGCCCCAAATAAAATAATATAGCTGAGTTGGGGTCCAATCTGTAGCCCCAATTGGAAGGGTGTTAATACTGCGCCACTGGTAAGGACAAGCTGTGAGTGACCCTCATCTATCAGGTACCCTAATGAGAATGGTGGGACCCTCACCTAACAGGTTAATCCATCTCATCAACCCTCATCTAGCAGGTTAGATGTCTCAACCTACACTGGCTATGTAGTTCTGGAATACAAGGATTGCTTCTAAGAATCACACCCTTTGCTAGAAGGTGAGTTCCATCCTTGGGTTCAATCGGTGTTGAATCCTACTCCCATCTGAATAGACGTTGAACTGATTATACTGAGATAAACTGGACTGATTTCACTGAGTTCACTGAGTTTCGTTGACTGATGGAATACTACTGAATTCTGATAACTAACTGAGTTTTACTGAAGACTTAACTAAATACTGATTGGGACTGGACTGACACTGAGATTACGGAGTTTTCCTGAGTTCTGTAACTGATTATATTATAATGATCATGGCTTGACTGAGAGTATCTTGAAAACTGACACTGGCTCTAGGCACACGACTAAATTGTCGGGTATTAAAAAACCCCAGGACTCGATAGCATAAAAATAATAAGAGATGACCATTCTTGAACACGTGACCATATTCATTAATTCACAATACAATCATTGAGGGATTTCACAAACACTTGAATGTCATAAACTTGTACATGGATAGGAAAGCACGCAATATATCATAAATTTACAATTTCAATCTCATAAACATTTTCTCAAATCATTACAAGACACAACTTTAGCATGGAATCCTTTTGAACATGTGGGTACATCATGAGTTCATCATTTTGATCACAAATGGGTCATAATACACAATTCTTATTCACTTAGGCATTTTAGCAAACACATGGAAGATATAACCTTTTCTAGGGCATGAATCAACAACTAAGACATCATGGCTATAACAAGCACTTCAAATTTAAGGATTTCGATCCACATACTATCATAAAGTCATGAAAATTCAATAAAGATTCAATCTTGGAAATCATAACACAACATTTACATGTGTACAATCAAACCCACAACATAGAATTCAAAACTCATATTTTGAAAAGGGTTTCTTAAGCTCCAAGGGTGGAAGGGACCCTTGGATGAACACTTTAAATACCTTTGTTGAAGAATTCTGGAAAGTTAACGGAGAAATCTTGAGTTCTTGATTTGAAATTAATCACTTAGGGTTTTTTTGTTTCTTGAGCGGTTGTGAAATAATGAGTATATTTAGCCAAAATAGGGCTAAATTTCGTGTTACGAGGGCTAAAGATCGAGGGAAAAGACCTAATTACCCTTAAAGACGCGGGTTTAAAAGATAGAAAAATGTGCCCAATGATGTTGCATCCGATGCGGCACGTCGAGGGTACCAACGCGATAACCGACGCGATGCGCCAACATCACGACAGTTCACTAGAAATTGCCTTAAGTTGAGAAACATTTTATCTGTTGACGCGATTGGCAATGCGATGCGCCAAAATCACGCTAACTCACTGTTTTGGGATTTTAAACAAGGTCTAAATGAGGTCTAAAAAATTCGAAACTCATCCGGGAACCCCTATAGACATTCCTGATCATGAGTTAACTTAAATATCGACCTTTAATCGACGTAAAGGTCGCAAAATAAGATTGCCAACCTTCGAAGGCTAAAAATAAACTAAGTCTGGATACTTAGCTAAAATATTCTAAGTCTGGGACCCCTTGACAAGCATTAATGGACTGAATTAAGCTTAGAGTTTTACGGGGTCTTACAATAGCTGGTCAGACTTATCTTTAAGCTTCAAGGACACCTTCGTGTCACACAATACTCCCGAAGCGAGCCTCCATTTCAACCACCCTACACCAATACGGTGTGTGACATCCTCGTCAATCTCACTATTTTCTTGAATCATGGACCCAAGATACTTGAAACTCCCTCTCTTCTGAGTGGCCTGAGAATCCAACATCACTACCACATCAGCCTCATGCAACAAATCACTAAACTTACATTCCAAGTAATTTGTCTTGGTCCTGCTCAACCGAAATACTTTGAACTCAAGGATCTATCTCTAAATCTCCAACTTATCATTAACTCCTCTCCGAGTCTCGTCAATTAATACAACATCATCAATAAATAACATACACCAAGGCACCTTTCCTTGAATACGCTGCATTAAAATATCCATTAGTAGGGCAAATAAAAGTAGGCTAAGAGTCGATCCTTGGTGCAACCTGCCAAAATAGAAAAGTGCTCTAAATCCCTTTCTACTGCCCTCACACGAGTCTTCTTACCTTCGTACATGTCCTGAATTGACCTAGTGTATGCCACAATCACTCCTCTAGCCTCCAAACACCTCCACAGAATCTCCCTGGGGACTTTGTCATACGCCCTCTCAAGATCAATGAACACCATGTGGAAGTCTTTCTTTCTTTCCCCAAACTACTCCATGAATCTTCTCATAAGGTGAATGGCCTCAATAGTCGAGCGACCTAACATGATGCCGAACCGATTCTCAAAAATAGTCATGATCCTCCTCAGCCTCAACTCTACCACCCTTTTCTAAACCTTCATAGTATGACTCAACAACTTGATACCCCTATAGTTGTTGTAACTCTGAATATCCTTCTTGTTCTTATATAATAGAATCATCGTACTCCATCTCCAAGCTTCGGACATCTTCGTGTCCTAAAAATAATGTTAAACGACCTAGCCAATCAGTCCAAACCTACCCTGTCAGTGCTCATCTAAAAATCCATCAAAATCTCATCTGCCCCATTCGCCCTGCCCCTACGCATCCTATAAATAGCCCCCCTGACCTCCTTAACCTCGATACGCCTACAATAACCATAATTATGACACCTCTCTAAGTTCTCCAAGCCCCCAACATGAAACTTTTATCTCCCTCATCATTCAAAAATCTATGGAAATAGGATTGATACCTCTTCCTAATGAAGGCATCCTCAACTACCATTGTACACTCCTCCCTCCCCCGATGTACTTTACTTGGTCAAGGTCATTAAATCTCCACTCTCTGGCCTTGGCAAGCCTATACAACTTCTTATCCTCGTATTTCTCCTCTAAAACTACATGTAAGCTCTCGAAAGCAGTTGTCTTAGCCACTATAACAACTAACTTAGCCTTTTTTCTCCAGCTAATTTATACTCCTCCTTATTTGACTGCCTTTCCTCATCATCCTTGCTCTCAACTAACTTAGCATAAGCCACCTTTTTAGTCTCCACCTTCCTCTTAACTTCTTCGTTCCACCACTAATCCCTCCGGTGCTTACCAGATCGGCCTCTTGAGACAGCAACACCTCTTTAACGGTCTCCTTAATGTAATTGACAGTCGTTTCCCACATACTATCCACATTCCTTCTACTCTCCCAAGCCCCTATAGTCGTTAACTTCTCTTCTATATCTAAAACACTGCTCAAATTTAAGCTACCTCACTTAATCCTGGGTGGTCCTCTACACTCCTTTTTTCTCTGCCCTTATTGATTACCAAGTCCATCACCAACAACCTATGTTGAGTCAAAAGATTCTCTCTAGGTACGACTTTACAGTCTTTACAAATCGCTCTATTACCCTTCTTAAAGAGCAAAAAGTCTATCTGGGTCTTGGCTACCGAACTACAAAAGGTAATAAGTTGCTTCTCCCTCTTCAGAAAGCTCGAATTCACCACCACAACCCAAAAGCCCTAGCAAAATAAAAAATAAAAGCTTCTCCTTCATTCCATTCCCAAATTGAAACTGTCATGCACATCATCATAGCCTCTCGATTAATATCCAATATGGCCATTGAAATCCTCTCTAACGAAAAGAATCCCGGTGCTCGAAACACCTCTCGTCACCTCATCCAAAGCCTCCCAAAAGTTCTTCTTCTCCTCCTTGTCCAACCCTACTTGTAGAGCGTAGGCACTAATAATGTTCAAAGTATACCCTTCAACAACCAATTTAATTGACATCAACCTATCATTAACCCGTTAACCTCCACCACCTATCCTCTAAGCTATTCATCTACTAAGATACCTATCCTATTTATATGTCTCACACTATCCAATTACCATGACACCAACCACACAAGTGAGCGCATGGTGCCAATGAAGAAGTGTCAATGTTTTATGCCCCAGGGCCATGAGATCAAAATGATTATTGTAATCCTTTTAAAACTATTGTAGCATGTTGCATTTAAGATACTTTAATTTAAATGGACATAAACATAGAACACAATTCTTTATATTATGATGGCTAAAAGCTTGATATTACTTATTGAGTCGGATCGAAGGTTCGAATCTCAACTTGTAATCAAATTAACAAGTCAAGGACCTCCTTGTGTGCAAAGATATGAATTCTATCCATAGATCTTATGTAATCAATGATGAGAAGTATGTTCACACAAATTAAACAAAAAATTGAGACAAAAATTCAGTTAATCATAGCTAAGAGTAAGAAGTCTTTCATTTCACATGAGGAAATATCAAAAGCAAAATAAACTGTTACAAAATATCAAAAGAAAAAAAAAGATCCTGAAAGAAAATATCAAACAAAAAGAAAGGTTATAAGGAAATACCCACAAAACTCCAAAGCTAGATATTCTATTTGCAAAAAGATCCAATCAAATGATAGTAGTTGCTACTTGCTACTTCACGAGTCCCACGCCGGCGCCATCTCAACTTTCCCACGTGACGTCTCCTGCAATCTACGATAAAAAGTTATGGTACTATTGGAGATCGTTTGATTGAGTGCATTATAAAAAAAAATAATAGATATTAATTTTCTGTATTATTAATGACATATTTAGTACTATAAATATTATTTCGAGCTATGTGTAAGATATTAGTGATATTGAATTTGATATATAAGGTGTGTATAATTAATATATAAAAACTTATACGCTCTCCATTTTAAAAAAATGACATACTTTTTTTTTTAATTTATTTTAAAATAAATGACTTTTTTTCTTTTTTAATAATACTTAAATTTTAACTTTATACGTGACATGCTTAATACCACAAGATTGAAGAATAATTTGATATATTTATCACAACTTTAATTTAGCACCATAAAAATTAAAAATTTCTTTACTTTCTTAAACTCTATACCAAGTTAAATTAGGTCATTCTTTTCGAAATGAAAAAATTAATAATTTAGGGGCATATATTCTTATTAGTAATGTATGTATTACATGCATTAACATGTTTAAAAATATAATTGTTCATCAAAATTTTTTCATCATATTATGAAAGAAATTTTGTAAATAGATATTTTTAAAAAATAATTATATAATATATATTATTTTTAAATTACATGTTAGTAACATTACTATTACATTATATTTTGAACATTATTATATATCCTACCAAACAATTATTTCCTTCATCATGGATCTCGAAACAAACTCATGCATACTTGAGTCATGCGTGATTTCTATCAAATAACCTTATGTATTGTTAATCAAGATTTATGAATCTCCAATTATCAAATATTGGGAAACCAAAAGAAAAGGACCGGTCCCGCAATCCAATAACCAATCAAGACCATAACCCTTCTGAAAACTCGCCACGTCACTCTTTCATTATATTAAAATGCTTTTCCTTCACATTTTTACTCTTCCACTTTCCACTCTCCAATACCATCCTCTCTACTCCAATCTTCATTTTCCATAGCTTCGTAAATTCAATTTCGTCCAGTTTTCTCGAACCTTCTTTTGTCATTTTCTTGTTTTCCAATCGAAATCGACGCGTTTCTAGCTGACTTTGAGGTAAATTTCTAGTGATTTTACTGTACTTTTGGCATAATTTAGGCTTGATTGATCGAATTTAAAGCTTTTTTGATCTGAAAATGGATTATGTTCATGTTCGAGTTAAATCCTTGTTATTTTCAATTGAATTTTAGTAAAATTTACTGTTGATTTTCAGTATTTTCATGCTTTAATGTATATAAACATTAAACAAGCTTAATTTTTTGATTTCAAGCTGGTTTAATGTTTTAATTTCAGCATATTTCTGGAAATAATTGGTGATTTTTCGAAAACAAATAAGGAAAAGGGAAAAGCTGTTCTGTAAGTAGAAAAGGTGGTTGGTCAACTGCAGTTATCGACGTTCATATGCTTAATAAATGCTAGAGTTATACGAGTGTGTGCGTGAATATACACACGTGTGTGTGTGCATATATATATATATATATATTTGATAACGGTGGTGTCCCCACCAGCTTTGATGCACGTCGATTCCACGGATTCTTGCCATCTCCCACCAAGCAACAGCTACGGGATAACTCTGTCCACCAATATTAGGATAGATGAGAAGATATCACCTAGTGTTTTCGTCTCCGCTGGAATTTTAACCTGAGATCTCCTATGATAGCTCCATGGGCAATGATGATGCTATTGAAGCCCTAAGAAGACCTTCGTCAAACCCTCAAGCTCATATTATTGGGCTTCAATGTGAAATCAAGAAGATGCTTATGATGGAAGCAGAGCCCAAGAACGAATTCAAGAATTATGGAGAAGAATGGGCAAAGTGCTATACATATTTCATGATTCAAGTCCAAGCCCAAAAGGAAGAAGATTGGGCCCATATGGGTTGTGAGTAAATTTGGAAACTTTTCCTTATTTTGTTAGGGGAGAATTTTTGGTATTATTTTTATATGCTTTCCTAGTCCTAGTAGGATTTTTTTATTATTTCCATAATAGTAGATCCTAATCCCATGCTATTTGGAATAGCTTTTTTCTAGTCCTAGTTAGATTTGATAACGGTAGATCCCAATCTCATGCTATTTGGGATAGATTTTTTTCCCTATATATAGGGATGAATTTTGTTATTTTCAATGATATTATTATTAATTGAGAATTTCTCTTATTTACATCTTTGTGTGTCGCTACTTGGGATTTATCTTGCAACCCATAAGAACAATTCTTTAGGAGGTAAGATTAATTCTTAATTTGATATCTTTGGTTTCTATTAAAGTTAATTAAAGAAGGTGATTAGTCTTATACTAATTGTTGTCTTTAGTTTCTTTGAAATAGGGTCTAGATCACTTTTGATCTAAGTTCTTGAATTGACTCTATTAGTATCATAATTAGCCTTAATCCGCTAATTTTGAATACTAAGATCAATTAGGGTTCTTAGCACTCAACCTCGAAATTGGGTATTTTATCTTCCAATTTTGCCTATCTTTAATTTCTTGCCTTTAATCTTAGTATTTTTGCTTCCGCATTATTTTCTTGTTTATTAACGTAACCCGATTCTTATCAAGTGGTATCAAAGCGGTTCTATCAATTCCGTTCTTGATAATTCTTGGGAGTTTCCTAGTAAAAAAAAAAGAGGTTGCTTTAGATCAAGAAATTCCAAATTTATTGTGTTCTTGTTTTCCAACATCAAGGAGGAACAACCATGAAGAGAATTTTTTTTTTTTGTTTAATTGATCTTTTTCTTGTCTCACCAAACCTTATCCGTCTGGGAGTTGGTAATTTTTTTTATCTCCACATCTTACTTTTAAAGGGATTGTTACTAGTAGGGTTAATATATAAATCCTAAAGGAATCAGCCAAATGTTGTAATTTGAGTAGGAAAAGGCAAGAGGGGTGAGATAAAAAAAATGGTCAAATGAGAGTTTTTGTTTTCTTTAACTTTTGGAGATATCTCAAACCGGAAAGAATACTGATGCTGGGACTCAAAACAATGACATAGCCGAGGCACTTAGAAGGATTTCCATGCGACTTGATGCATTGGAGGTCACCCACAATCCTTCTAATCCGGTGAACATGGCTGATGTAAGGAGAATGCATCAAAACCCGATGCCTCAAGTTAGGAGACAAGCAGTTCGAGGTCCTCAGTTCCAACAAGATGAGAATCATTTTGGCGATTATGAGGATGAATTGGAGAAAGCTTACCAAAGGGGAAACGAAAGGAGAGCACCACGAGCTAGGGTTGAAGATGAGAATCTTAGTAGCATTAAGATGAAGATGCCTGCTTTCAAAGGAACAAGAGATCCAGACTTATATCTTGATTGGGAGAGAAAGGTGGAGGCCATCTTTGACTGTCATAACTACTCTGAAGTTAAGAAAGTTAAACTTGCTGTAGTTGAGTTTTCAGACTATGCTGCTAGTTGGTGGAAGAAATTTAGCAGAGACAGATTAGACAACGGAGAGCTTCCTATTGCAACATGGGATGAGATGAGGAGGGTTATGAGGAAGCGCTTTGTGCCATCACACTTTCAAAGAGATCTGCAAAAATGCCTTCAAAATTTGAGGCAAGCTTTTATGTCTTTGGATGATTATTTTAAGGCTATGGATATGACTATGATCCAAGCAAATTGTAATGAGGACGAGGAGGCCACTATGGCTAGGTTTATTAATGGGTTAAATGGAGAAATTGCCGATGTAGTAGAATTGCAACAATTTGTTCATTTAGATGAGTTGGTAGAATTGGCTGTAAAGGTAGAAAAACAAAATAAAAGGAAGCAACAAACTAGCTCATGGAAAAATGGGTCTACTACAACTCCAAGGAAGCCATGGACGATCTATGAGGATAAAACTATGCCTAAATCACAAGATGATAAGGGCAAAGGTAAATTGGAGGCCAAAGATGGAGGTAAAGCTTTCAACTCAAAAACTTCTACTCCTACTCCTTCTAGTGCTATACAATGTCACAAGTGTCAAGAGAGGGGACATAAGGCATTTGAGTGTCCAAATAGAAGAGTTATCATCATTAAAGATAATGGGGAATATGAGCGTGAAGAAAGTGAAGAAGAAGAAGAAGAAGAAGAAGAAGAAGAAAAGGGTGTTGGGAGTAAAGACGGAATTAATGTGGCTGCTCATAATGAGGTAAAATTTTTGGGGGTAGTTAGGCATCTTATGCATATTAATATGGGAGAGCTTGATGAGGCACAACGAGAAAATATTTTTCATACACGATGTGGGATAAAGGATAGAATTTTCTCAATGATTATCGATAATGGTAGTTGTGCTAATGTGGTGAGTGCATATGCGGTGGAAAAATTAGGAATTCCATGCACAAAATGTAAGGGAAATTATAAGCTCCTATGGTTGAATGAATGTGGAGAGCTCAAGGTGAGCAAACAATGCATGATTTCCTTTTCTATTGGGGAGTATTCTGATGAAGTTCTCTGTGATGTTGTACCGATGCAAGCTTGTCATATTTTGTTGGGTCAACCCTGGCAATATGATAGATATGCCATCCATGATGGGAGGAGAAATAAGTACTCTCTTGAACATAAGGGGAAGAAGTATATTCTTGCACCCTTAACTCCTTCCCATGTGTATGAAGACCAACAAAGATTGAAAGAAACAATGGAAAAACATGGGAAGGGATCAACGAAAGAGAGTGATAAAGAAGAAAGAATTGGTGAGAGGAAAGCATCTAAGGGTGACAAAATGGTGTGTCTTGCGAAATCCAAATAATGTTTACTTGCGAAAAATGAGGGGATGCCTATTGTCCTACTTACGTATAGGGAAGTTATGATCCACACTAATGATTTAACTCCTTCTTTGCCTAGTGTTGTTTCAAGACTTTTGCAGAATTTTAATGATATCTTTCCTGAGGATATCCCTAAAGGTTTACCTCCTTTGAGGGGAATAGAACATCAAATTGACTTTGTGCCAGGATCTCAACTTCCGAATAGGTCCGCTTATAGAAGCAATCCCGATGAAACAAGGGAGCTAAAAAGACAAGTGGAAGAGTTGCTTGATAAGGGGTTTGTGAGAGAAAGCATGAGTCCATGCTCCGTTCCTGTACTCTTGGTACCAAAAAAGGACGACACTTGGAGGATGTGTGTGGATTGTTGCGCTATCAATAAAATAACGGTAAAGTACCGTCATCCTATTCCTCGCCTGGATGATATGCTTGACTAATTGCATGGCTCTAAGATATTTTGTAAAATTGATTTAAAAAGTGGATACCATCAAATCCGAATGAATCCGAGAGATGCATGGAAAACTACTTTCAAAACTAAGTATGGTTTGTATGAGTGGTTAGTGATGCCATTTGGCTTAACTAATGCACCTAGTACTTTCATGAGGTTAGTGAATCATATCTTCTAGGATTTTTATGGAAAATTTGTGGTGGTCTATTTTGATGATATTCTGATCTTTTCGACCTCTCTTGAAGAACATTTAGAACACCTAAGGCTAGTTTTTCAAGTGCTAAGAGAGCAACAATTGTATGCTAATCTCACGAAATGCACGTTTTGTGTTGATAAGGTAATCTTTCTTGGTTTCGTTGTTAGATCGAATGGTGTTGAAGTTGATGAAGATAAATTTTTTAAAGCAATAAAAGAATGGCCTACACCTAAGAGTGTGACAGAGGTTAGGAGTTTTCATGGGCTTGGTAGCTTCTATAGGAGATTTGTGAAGGACTTTAGTTCAATTGCTTCACCCTTGAAGTCATTAAAAAAGATAAGAGTTTTATTTGGGGAGAAGAACAAGAGCATGCCTTTAATGTCTCGAAAGATAAGTTGTGTTCTGCTGCTTTGTTGCAATTACCTGATTTTACCAAATCTTTTGAAATTGAATGTGATGCTAGTGGAAAAGGCATAGGGGCCGTTCTAATGCAAGATTCTAAGTTTCAGTGAGAAATTGAGTGGAGCTACATTGAATTATTCTACGTATGATCGGGAGTTGTACGCCTTGGTAAGGGCTTTGGCTACTTGACAACATTACTTATGGCCACGGGAGTTTGTGATAAAGACTGACCACGAATCATTGAGATACTTGAAAAGCCAAGCTTAATTGAGTAAGCGACACGCCAAGTGGGTGGAGTTCATTGAGATGTTTCCTTATATGATTTCATACAAACAAGGTAAGGACAACGTGGTGGCCGATGCATTATCCAGAAGGTACGTTCTTGTTTCTAGTCTTGCTTCTAAGCTAATGGGATTTGATCACATTAAAGGTCTGTATGTTGATGATACAGACTTTAAAGTTGCTTATGCTGCATGTTTGAAGGGGGGATCCTTTGAGAAATTCACCCTGCGTGATGGGTTTCTTTTCAAGGAAAATAAATTGTGTGTGCCAATATGCTCATTGCGTGAAGTTTTTGTTAGAGAAGCACATTGTGGGGGTCTTATGGGACACTTTGGAGTGCCAAAGACCTTAGATATACTTGCTGAAAATTTCTTTTGGATTGGCATGCGCAAGGATGTAGAAAAATTTTGTGCACAATGTTTAGAATGTAAACATGCCAAGTCTAGGGTCTTACCACATGGGCTGTTATACACCTTTACCTGTTATGGTAAAGATAGCATTTTTGTTGTGGTGGATAGATTCTCTAAGATGGCTCGTTTCATTCAATGCTTGAAAACTAATGATGCTTCTCATGTGGCTGATCTGTTTATTAAAGAAGTTTTGAAATTACATGGCATTCCAAGGACTATTATTAGTGATAGAGATGTTAAGTTCTTGAGCCACTTTTGGCGTGTTCTTTGGGGAAGGTTGGGAACCAAATTGTTGTTTTCTACTTCTTGTCACCCACAAACTGATGGGCAAACTGAGGTGGTCAATAGAACACTAGGTAACATGTTGAGGGCTGTTTTGAAAGGTAAATTAACTTCTTGGGAGGATCACTTGCCATTGGTGGAATTTACTTATAATAGAACTATTCATTCTTCTACTGGGTCTTCTCCTTTTGAAGTTGTTTATGGTTTTAATCCCCTTACCCCCTTGTTCTCACCCACTTTATTGACCACTAGGCTACACCCTTGGGTTCAGTTCTACGAGTATATTTCCATGTGCACTTTATTGCCTTGAAAGAGTTCCAGTTTTGGTTGGTCCCGTTTTTAAAACCATTAAGTTTTTTATTTTATTGCATTTACTCTATTTAAGTGCTCTTTGTCAACTGACATTTTCTGAATAGGTATATGAATCTCACGCACCATAAGTTACGTTTAATTATTCGCGAAAATTCCATTGCTTTTGTGTATATTGCTTCTGCATTCATTGCTTTTGTATTATATTAGCAGTGAAATTTAGGCAGTGGGAGAATATGAGTAATTACTTGGGGAATAACTTGCTGTACAAGGAATTCTTGTGAAATTTAGGCAGTGGGAGAATATGAGTAATTACTTGGGGAATAACTTGCTGTACAAGGAATTCCTTTTAAGAACCTTTAAATTTTTGGTTGCATTTTAATTTATTCAAGTTTTCTTTGTGAACTGACATGTTCTGAGTAGGTATACAAGTACACATACACGCACACACCACAAATTACATTTGATTATTCGTGAATAGTTCATTCATTTTGTTTGCATTGCTTCTGTATTGATTGTTTTTTGTATTCTATAAGCAGTGAATTTAGGCAGTGGGAGAATATGAGTAATTCCTTAGGGAATAACTTGCTGCACCAGGGATTCTTAACCTCAACAGTGCTGGAACATAAAAGTAGAATAAGTTCTCCTTGGCTTGGAAGCAATTCTTTGTTTCAACAACAACTGAACTCAAAATCTCCTTTATCAACTGAATTTCGAGGTAACAGGTTAAAGGTGCAGAAAAAGAAAATACATATGGGAAAACATCGTGCTATTTCTACTTCTCCTCAAGCTGTACTAACCACTGATGCCTTTTCTGAGGTAAATGCTGAACCTACACTTACCTTGTTGATGATATCTAATTTTCCACAGTAAATACCACTTGATTAAGTCATCTGTTGGAGAGTCTTCGCTATTTTCATATATTGTTAGCCCGTCGCTCGATTGTTTCGGGCATCATTTACTGCAAAAACTATAGATAGTCCTCTTCGTCTTTCTGATTTCTTCTGCATGGTGCCTGAATGAAATTGACAACTTATCTTTATTGTAGTCTGCCATTCACAGTGTAAACATTGGTATCTGAGGAACATCACACAAAAGCTGATAATGCCTATAATATCACTTGAACTTATCTTGTCTCTTTTATTTTTAAAAATTTCTTTTATCCTCGACTTGAGCCGGGTCTATCGGAAACAACCTCTTTACTTCTTTGGAGGTAGTGGTATGGACTGTGTACATTTTACCCTCCCTAGACCCCACTAGGTGGGAATTCACTGGGTATGTTGTTGTTGTATACTCGAATTGTAGCTTTCTTTCCTGCATCATATTTGTTGCTGGAAGCGGGACTCTACTTGACAATCAGTTTCTATGACAAAAAATTCTTCTAAAATTAAATATGACCGAGAATAGGATGTCTAATTTTTCATCTCAGTGTAACCAGACGTGTGAATAAAACTAGAGTTCGCCCTGGGAAACGGAAAACTGAGTAGTTCGTTTACCATGGAGATGTATAATGATGTGAAAAGAAAAGCCAATTGTCATTTATTGGTAAATATTGAGAACAAGAACTAGGACTCAGTATCTATGTTGTTAAGTGCACCGTGCAAATATCTTTGTAATAGTCCCTATTTTAAATGTTTTTTCTTTGAACAGCTAGCAGAAAAGTTCAACTTAGAAGGGAATATTGAGCTACAGGTACACATGTGTAACACTAACTTAGAAAATGAATTTTATTCTGACTTTCTTGTAAAAGAGGCAGCCTGGATGTCTCATGCTGGTTATATGAATTTGCTTCTGCTCTTTAACAGGTTGATGTTAGGCCTCCCACTTCAGGTGACGTGTCCTTTGTGGATTTCCAAGTTACATCTGGCAGTGATAAACTGTTTTTGCACTGGGGGGCTGTAAAGTTTGGGAAAGAGTAAGTTCAGTTGTAAATTAGACCATTATCATATTGAGAAATCTTTTGCTTGTGCCAACTAACTGTTTGTATTGTTCTCGACATGATTATCTTAGAACATGGTCTCTTCCTAATCATCGTCCAGATGGAACCAAAGTGTACAAGAACAAAGCACTTAGAACGCCATTTGTTAAAGTAAGTTGGAAATGGTTTTGCTGCTATAATTGATGGATTAAGTTATGATGAAAAATTGATGAATTCATTGTTGATATTCTTACTCTTAGTCTGGCTCTAACTCCATCCTGAGACTGGAGATAAGGGATACTGCTATAGAAGCTATCGAGTTTCTCATATACGATGAAGCCCAAGATAAATGGTAAATGAGTATCTTTCTGACGGAACAGCATAGCATTTTGGTTAAAGAGCTGCTTGAATTTCTCTTCTCTTTCTTCTTCAGGATAAAGAATAATGGTGGTAATTTTCTTGTCAAATTGTCAAGAAAAGAGACTCGGGGTCCGGATGTTTCAGTTCCTGAGGAGCTTGTACAGATTCAAGCATATTTGAGGTGGGAGAGGAAGGGAAAACAGAATTACACCCCTGAGAAAGAGAAGGCAAGTAACAAATACCTTTAGTCATAGACCTTTCTGGTGCACCCATACTGGCAATTGTTGCTAGCTCCAAAAACATTATGTAGGTGATCATTTTAAATTTTCAAGCATTTCTACATTGGCATATTTTGTAATTCTCAACCCTAGTTCGGGATTCTATGGAAGTTAGCTTGCCAACTATAATCCTGTTCGTTCCTATCCATGAACAAAAACAACCAGCTGATCTTCGTTGTAGTTATTTGCATGCTTTCGCCGAATAAGTCAACTGGTTTTTGGTTCATGGATAGGGAGCAATGGGACTATTCTTGCTCCCTGATGCAAATAGAAGACTGTTACTAAGGGGTCAAGGGACTTAGTTTCTGATCTCCATTTCTCATGCTAAATAGGGTGGGATTGGTTTTAGGGGAAATTTTATACAAGACTAATGGTGGCTCAAATCTACCATGAAATTGTAGTTTTAATTTAAAAAATTGCTAGTGTTAGAGTCAATGATTATGCTTTAAATTTTAATCAAGTACAATCGGTAAGCCAACTTTACATGAAATTACGTGTAAAGGCTATGAATGAGTATGACCATCTCTTTTCTTTCCTTCCTTTTTTAAGGATAAGAAAGGCAATATTATTATCCAATGGATGCATATAAAATTTGCAGAATGTATAGTCCCTTGTTAAAAGCCAAAAAGTAGAAACCAGTAAAATCAAACAAAAAGTCTATATCATCTATGTAAGTAAAACTACCCCAGAAAGCAACAAGTTGTAAAGAAGATTATTTCAAATTGTAAAATGAGTTTCTCCCGACATAAAAATATCCAATGTTTCACTATGTCCAGCTGACCAAAAAATGCAAAGAGGTATCATATTCCAAGTACTGATGTTGCTTCTTTTCATTTCCTCCATTTCCAACTGAACAAGAATGGTTTCAGATTTTTTGCCATCACCCAAGCCCGAAATTGTCAAGAATGGACCTTAGGCCTAACTCAACCTCAAAAGCTAGCTCAAGAGGTAAGGATTACCCAAGTCCATATAAGCAAACCACCAGTCCATTTCCAACTAATGTGGGACTTTTTACCCACTCTAATGCCCCCCATCACGCCCAGGCCCAACTGGCACTGGCGCGTGGACCAGGAGCCCAAAACGGGGATGGGCCTGGCTCTGATACTATGTCAAGAATGGACCTTGGGCCTAACTCAACCTCAAAAACTAGCTCAAGAGATGAGGATTGCCCAAGTCCATATAAGCAAACCACTAGTCCATTTCCCAAATAATGTGGGACTTTTTACCCACTCTAACAGAAATATGGTCAGTGACATCCATCGAGTAGAAAAGATAGCTGAAAACAAAAAAGAACTACCCACTTATTCCAAGGGATACCACTATCCCTTCCCCTAAAGAAGGACAGATAAAAAGAGTTTAGTTAATTCCACTTTTAGGGGATCAGAAAGAAGTTCTCCCCACCCCTAACCTAATTCTCTCTCATTTGGGCACGAAGTGATGCTACCTTGTCAGGATTGTGATATACCATAATTTGGAGAAAAGCTCATTTTTGCTTAAAGGAACGCTATGTTTGTTCTTTCTCAATTGTAGCTGTAAATTCTATCGAATTGCTAAAATATAAAGCTAATGCAACACATAAAGCAAGACAAGTTACAAAATAACTCAGTTGTGTGCCTAGGGTGTAGGGTGAGGGAAGAGTGGGGAAAGAAGCAAAAATTAGAAAAGAGAACTGTTGAAATTTGCTTCTGTTACTGCTGCACTTTTTTAGCATAATAAGTTGCTTACTTTTAGGGTGAATCTACTTTTTTGAATTTTAAATTTTTATTAGATTTTTTTAATTTGTTGTGATATTTTTTTTCCCCATTTTTGTTATGCAAATATTTGCAGATTATGTTTCCAAGTTGGCTATTTAAAACCCTCTATGCTTAACATTTTCAATTATTCTTCCAACCCTTTTTGCTGCACCATCTTTTAAAAACCAACAGTGGTATAAGGGCCTCACTAGTATTATGGGATGTGACATTATGATATGATCAATTTGCAGTTCTTTCCTGTTCTGTAGCATGTATTAGCTCATTAGTTAGGTCATCAGCATATCATGAAGTTCGGAAATATGTCAGGTGTTAGTTAGGCATGTGGTTGTGCACGTAAGTCCTAAAAGTGGTTATAACCAACACAACAACAACAACAGCAACAACATACTCAGTGTATTCCCACATAGTGAGGTCTGGGGTGGGTAGAGTGTACGGAGACCATACCACTACCTCAGGTGAAGTAACAATTTTTCCCACCTTACATCTTCACCGAGGACATGACCCTAGATAGGAAGATCTGGAAGACGCGAATTACGGCAGAGGATTAGGGCCAGTTTGGGTTGCTAGTGTAGGGAATTACTTGGTGGGGGTTTTATTCCTGTTATGATTCCGTATTCCGTGTTCCATGTTTTATTACGAATCTGTGTGCTTTCCTCTGCTTTCCTCTGTTTTATAATACTTATGGGTGCCGTATTTATGTTATGTAATCTGCTTTTGTGCTTTACTATGTGTTTGTGTGGTATCTCGTGCCTTGAGCCGGGGGTCTTTCGGAAACAGCCTTTCTACTTCATCAGAGGTAGAGGTATGGACTGCTTACATCTTACCCCCCCAGACCCCACTAGGTGGGAATACACTGGGTTTGTTGTTGTTGTTGTTTACATCTTCCCTGAAAGGCTAAGCTTAGCTCAATTGTAATTCATGGATGGATAATGGATTCTTAGAAGTGAATACGAACTCTCTCTTTCTCTTTCTGAATACTATATCAAGGTCTTAGAGCTCTGGAGTGCATCTGTTCAAGGGTAATTAGTTTTTGCACCTCTTTAAGAACAGTCAATTCTTTCTAAACCTTAGCCTCCAATTTCTGAGATCGTGTTACTTTAACTAAAGTGCCATTTTCAAACCATTTTTAATCAATACCAATTTTTATCTACTTTCCAAACTTGACAAGAAATAGTCTCCTCTTTGAATTCCCCACAAATTTTCACCAGTGAAACTATCAGATTTGGTCGGTGAAAATGAAATCTTATTTTAAAGCTTTTGAAAAAATCAAAGGATGTTTTGACATTTTCAACAAATATACACAATGGAAATTAGAGAATACAAGATTGAAATTGTTGAGCATTTTAAATGTCAATTTTGAACCTACTTCTGGTGCTATGAATTACATGACTTCGGTAAGCATGGATTATTCTTCTGAAATCATTACCAATCCAAGATCTAGGAAAAAGATCAACATTTGTTATCAATTTGACAATCTTTCGACTTGTTCCTCATGTGATAAAGTTTTTGAGGTTGCATTTTATGCACAAAACCAAAGAGAAAAAAGTTCATGTTACGGAAGTGTGAAAGTTCAAAACACTCAAAAGAATTCACAAGCACAAACCACCAAAGCAAAAATTGAGGGAGGCAAAGCTTTTTAGATTGCATCAATTGAAGCAAAGGAGGGGAGTTTTGAAATTTTGGTTTAGTTACTGATGCCTTTGTTAGCATAATAAGCTGCTTAGTTTTAGGATGAATCTACTTTTTTTAATTTTAAATTTCTATTTGCTGCATTATCTTTTGAAAAACAAACCAAAAGAAAGAGACTGAGACAGGTGGGAAGGGAGCAATATGGACAGACAAGGAAAGGGGTAGTGCAGGTCAAGGGGAGATGCAACATGCAAATAAGTCAGGGGTAGTTTTTCCTAGAAATGGAAAGTCCCCTCTCCTAAAGAATGCCATAAAAAGCATACATGCTTAGGGAATTAGCAATAAAGAGCAGCCC
>NC_061121.1:111046227-111159636 GCF_002878395.1 Capsicum annuum
CCCCCCCCCCCCCCCCCCCCCCCCCAACATGCTTTCTCATTTGTGGACCAAACAGCACTTACCTTTACCTAATGAAGACAATGATGGTTGATATAGAGAATTAGGAAAAAAGCTCAGTTGTGCCTACAGGAATTTTATGTTTGTTCCTTCTCAACTGTATTTTTTTGAAGCTCTAAATTCTAATCATGTTGTGCTACTATACAGATATTTCTTTCCTTATTTGGGATATCCTAAACCAGTGCCGTTAGACGTTTTTGTTATCTGCTTAGTTACTGATACTGTCTATTGTGTATTTCAGGAGGAATATGAGGCTGCCCGAACTGAGCTACAGGAGGAAATAGCTCATGGTGCTTCCATACAGGACATTCGAGCAAGACTAACAAAAACTAATGATAAGAGTAAAAGCAAAGAAGAGCCTCTTCCTGTAACAAAGAGTGATATACCCGATGACCTTGCCCAAATACAAGCATACATTAGATGGGAGAAAGCAGGAAAGCCTAACTATCCTCCAGAGAAGCAAATTGTAAATGCTAACCCCTTCTTACGATTTATGTAGTGTGCGGATATCTGCCGGCGCATAAAGCTGGGTATGCTGTCTTCTATTGATGTGAGATTTTGATCAAAGTATTGTTTTATTAACAGGAAGAACTCGAAGAAGCAAGAAGAGAATTGCAGCTTGAGCTTGAGAAAGGCATTGACCTTGATGAGTTGCGGAAAAAGATTATAAAAGGGGAGATAAAAACTAAGGTGGCCAAGCACCTGAAAAGAAGTTCTTTTGCCGTTGAAAGAATCCAAAGAAAGAAGAGAGACTTTGGGCAGCTTATTAATAAGTATCCTTCCAGTCCTGCAGTACAAGTACAAAAGGTCTTGGAAGAACAACCAGCCTTATCTAAAATTAAGCTTTATGCCAAGGAGAAGGAGGAGCAAGTTGGTGATTCGATCCAAAATAAAAAGATCTTTAAGGTCGATGATGTGGAGCTACTGGTGAGTGCTAACTTATTCTTGACTGTAACCACTAACCACAAAAGCTACGTTTGAATGCATATTCAGAATCTTCTGTTGTCTCCACATTTAAAGGTACTGGTAGCAAAGTCCTCTGGGAAGACGATAGTACATCTAGCTACAGATCTAAATCAGCCAATTACTCTTCACTGGGCATTGTCCAAAAGTCCTGGAGAGTGGATGGTAAGAATCAAAAAATCGTACACATCTTGCAATTAAACAAAACTAAGAAGCAAGATATAAAGCCTTCTTATACCCTACCAATATTATGTAATCAGTAGCCATTTACATTTTCAGGCACCACCTTCAAACACAGTGCCTCCTGGATCAATTATTTTAGATAAGGCAGCTGAAACATCTTTTTCAGCCAGTTCTTCTGATGATCTAACTTCTAAGGTATGTTGAATTAATAGCTCCTCTAGATCATATAACTGATTCTAATAAAGATGCAAAAAGTGGGATAAAAGGAGAAGTAAAACCTTTCTATCCATTGTATTGTGTAATCAATTACATTTTCAGGCACCACCTTCAAATGTATTGACGCCTGGGTTCAGTACATTAGACAAGGGTGTAGAAATCCTTATTTCAGCCAGTTCTTCTGATGTTATAACTTCTATGGTATAACATATAAGTAGTTCCTTAGATGATGTAAACTACTTGACCTTGGACAAAACATTGTATTACACTCACGGTTTATTCAACGGAATCAATTTTTCAGGTCCAATCTTTGGATATAGTAATTGAAGATGGTAATTTCGTGGGGATGCCATTTGTTCTTTTGTCTGGTGAAAAATGGATTAAAAACCAAGGTTCCGATTTCTATGTTGACTTCGGTGCTGCGTCCAAACCAGCACTCAAGGTTTCTTTGCTTCCTAATCTCTTAAACATTACTTGTTATACATTTGGATTCGGCATTTTTGTATTCTCTTGGCTTGTTATCTGTTTCACTGCTTTTGAAATGGAATTCTTCAATTCTTCTCCCATTAGGCTGCTGGGGATGGCACTGGAACTGCAAAGTATTTACTGGATAAAATAGCAGATATGGAAAGTGAGGCTCAGAAGTCATTTATGCACCGGTGAGTAGATCTCTTTCTTGGCTTCCATCTCTAACTTGAGGCTCTTTACTTTTTTCTGTGTTTTCAGTTTCAAGCTCTTAACTTTTTTATTCATGGTATTGAGAATTTTTTGGGCTCAGACCAGATGGAGTAGGCTGTAGTAGATTGAAGGCAAGGATAATAGAGTCTAATTATGATGAATCCTATGGATACTGGAACCTGAAAAAAGCAGAATGGGTATAGAGCATTCACATAGCAACCTCAACTAATCTGGGATTGAGGCATAGTTGATTGATTGAGAGTTTGTGTAAATTCTTTACCTCTGTAAATAGGTAGCCGGGGGTCTTTGGGAAACAGGCATTCTATCTCCACAAGGTAGTGCTAAGCTCTGCGTACACTACCCTCCCCAGACCCCACTTGTGGGATTTCACTGGGTATGTTGTTGTACCTTTGTAGATAGGTCCCCCCGATTGTTCCCACTGACATTTTCTGCCAATGTTTTGCTGACATATTCATCTTATTTGCATAATAGAACCCAGAACTGGCAAAGATAATGCGCAAATCAGTTTTTAATTTTGTAGTCTGTGTTGTGTGGTTTTCTCATATGCATGATTTTGCTGATTTTGTTGCCAAAAGATGTTCTGAATTTTAACTTCATTTCATTTTACTTTCAACAGGTTTAATATTGCAGGCGACTTAATAGAACATGCCACTAGTGCTGGTGAACTTGGTTTTGCTGGAATTCTTGTGTGGATGAGGTTCATGGCTACAAGGCAGCTGATATGGAACAAAAACTATAATGTAAAACCGCGGTACATCTCTTCTTATATCTACAACTATATGTACCTTTTTGATCCTTGAACTTTAAGTTCTTGTCCTCCATTAGAATTCCAACATATTGAGGTATGCGTCTCAAATTCTCTCCTTAATCTTGTTCTTTATATTCAAGTTGCAGAAATATTCATGTCGTTGTGTGTGTCAAGCATCCCGATTTGACTGTTCCTTATGTCTTTGTTGTTACAGTGAGATAAGCAAAGCGCAGGACAGGCTTACAGACTTGTTGCAGAATGCTTTCACCAGTCACCCTCAGTACCGTGAAATTTTGCGGATGATTATGTCAACTGTTGGACGTGGAGGTGAAGGGGATGTAGGACAACGAATTAGGGATGAAATTTTGGTCATCCAGGTTCGTATATACTTTCATCTTTCGGTGGCTCTTTCACTGACAGAGGCGACGGTATCTAATTTCCGTTTAGTGAAGAGCACGTTAACAAGAGTTCTTTTCCTAATTTCAGAGAAAAAATGACTGCAAGGGTGGCATGATGGAAGAATGGCATCAGAAACTGCATAACAACACCAGCCCTGATGATGTTGTGATCTGTCAGGTATTGAGAATGCAGAGGGAATATTGATGAAACCTCTTTCCCAGAAGTAGTTTAACAATGTACATTGCAGGCATTGATTGACTATATCAAGAGTGATTTTGATATTGGTGTTTATTGGAAGACGCTGAAAGAGAACGGAATAACAAAAGAACGTCTTTTGAGTTATGACCGTGCTATTCATTCTGAACCAAATTTTAGAAGAGATCAAAAGGATGGCCTTTTGCGTGATTTAGGTCACTATATGAGAACATTGAAGGTTAATAACACTTATCCCTTTTATTGACTTTCTTCACTTAGTCTTGTTTGTGTCCATTTCTCTAATGCCTGGTTTGGGAGTTGATGGATAACTAAATGTTGTTATCCCTATTCTCAACTGCTTCTCTTTAGGTTGTCCTTTTTGCATCTATGTGTTGTTTTGAGCTAAGTTGCTCGGACTCGGGTGCGGGTGTCCGATACGGGTACGGATCTAGAGGTCGGATCCTTCACGGTCTCAATTTAAAGATTCGGGGATATGGATCTAGAAATGGAGACGGGTGGGGGGATTCGGCGAAAAATAATTTAAATATCTAAAAATAGGGTTATAAAACATAAATTTTGAGATATTATGTGGAAAACTTAAGGACAAAATATTTTTCAAGAAAGGAGATTAAAAGAAAAGCAATAATATAGAAATTTCTATATACAAGGTATTCCATTTTCTTCAATTTCACCTTAGCTTTTATTGTGATTATAGAATTTCATAAATCTGTCCGGACTTTCCCAATCGATTTTGGTCAAAGTACCCAAAATCGGTTGACCATATCGGGTACGGATCCCACACCCACACCCACATCCATGTCGTGTCGACACGGGTGCGGCACCGAAAGTGAAGAGTCCGAGTAACTTACGTTTTGAGAATTAAAGGAGGAGTGCAACACGAGGACTTACATATGTGCATCTATTCCTGATTATTATACATTGATCTAACGATGTTACCTGGGGTTGAAATATGCTTTTCGTATATAATTTTGCATAATTTAAGTTATTGGACATTGAAAATTTTGTAGCTGTATCCTTTCTGTGCCATTTCTCAACGTCTCTGTCAGACTAGTGTTGCCTTGGGTTGAGATTTATATCTGTCCTTATAGACTTTACATAAATATGCGCATCTAAGCCTGATTATGTTAAAATTTTAAGGGGCTTCAAAATATGATTTGAGGTGTATGATGTAATGATGTAGTGTGAGACCGGTATCTGTTTTGATATGGAAGAAATAATTAGGTACCAAATATATCAAGCTGGCATAGAAACTAACTGTCCTTAAAGACTAGAGAGGTGTGATTCTCTTTATCTCGGGGATACTTGTGTACTGGGGAAACTTTACTTAGAAACATGTGGTTGGTTATTTGTTTAACTTGAGAGGACTTAGGTCGTACCCCCTAAGATCTTTTCTACAGAGCTTGAAGAGCTCAGTGTTTATGGTGATCTATTTTCAGGCTGTTCATTCAGGTGCAGATCTTGAGTCTGCTATTGCTAACTGCATGGGCTACAAAACTGAGGTAATGCTGTCTATAGGAAACTTAGTCTTTCTACTTTGCAACTTTCATCTTAGCTAGCGTTTACTTATCATCAGGGAGAAGGCTTTATGGTTGGAGTCCAGATAAATCCTGTATCAGGCTTGCCATCTGGCTTTCAGGTAGTACTTGTCAACCTGCATCCTGTTTGTGTATTGCCGATTCTAGAATTGATTCATGTCATATCAATCCTACGAATAGGACCTCCTCCATTTTGTCTTAGACCATGTGGAAGATAAAAATGTGGAAGCTCTTCTTGAGGTAACTCCAACTTTCTTGTACTTCTGTTTTCATTTGCTTAATACATGATACTTCCGAATAACTTTTTTCTTTCTGAAATTCTTTTTTGCGTAGGGATTGCTAGAGGCTCGTGAGGAGCTTAGGCCTTTGCTTTTCAAACCAAACGACCGTCTAAAGGATCTGTTGTTTCTGGACATAGCCCTTGATTCTACAGTTAGGACAGCAGTCGAAAGGGGATATGAAGAGTTGAACAATGCTAATCCTGAGGTATGTTATGTTAAATTTTCACACAGTTTTAAAATCAAGTTTCTTGGTCTAAATGTGTTTCGTTAATTTCAAAGTTTAATTTTGCTCTCTTCATGGCCATGTTACTTTTTGCACAGAAAATCATGTATTTCATCTCCCTCGTTCTTGAAAACCTCGCACTCTCTGTGGATGATAATGAAGATCTTGTTTACTGCTTGAAGGTAATTATAAATAGTTTAGTGTGCTGGTTGATTTTTTAGATGTGTTGATTTATCTTAAATGTTCAGCAATCTAATATTTTTAGGTTTGAACTGCTTTGCTTTTGCGCAGAAAAAAAAGAAATTAAATTCATTGAAAAATTTTCATTACATCCTGTTCAATAGTTCAATTACACTGCTCTGTCGATTGAAATATCTTTTTGTTTATAAAGGGATGGAATCAAGCTCTTTCAATGTCCAATGGTGGAGATAGCCATTGGGCTTTATTTGCAAAAGCTGTTCTTGACAGAACCCGTCTTGCACTTGCTAGCAAGGCAGAGTGGTACCATCACTTATTGCAGCCATCTGCTGAATATCTAGGATCAATACTTGGGGTGGACCAATGGGCTGTATGTTTTCTTTCACTCAACATTACTTACACATTCAGCACAGAATTATCATAATAATTTATCTCTGTGATTATTGGATGCAGTTGAACATATTTACTGAAGAAATAATACGTGCTGGATCAGCTGCTTCATTATCTTCACTTCTTAATAGACTCGATCCTGTGCTTCGGAAAACTGCAAATCTCGGAAGGTTGTTAGATTTTCATATCTTATATGCGCTAAGCTATTGTTAATAGCAAAAAAAGAAAAAAAGAACAGGATATGTGCACTCTTATGAACTATTTACCAGTCTCAATAAACTGTGACAGTTTCGAGTGGTATAATTGTGAGCATTACTATAAAGGATCAATTTTCTTGGTCTAGAACTATTGGTAAGTCTTATTTACACAGAAAGAGAGATTTTATGTTGTAAATCAGTAAGAAAGAACATTGCAGCTACAGATAAAAGAAACTAGATATTCCTTTCTTGTTTCCATCTAAGTTTCTGAGGAGATGAGAGAATATTCTGGCACGGTTATTCCTCTAATGCAACTCTCATCCTCTTATAACAGTTGGCAGATTATCAGCCCAGTTGAAGCCGTTGGATATGTTGTCGTTGTGGATGAGTTGCTTTCAGTTCAGAACAAAACCTACGAGAAGCCCACGATCTTACTAGCAAAATCTGTTAAAGGAGAGGAGGAAATTCCTGATGGTACTGTGGCCCTGATAACACCAGACATGCCAGATGTTCTTTCACATGTTTCTGTTCGAGCTAGAAATGGGAAGGTAGTATCTTCGATTAAAAACTGTTTAGAGTGTTGAAATAAGATTATGCTGTATGTATTATTGAAGGAAACTTCTGTTAGGTTTGCTTTGCTACATGTTTTGATCCCAATATATTGGCCGACCTCCAAGCAAAGGAAGGAAGGATTTTGCTCTTAAAGCCTACACCTTCAGACATAATCTATAGGTAAACTCGATTATTTGTGAGTTTTGCTCAAACATAATTAACTATTTGAAATGCTAAACAAATATTTCTTTGATCATGATTTTCTCAAGTAAATCTTTAGCTTGTTTTAATCCTAAATTTGCGCCTTAACACAGTTTTGTAATGTGGGTCTTAAAGCTCTAAATTTTTGTTTTGGGAAAAATGAATAAACTCATGAACTAAAGTCAAAATTTTCTTTCATAGGAAATACTTTCTATTTTGGACTCAACTCATTTTTGTGTGAAGTGCAAGAATTATATAAGTGACAGTTTAACGGTTATTATTCTTTTCTTTTTATCTGGTTTTGCTTTTTGACATCTAATAGTGAGGTGAAAGATATTGAATTCCAAAGTTCAAGTAACTTGGTAGAAGCTAAAACTTCACCAACACTTGCATTGGTGAGAAAGCAATTTGGTGGTTGTTACGCGATATCAGCAGATGAATTCACGAGTGAAATGGTGAGGTTTGCAGTATTGACTGTGATTAGAACACTAAACTGTTTCTCCTCTTTTTCTGTTGATCTAAGTGATAGAAGCTTCTGATTGTTGATTCTGGAAACACTCTGGTGACATTTCTCATATTTGTATGATAATGATTTATCTAGGTTGGAGCTAAATCACGTAATATTGCATATCTGAAAGGAAAAGTGCCTTCCTGGGTGGGAATTCCTACTTCGGTGGCTCTTCCATTTGGAGTCTTTGAGAAAGTACTTGCAGACGACATAAATCAGGTTCTTTTCCATTTACTTAACAAAAACAATATCAGCTTATTTTCCATTTTATTTCCACTTGTTTGTTTTATAAATACCCTCCACTAGCTTTTTATTGGGAATTTTATTGATACTGATTTGTTATTACAAGCTAACAACTGGAATGAATCAAACTACTATAATTATCTTTGAGCTGAATGATTCAACAACAATGGTGGATACCCTGTGAGAAGAAAATTAGATTAGGTGAGAAGAAGAAGAGAGGAACAAGAGAAGAGAGTGGATTTATTAGATTTTGTAACTGGCTTAGCCCAGCTGTGATTGGCTTATTTAATTGGCTCAACTCTGATTGCTGATCCATAACAAACTAACTGTCTGGCGCAACTAACTCATTTTAAAAAAAAAAGATAAAAAATTGGGTGCAGGGGAAGGGAAATGGGGGAGGGGATTACAAGGCGTGGAATCAAACCCTCGTCAATAAGGTGAAAGTTCAGGTAGTCAGCCAATTGAGCTACTAAGATTCCTCCCAACTAACTCCTTTAATCTGGTGTCTCTGATTTATTCACTCATATGTAATCTTGGCCCTTCATCTGTAGTAAAATAACTCCCCACATGTAATATCTATACACATGAGCTGCCACATTGCTTTCCCAATTCAGCCCTTTAATCGTCCTCTTTCTAAAAGCGTAAGCCTAATTCCCAGATCAACCCTTGATATCTCTGTCTCCGACATATAACAGCTGCATAGAACTCTTGCAGTAATATAATTTATTTCATCATGAACTTCCATTTCAATCCATGTAATGTGAACTAAGTTCTAGCAACATCGCACTAACACTCATTAAAACAGAGATCTAAAGTAATCCTAAGTAAATGAGTATCTTTTTCTGTTGTCCTAACAAAGAAAAGAAAATACTCTTTGGTAATTGTAAAATTTGTTTCCTGAAAATAGGATCTTTAAGGAGGAGGAGGAATTTCAATCAGGAACTGCTGAAGGAATCTTCTGATTGCTTGTGTTCTGACATGAAAAAGAAATCTTCTGATAGAAATGCAAAGTTGTTTCGTTAATTGAAGAAAATGAAGGAGAAGAAGAAAGAGAAAAGAAGAAAAGGAAAAGATATCTAAGATAATCTATATAAAGATAATGACATTTGGGATCAACTCAACCCTGAAAACTTGCTCATTAGGGAAGGATTGCTCAAGTCCATATAAGCAAAACCACAGGTCTATTTCTTGTGGGACTCTTATACTCCTCCCTTCATGGCCAGGCCCAACTGGAGAAGAACCTGAACTTTGATACTATTGTAAAGATATAGGACTTGGGCCTAACTCAATAGTTCATGAAGGGAAGATTGCCCAAGTCCACATAGGCAGACCCCCAGTCCACCCCCCAACTAGCTCACTCTAAGTAAGGATCTTATGAGTTGTCATAACAAATAAAAGAGAATCATTTTTTGTAATTGAACAGTTCCCGTCCTGGTTCATTGAATCTATAGGACGGACGATGATGCGAAAGAGAAAAGAAAAAGAGATTCGAATTGTTTTCTGTTATCATGACAAAGCGACTAGAATAGCTTTTTGATAATTGTACAATTTGTTTGCTGGATCATGTGATATTTTTTATATGAATTTTGGCACTTTACTATGAGACATTTCAGTTGGGTCTCTTACCCTCCCTCTTTGCCTTTCTCTCTTTTGCTTTATGTGTTTCTGAGAATGATACCAATTGATGGAACTGTTTCCTAAACTTCACAGGGAGTGGCAAAAGAGTTGAAAATTCTGAAAAAAAAACTATCTGAAGGAGAGTTCAGCACTCTTGGTGAAATTCGCAGAACTGTTTTGGAGCTTTCAGCACCAGCTCTATTGGTATCTTCGTTTATTCTCTTTGTTTCTGATATATTGTGCCTTAGTGTAACATACTGAAACTTTTGTAAAGTGAGATGAATATTGGATTCTCTAATGGGTGCTTTAATTCTCTTTTCATCATCCTGTCACACTAGAAATTTTTTTTCTTTTGATTCAATCCTTTCAAATATGTTTATTAGTCATAAAAAGAAATTCACGACTGGGTAGTAGATACCTTGATCATTTTTTCAAGTCATCGGTATATACTACATCAGAGAAGATTAACATCTTTGGCCAACACACTTGTCATCATATGTTATAGGTCAAAGAGCTGAAAGAGAAGATGCAGGGTTCTGGCATGCCTTGGCCTGGTGATGAAGGTCCAACACGGTGGGATCAGGCATGGATGGCCATAAAAAAGGTAAACCTTCTGTAGCGTTCTTTAACATCTGTAATGCTGTAGCTCAAATCTTGATGTGACAGGTAGCAGACCATAGACAAATAGTAATATCTTACATAGAAACCTCTTTTTGTCAAAGGATTTCATGAAGGACGAGTTCATTCTTGAGTGCTAGCTTTTCAAAGATTTTATATATCTGTTGCTTCTTGAAATACGAGCACCTTGGGAGATTTTACTTGTTACATTTTATATCATTTGATCTTTTCAAGATCACCTTTTCCATTAAAAGGGAATAAAAATTTTTTACTCCCTGTTGCCGTTACCTCTCTATCCAGTGGGTGGATATGCATTTTCATTTTTTGTGTTCTCTAGGTTTGGGCTTCAAAATGGAATGAGAGGGCATACTTTAGCACAAGGAAGGTGAAACTGGATCATGACTATCTGTGCATGGCTGTCCTTGTTCAAGAAATAATAAATGCTGATTATGCATTTGTCATTCACACAACCAACCCATCTTCTGGAGACTCCTCAGAAATATATGCCGAGGTAGCATCAGATCACTGTTTTCATCATTCTGTTAGATTCTAATTGAACATTGAAAAATGAAATATGTCCTACCTTAGCAACTGTCCTCTTCCTCTGTTTGTCTTTATCTCGACAACTAACTGTATTTTGTAAGGTAGATCATTAGTTGAAATTGAGTTGTACAAGAGGCATAAAAATGAAATCACTATAGCATTGATGTCTTGTAATATTTTTTCTTTCATTAAGGGAAAAGGATGCTTATGTCTTTCCTTCTGCACAGGTGGTCAGGGGCCTTGGGGAAACACTTGTTGGAGCTTATCCGGGTCGTGCTTTGAGTTTTGTCTGCAAGAAAAAGGATCTCAACTCTCCTCACGTGAGTATTGGTGCCTGTTGGTCTTCCAGAGTCGTGTTTATCTTTTGTAGACTCCTTATTATATCCTCCCTTCCACCTGACCTCCTCTGTTCATCATTCTAAGAGAGAGAAGACGACATAGTGTCCAAGCAGATGTAGTAGGAGCTTCTATTGATGGTAGTTAAATGGGAAACAGTGAGATTCTGACCTTTGATCTGAATCTTCTGATGGATCTAAAAATACTTTCAGGTGTTAGGCTACCCAAGCAAACCGATTGGCCTTTTCATAAAAAGATCTATCATCTTCCGATCTGATTCCAATGGTGAAGATTTGGAAGGTTATGCCGGTGCCGGCCTCTACGACAGGTAACTTCTCTTAGAAGTTTTCAGTTGGTGAACTTTTTAAGACAGCCACTCATTTAACATTTTCTTAGTTTTGGGTAGATGAATTAATGAAGCTTTCCGGAAAATATTTCTAATTTTCTATATATCACAGAAGTACAAGCAATAAAGATTAAAGCAACCCTATATAAGACAACATGACCCTTCGTACACTCCTGATTTGAGCTCTTCATGTTTTCCCAAGAGGGGCATATATACTGCAAATGCTTCAAGTTCATAACAGTCGTATTTGTAACAAAATGCTTTGATTTCAGCTTTTATAGCATCACTGTAACAGCTCTCGTATTGGTTTACTGCAGTGTATCAATGGACGAGGAGGAAAAAGTTGTAATTGACTACTCTTCCGACCCATTGATTACCGATGGTAACTTCCGCCAGACTATCCTTTCCAACATTGCTCGTGCAGGAAATGCTATCGAGGAGCTATACGGCTCTCCTCAAGATATCGAGGGTGTAGTGAGGGATGGAAAGATTTATGTCGTTCAGACAAGACCACAGATGTGATCATATTCTCGTGGTATCAAATCTGTGCCCAATTACATGCCATGAAGTACCCAAAAGCTATCACCACCATGTTGACTTCCGCTATTGGGTGAGAACTGAGAAGTAGGAATTGCAGTATGAGGATTATAAGAAACTTTGTAAAACACAATTTAGCTCGGTATGTTATAGAGAGAAATGTGTAGACATTGTACTGTATATAGTATACACGCATGACTTATTTGCATTATTATTAACTGAATAATATAGCATCCAAAAAACCTTTTGGATGGTTCCAATTGCCCCATTAGCTTGCATTGGTGATTTGCTTATGCTCTATGTCCTTTTTTTTTTTTTTTCCTCTCCAAGTAGTTGACAAGGGAGTAGGAAGGGCTGAATTTGACAACAGTTGTTGACAAAGGAGTATGAAGGGCTGAATTTGACAACAGTTGTCTCATTTTATACTCTGATTGCAGTTCGAATGGCAGCCTCTTTGCCTTGTGGAATATTCCTTCTGATTGTTTCTATTCTGCTAGCTAGCACGTCAATGGTTCGATTATCACTTAGGTCGTTTGGTGTGAGGTGCTAAAGCAAATAATCTCGGGACAAAATTTTTTAATGCATGTTTGGTTGGCAATATTCGGGATAACTTATCCCAGGACTAATAAATAGTAGCGGGATAAGTTATCCATGCAATTGGTGATTTATCCGTGGGATAAATTTATAAAAGGACAAAATTACCCCTACCTATATTCATGCACGGGCCACTTTATGTACGTACGTATGTGCATAATTAATTAATCAATCTAACTCAAACACTTTAGGCGATCCATTATACTGACATAACCATATACGTAAACCAAATAGTAAGGTAATAATTTTATATTTATACAAATGATAAACATTATAATTTGGCCATTTGGATGGCTAACAAACTATTTAGCATAGGTAGACATGTTAAATAAATATAAGAATATTTTATGTATATTAATATTTTTCATATTTTATGTTAAACATTTGATGAATAATAAACTAAAAACTTTTCATAAATGCATAAAATGTAGATGAATATTAAATTTTGTTTGTTTTAAGATGAAATTTGTAATGAATTAATCCTTCATATTTTTATAAATATTAAAATTATTAGAGTTTTAATTAACCTATCTTCAATTGAGTAATATTTACCGACAATCTAAATTACCCCTAAACCCACAAATTCATATTAGCCTCTTGTAACTAATTTTTCAGTTTAATTAACTAGCACAGTCCTTGTCGTAGTTATAAGCCATTGTTAAGCATTTGAATTGAAATGTTGATTACTATATTATATGAGTGATCCATGTTCACAATCGACTCCATTGTTCAATTACATATTTTAAATTAAATAGTTTTTTAATCACTTAAAAATTGATATTGTATATATCAATTAAAATAAATTTTAATATTCTATATTATATGAGTGATATGTGTTTAAATGAAGTGACATAAACAACAAATGTTCTTTTATTTTAACAAACTTAAGTTGGAAGTTTTTATTTCAAACTAAATTAGATGTAGTAAGATTTTCTTTTAAACACACACGGCATAATCATGGAAAGGCACATGCAAAAAAATTAAAACTAAATAAGATAAAAATTTTATTTTTAAAATACATATGATATAATCATGAAAATGCACGCACACAAAAAAATTAAGCTAAATAAGATGAAAATTTTATTTTTAAGAATAAATATTTAAAGCTTGAAAAGAAATATATATAAAAAAAGTTAAATAAGATGGTAAATAAGATGGAGGGTATTTTGGTAATCAATTAATTTATTCTTAGAAATTATACCATGCATATTACTTTGAATACAACAAACCAAACACTCAATAAAAAATAATCCCAACATAACTAATCCTAGTATAACTTATCCCAGCATAACTACATTCCCAATCAAACGACCCCTTAAAGAGTTGATACCTCTTAGGTGAAATGAGAGATCATACCGTAAATACTAGACTAAGGCCTCATTTGTTTGTACTTAATGAAGATCTGAATCTGAATGATTCAGACTTCAAACCATTAAGTGAATTTATTTTTAATTAAGATTTTAGGTCTTAATAGGTCTGAATAGGTCTTAATCATTCAGATCTGGAACTAAGTCTTAATCATTAAGAGGTATTCTTGTATTGGATAATATTCACCACCATTCTATCCATAATCATCAGTTACCACCACTATTCACCTCTGCCATCACTCCCATTATCAACTACCACTGCCTCCAACCACCACCGCCACCATCACAACTACCATTAACAATCATAATTTCAACGCACCACTATTTTCAGCTGCTACTATATCTATCACCTTCATTATTTTAATTATATCCATCGCTATCACCACCATCAACGCTAATGCCAATGCCACCACCACCATCATAAACCACTATCGGCCAATCCCAACTACTAACCAACTCATCTATCACAACTAACACCCACCGCTAACTACTACTAACACATCATCAGCATTCGCACATTCTTTGGCCACCACCACAACCACTATTGTCACCAGTATCGCCATCTCTACCACCGCTTCAACCACCATAATCGTATAGTATATCTCTACTAATAATCATCTCCACCATCACAGCTAACAACATCTCCAACCACCACCAACACATCGTCAACTATCATGCATTCAGTTTTAAGCTATCACAATCAACACCACCAACTACTAACATCAACCAACTTCACATCACTACCAAAACCAGTACCAATTGCCACTATTATAACATTCACTACAATATCAACATCTCTACCATCACAGTGCACTAAAGCTACCGCTATGCGTGGTGTCCGGGGATGGACCCCACCATAAGGGTGTATCGTACGCAACCTTACCTTGCATTTCTGCCAAAGGTTGTTTCGAAGGCTTGAACCAGTGATCTCTTGGTCACATGCCAACAACTTTACCAGTTACTCTAAGGCTTCCCTTTAAGCTCCATTATCACTAAAAAATATAAATATTTTTTTACAGTCAAATAATAATCTTACTGTATTAAATCAAATATTTTTCTAATCTATAATTACTTTTATTTAAATTGTATTTTTTATTATATATGTAAACAAATAAATTTTGCATATTTAGATTTTGAAAAAATAAATAGTCTTAACTATTCAATTTTCAGATCTGAAGAGAATATCTTAATTATTCATATATGCATTCAGATTCAAACATCTGAATCTTAATAAAAACAAATGCAGCCTAAGTGGAGTCTGGAGCTGAAAGGGCTAATTTTTGGAGTAAAAATATTAAAGGGGACAATGAATGTTGAAAAAAAAAGGGACAAAATGTCCTTGGCACAACAATTTCAAAGTCGCTGGACCCACAACGACTTACAAGTCGCTATCCCACTAGAGACGTTCTTTAATTTTTTGTATAAATTTCATAAAATCACAACTTAAGATATCTAAATTACTAAAAATTCCTTCACTTAATAAAAATTATAAATATCCCTTATTTACATTCTATCTCTTTGAATCTCCAGATACATAACTTCTACCCTAAAATTTAGGATATATTTATTGCCTCCTTAAAAATTTGCCTATCTTCTCTTTACCAATTTAATATCATTAGTAACAACATACAACAAATCATCTAATACAATTACTTTAGACAATTGATTTTTCAAAGAAGAAACATAACACGGCTCACACGAAGTCCATTATTATTTTCATTGTATTGCTAGTGATGTGCTATAGAAATATAACACTTTCAATGCTTAAAATAAGGAAAGTATGCGAGTTTCTTAGGTTGCTTTGTTAGATATAATGCGTTATGGGTTAGTTTTACAGGAAACTAGGTTTTGGATGCTAAGTTCATGAAAAAATAGAAAAAGGAGTTTTTGGCTACTTAGTTGATCAATTTTGGGTATTCGTGGAACTTTTCAGATGTTCGTGACCAAAGCATGTGTTGAAAGTTGAATATTGGAAGCTTGGTTGTAAGTATTGGAAAGCTCGCACTTACCTATGTCTATATGTAGACCACATGTAGCACATGTAGTCTGTAAAAGACTAAGGTAAGTACCGAAATTGAAGATCTCGAGGGTAAAAGAGTTGAAAAATCGCTTCTGACACTTACCTATGACAACATGGACTGCATGTAGAACATGTGGGCCGCATGTGGGTAAGGTAAGTGCCAGAAGTCCAAAATTTCGAGAGCAGAAGCTGCAGGAAATTTTTCCTGCACATGTAGGTGTCTACATGCACCCAGCCACAGGCCACATATGACACATGTGCCCAAGGCCAGGCCGCATGTGGACACCACATGTGGCCACCGACCCTTTTTTATCCCTTTTTATTCGGGCTTTGATTTTAGGGTTTTCTCGTGTACTATAAATACCTCTTTTATGTTTTTAGTAGAAGTTACGCACTCTTGTTACTTACAAATATATTTTGATTCCAAGATTCGATTTTGGTCTTTGAATTCTCTTGTATTGATTTCGATTGATTAATTCAGTTAAAGTATTGGGTTTTTACTTATGATTATTGTGATTTCATCTTATGCTTTCAATCATAAATGTTGTTGATTACTTCATAAGCATGAGAGGATAAAAACCCTTAGTTAGGGTTGTGGAAACCCTAGCGGATTGACAAAGTAAGGGAAGTGCTATTGTGGTTCTAAACCAATACCCATGCATGCATTGTATTATCTTCACTTTAATAGATATCTTAGCGGTTGCAAATATTAGGATCCCACCTAAATTATTGCTATTTACTCCAAACGAGGAGTAGTAACTAGAAAAAGATAAATACAATAGTAATTTGAAGTTAAGCTATCGATCCACACTATTAGATATTATCTAAGTAAGAAGGTTAGATTTCATTTAATAACCAGAGACTCAGAAGGTAATAGTTAACTGGGATCAAGATAAGGGCCAGTAAGGCGACATTTCGAGACTTAAAAAGTAAAGGGTGAAATCTATCAGTTCATTCAAAAGACTGTTGATGGTACATAACTTATCAGATTCTGCATGCAAGGTATCAGGTTGGTTTAGTAAAGCATGATAAACTTACGAAGTTGAAAGTCTAAGGGGAACACAATCCTAGTGTTCACCTATGACTGATTACAATCGAAGTTGAGATTCACCACTTGTTTGATATTGCTACTCAACCCCCCTCCCCCTATTCAATTTTTAAGTTCTGTCCGTTGATTACAACAGCTGAAAGCCATGATTTCACGTATTCCCTTGGGATTCAACCCCAAACTTTTTTGGGTAACTATATTTAATAGCGACCACATAATCTTCAGAGTAAAGGTGTAGCTTGGGCATTATCAAATTTTAGCGCCGTTGTCGGGAAATACTTTGTTGATTTGTTAATTAAAGTTGTTGTAATTTTTGGGTCTTATTATTTTTGTTCTTTGTTGGGTATATGCAGGTGTATGCCAAGCACACAGAGTAGAGGAAATATATTACTCCCATGGATTTTGAATCTAGAGAGGATCCTACAAACATCCAGTAGGATTATGGAACCGAAAAGAGATGATATTCCTGAAGGGGTTCGTGAGGATATGCCTTCCCCTTTTCCTGAAAATATACAGGATATTATTGATCAGCAGACAGGGGTGCTTTTAGCACAAGATACTAATGAGATTCGAGTATCATAAGAAGCTCAGTACATAGCTTAGGAGGCAGAGTTAGCTGAGCAGAGACAGGTAGCAGACCACCGAGCAGTACTTAGTAAAAATCAAAACTGGTTTAGAGAAGGCCGTCCTTAAGTTATTCCAGCATATCAGTATGTGCAGTCGTATGAGGATGATGAAGAAGATCTGGGGTATGTTGAGCCAACAAATACTGGAGCTATTATTTCTCTTATTTTACCCCCAAGAATTAAGTTTGACGTAACGAGTTCAATGATCCAACTCTGAAATTTGAAGGGTGTATTTGTTGGTTACAGATGATACAAACATGCACCTTACAAATTTCATCGGGATCTGAAGTTCGTATACAAATTCAGGGGTGAATCAAGAAGTGGTTAGACTAAGGTTTTTCCCTTTATCACTTATAGGAGAAACATCTTTATGACTAGAGGAACTGCTAAGATGATCTACTACTACATAAAACGAGTTGCGCAGACAATTCTTGAAACGGTTCTTTGATCCATCTAGGATACTACAACTTAAGGAGGAGATCTATAATTTCAAGCAGCTGAAATCAGAATCTATGTACGAGGTATGGATCAGGTTCAAGAAGAAACTGACTATGGTGCCCAACCATCGGATATTACGGATGAGCCTATTGGAGATATTTTACATAGCCTTGACCATCAGTTTTAGAGCCATGGAAGACACTATCTTTGGAGGATCTTTTATGAGACTACGCTGGGAGGCAGCTTCAAAGATGTTAGATCAGCTTTGGCTCACTAATCAATGGTGGCAAACTCGAGAAGATGAGAGGGGATCTGACACATATGTTATTGGTGCATCATGCGACCAGAAAGTAACTGATGATGCAGTAGCACAAGATATTGCGCTGCTGAGAATTGATCTTTGGCTACTGGAAAAGTAGTTTGCAGCAACAAGTTCCAAGAAAGTGAAGGCAGTAGGAGCACATAGTTTATCTTCTGAAGTATACGAGTCAAAATTAAAAGAGGAAGTAAATTATTTGGATCATCAATTAGCAGGTTTCTGAGCCTAAGGGCAAGGGAACCAAGGTCGAAACTATTATAATATATACAAAGACCATATTAGGGAGCGAGATGATGACTGAAGGAAGAAGTATGACTATAGATAGAAGGGATATCCGTACGTTAAAAGAAGAGATGCAAAATCAAGAATGGAAGAGATGCTGACTAAGTTGGTAAAAGGTCAAGAAAATTAGGAGATCAGCCTTAAAGAGATTAAGGTTGACATTTCAGGGTTGACCTAGAAGGTTGAATCCTATGCCATTGCTATCAAGTAGTTGGAGCAATAGTTTGGGCAGATGTCAGCAACACTGAACCAGAGTTAGCCAGGTACTCTTCTGAGCAACATTATGCAAAATCTAAAAAACGACGATCATGCTCTTGCCATTACCACTAGGAGTGGTATGACTACGATGGACCCCACATTACCTACTATAGAATTACCAAGGCATGATGAGGCTTTTATTGAGGAGACACCTACTGTAAAATCAAAAAAAATAATAGGTAGTGAAGATGCAGTTGGTAAAGAAAAGGTAAGGGTTCAGTTGTTGAGTAGGAAATACGATAAATTCCAAGATCACCCCACTTTTTCCTCAGCGACCGAAGCAGAAAAGAGATTGACATAGAGTTGGTCAACCATCAAGATCACCCCACCTTTTCCTGAACCGACTGATTATGAGAGTTGACAACTTCATCTTTTCGACTAACTTTGTCATTCTGGACTGTGAGGTTGACACAGAGATATCCATCATATTGGGAAGACCGTTTATATCCACAGCTAGAGTGATGGTTGACATGGAAAAGAGAGATTTGAAATTCAGAGTCAATGGGGGAAAGCCGAATTAGCATTCGAAAATCAATAAAACAACCAACCGATATGAGGGTGGTGTCGGTGGTAGATTGTATTGATGACCCTGGAGGGTATTCTTATGGGTATCTTGATGAGTCTGAGTAATCAAGATACCTACGTCGTGCCATAATGTTAAATCAAGCGCTGCATTGTAGGAAACTCATGGGATTATTGCTGAAGTTTGAGTAACCAACACAACCACATCGTGTCGTAACTTTAAATCAAGCGCTGGGTAGGAGGCAACCCACTATTTTAGTGTTCACTTTTTATTTTTTTTCTTTTGAAGGTTTATAGCTTATGGACTTACCCAGAATATGGTAAGATTGATATAATCATAAATTTCCAAGTAAGGGAATTGTGTGACCAACCCATCAGGCTCACGAGTCTCACACTAGTCCAGGTAAAGTGAGAAATAAATTAAAAGATGAAAATTTGAGGATAAGAGGGAAAGATGTGGACTTTGGCACATAATCATACTTTTGGAATCGTAAATTCAAGTTATAAGACTATAAGTATCTAGGAGAATATCAAAATGCCAAGTTCAGAATGCAGGAAAGAAGGCCAAAAATTTAGGCCCACCTGCGGGCCACATGTGGCATATGAGCCATATGGCAGGCCACATGTGTGTGCAACGACCTAAATTTTAATTAAAATTTTGGTCCCACCAATGCATATTTAAGACCTAAATTGGCCCTCATTAATATTTAAACACTTTTTTCCTCATTCTATCTCATTCAAATCGTCAGGTTCCCATTTTTCTCTTTATATCCAAACTTTCCTCTTAAATCATAAACAAATCTCGCACTTAAAGAAAGGCTAAATTGAAACTTGTTTGAGCTACGAACTTGTCCCAACACACTAAAAACAAGTTCAAACTTGGGTTTTGCTTGATTTCATCATTGTTCATTTCTCGATTATCATAAAAGAGGTAACTTTCTCGGCTCCTAATGGTTATGTATTGATTTATTTATCGAATAAACAAGTTAATATGTGTATTTCCATGAAAAATATATAGAAACTATCATACTTGTATGTAGGATCCTTGAAGTAGTATAAAATCTTAATGTGGGGCCTTGTTTTGAATTATATTCTAAAGTTAGGCCCTAAACGAAAGTTGAACTTGAGAAAGTAAAGCAATACCTAAGGTTAGGCATGTTAAATTGCATTGAAAATCATGATTCTTGATATATATGTTCACATTGGACTTGTTGGGACTTCAAATAAGTTATAGGGGTGTGAAAATTGAGAATTTTTTTGAATTTTTCAAATCTAGTTTTTCTTCAACTTTTGCAATCCCATATTTTTTTTGGAAACTAATGACTATGTTTTTCATATACTCATGGAACCAAAAGATGCTAAGAAGAAGGCTGGTAAATTAAGGAGGTGGGATGAGTCCCTTGAGTCTAGTGATTTGGTGGAGGAGTACCCGATTGTATGACTTAGAGATGCTACAGATAGGGTGACACATAGAGTTATCATAGGACAGATGCGCTAGGCAGTCGAGACTATTTTATTAAGCTCTATGGGACAGCCACTGCATGAGCAGTAACAGTGGGGTAGACAACCAGCCTTTACTCAGCCTAGGCCTCGGGCTGAGGATGTTCAAATTATCTAGGTTACACAGGCACATGTAGCCCGACTGAGAATGAAGACAACTCGAAGATAACCTCTATATTCTCTCACACCATATGATGAATATGAGGATAAAGCAGAGTCTGAGATAGATACATAGAGAGTAACTCAGGACCTCCAGTCTGAGGAGGGGTCCCAAGATTTATCCAAGGTTGCAGAGCAGGAGGAGTCATAAGTGGTACCCTAGTCTGAGAAGGGTACCGCAGTTCATATACATCAGTCAGATATGCCTCAATCTGAGGAGGGTACAGAGCAGGTTTCCTAGAAGATTCTTGATCCAAATAAGGGCACACCAGTATAGTAGGGGCAGAGTTTCACACCTACACATGCCTCGTAGGCACCTCTAGAGGAAAATTTAAGGTGGTGTGTGGAGGGGATGTGGAAGATATTTGATATTGACAGTCATATTTTGGAGTCGAAAGGACCAAGAGGCTTATTTTTTAGTAAAGCATGATTGATCTATCTGGGCTGAGTCGAGTACCATAGTTGTGGGCTTTCTTTGATCGTTATCAATTAGAGGGGATGACTAGAACACTCGGTTCTTACATCTTGGATATAGTGTGAGAGTTTTATGCCTTATATCGTGCCATAGTAGTTCTTCTAATACAAAGATCTCTAGGCTTGATGAGATACATGGATTAGCCACAGCTTGATCAGACCCTTATGAGAGGGGTTAGGGTTGATAGTTTTAAAGAGACTATCTGTTGGGTCATTTTTGGTCTAGATTATATCACTCTCATATCCACAGCTGAGTGCGACTATAGAATAAGAATCGCACATGATAGATAAATTATGCGGGAGGCTGAGCATAGATGAGAGAGAGTTGAGATGTCTAGGTGGAGAGCCATCTATATTTCACTTTTGGATGAAGATACTTCATTTATCGATAGACACGATGTGATAAAGAAGGGTTCACTGACTTTTGATGTGAAGTTTTGGTAGTTTCTTATTTGATATCAACTATTCCCTGTTGGTTCAAATAATATGTTGACTTAGGAGGGAGTAACCCTAATTGCTAGTTTAGTTGTCGGATAATCTATTGACTTTGAAGCCATCCTTCGACATGAGATTTATGATAGAACTTTTAGGGAGTCAACACATTTGCTATTTTACTGCCTGATTTAGAGGTTATGTGATGAGGCTCGTGTGCCTGAGATATTGGGAGTAGATGAGAGGATACTTATGACAATCACAGTGTAGACGAAGAGTATGAAGGATCCGATATGCCCAGCCCTTCCTAAGAGATTTAGTGAGCCCGCTGCAGTACCTCGGGCCTACACTGAGGTCCCATTAGTTTCCACAGAGCTTGGTGATATACATGGAGGTAAAGTGGGAGTTAATGTTGATCTCGAGATAAGAGAGTAGATAGAGGCCCCAAATTTAAGTACTTAGGGAGAGGGGACACCATCCATTTCTTTATTAGTCCCTTCTTCGACCTCAGAGTCGATTGGCGTATCTTCAGATCCCACCCGCCCATCTACTACAGCTCCTGCTATAGGTATGATTATGATATCTCAAGAGTTCTTATAGAGCTTAGTGTATAGTTAGAAGGCCACTGATGATCGATTACAAGTTGTTGAGACCGAGATGACTACTCTATATGGGCAGATGCGTTTAGAAGTTTAGACTAGATTCGAGATGACAGAGTCTAGCTGAGAGGCCACACAGAGAGCTTTCATGTATGAGCTAAGTGCTGACTTACAAACACATCTTGATGCTTTTGAGAGATATGTTACAACTAGATTTATAGAGAGAGACATATTAGATCTATCCCAAATGAGGGAAGAGATGGATATATTGTGAGAAGAGGTATGCTCTCTTATAGAGAGCCATATGGTATCCATTTCTTCAGTCATACCCTCAGTGGTCCAAATATCCCTTCCACGCGTACCCAGATATTTTGATTTCTTCAGAGAGGATAACGAAGAGGTCTTGGTAGTTAGGGAGAAGAGAGGACACGTGCTGACTTACAGGAACGTCTTGATGCTTTTGAGAGGTGTTACAACTAGATTTACACAGAGAGACATTGGATCTAGCCCAGATGAGGGAAGAGATGGATATATTACAAGAAAAGGTATGCTCTCTTATAGAGAGCCATATGGTATCCATTTCTTCAGTCATACCCCCAGTGGTCCAGATATCCCTTCCACGCGTACCGAGATATTTTGATTTCTTCATAGAGAATGACGAGTAGGTCTCGGTAGTTAGGGCCAAGAGATGACACTAGGGAGACTTGTAGGATCTAGATATGCTATATGACCAGGCCTTTAAAAATTCCAGACATAATTCGATGGATTATGCAGTTGTTGAGAGGTAGAGGCGTGCAACTATAGCAGCGGGGGCATCTTCTAGTAGTGCACCGCCAACACCATTGCCTCCGCCAGTTGATATGCCTCCATCTGGGGATACTCATGATATAGACACTTAGTGCATCCTAGGTATGTCCTCATTCCCTTTGTTTTATATTATTTTAGCACATTAGGGATAGTGCGCATTTTTTGTTGGGGTGGGGTAAACCATAGCCACCATGGGTTTTTGTTGCCGTGTTTTTTTGTCAATCGCGGTATGATTGTAGAACTGATATGCCTAGGTTAAAATTTGTGTTGTCTAGTATTTTATTTCGTATTGTGTTGTGTTTTTCTGTAATTAGGATATTTTTAAGTATTTAGGACAGTTGTCATATTTTTTTAGTGATTTTTGAAAAAATGACACCCCTTCAAAAAATTTATTTTAGAACTGTGTGAATGTATATATGTGTGAACTTATGGATCTTGTTATTTCATTAGTATTAGAGATATTATAATCACTTTCTAACACTTGTATGAACCAGATAGGTAGCAGTTTGTAAAAGAGACCTCAAGGTTAGTGTAGTGCTAAGGAGGATTAGTCACTTGATATGTTCGTATGTATCATACCAGCCCTAAGCCTATATTACAAGTTGAGAAAATTCCTATAGTGAGCCTAGCCTGACTGTTTGAAAACTAAGGTAAAGAAAAAAAGGGCAAACCTATAGTATTTGATACACATTGAATGGAATTTCTCTTCTGAGTGTGAGTGTCTCTTGACTGTCCCTGCATTGACATGCATTATTTATATGAGTGAGTGGGACATCTTTGTTGTGAGAGCACATGAGTCATATTGCTAGTTGTCGACATGTTTGAGTAATGTAACTTGTACATATGCATGGTTTTCTGTTGCTTATATAGTGACATACCTTTATCCCATTGTGTCACATTGTTGTACTTCATGTTTATACAAAGTTGGTTTCAAAAAGTGAGATAGGAGAGGGTGTTGTAAATTTGATCTTAAAGTGTTGATTGACTGCCATGAATAGCTTAGCACCTCTTAACTAAGCATCGTGTTTTATTTTGTCTTGTACTATTGGGTTTTGTTGCCCAAGTACATGAAAACATTTTAAGTTGAGGGTGTTGATATGCTATAGAAATATAGCACTTTCAATGTTTAAAACGAGAAAAATATGCAAGTTTATTAGGTTATTTTTTAGATATGATGCATTTTTGGTATGTTTTGCAGGAAGCTTGGTTTTGGATGCTAAGTCCGTGAAAAAATGAAAAATGGAGTTCTTGGATACTTAATTGATCAATTTTGGGTATTCGTGGCACTTTTCAAATGTTTGTAACCAAAGAATGTGTTGAAACTTGAAGATTTGAAGCTTGGTTGCAAGTATTGGAAGATCCGACACTTACCTATGTCTATATGTGGACCACATGTATCAAATATGGTCTATATAAGACTAAGGTAAGTACTGTAATTGAAGATCTCAAGGGCAAAAGAGATGAAAATTAACTTCCAACACTTATCTATGTCAATATGTGGACCGCATGTAGCACATGTAGGTTAGGTAAGTGCTAGAAGTCCAAAATCCCGAGAGCAGAAGCTGCAGGAAATTTTTTCTACACATGTAGGTGTCAACATGCACCCAGGCTCAGGCCGCATGTGGAACATGCGCCCAAGTCTAGGCTGTATATGGACAACACATGTGGCCACTAACCCTTTTTTTGTCCTTTTTCCTTCAGGCTTTGATTTTAGGATTTTCTCATGTACTATAAATACCCCTTATGTGTTTTTTAGTATAAGTGATGCACTCTTGATACTTACAAATATATTTTGATTTTGAGATTCGATTTTGGTCTCGGAATTATCTTGTATTGATTTCGGTTGATTAATTCAGTTAAATTTTTGGGCTTTTACTTGTGATTCTTGTGATTTTATCTTATGCTTTCAATCATGAATATTTTTGATTACTTCACAAGCATGAGAAGCTAAAAAATCTTAGCTAGGGTTGTGGAAACCCTAGAAGATTGACAAAGTAAGGGAAGTGCTATTGTGGTTCTAAATCGATACCCATGCATGCATTGTATTATCTTCACTTTAATAGATATCTTAGAGGTTGCAAATGTTAGAATCCCGCCTAGATTATTGCTACTTCTCCAAAAAAGGAGTAGTCACTGGGAAAAGATAATTACAATAACAATTTGAAGTTTAGCTGTCGATCTACACTATTAGGTATTATCTAAGTAATATGGTTAGCTTTCATCTAATAACTAGAGACTCAGAAGGTAATAGTTAACTGGGATCAAGATGAGGGTCAGCAAGGCGACATTCCGAGACTCAAAAAGTAAAGGATGAAATCCATCAGCTCATCCAAAATGTTGTTAATGATACATAACTTATCAGATTCTGCATGCAAGGTATCAGGTTGGTTCAATAAAGCACGATAAGCCTACTGAGTTGAAGATCCAGGGGGAACACAATCCTAGTGTTCACCTACAACTGATTACAACCGAAGTTGAGATTTACCACTTGTTAGATAATGCTACTCAAAACCCCCCATTTACTTTTCCAGTTCTGCCCGTTGATTACAACATATGAGAGCAATAATTTTACGTATTTCCTGAAGATTCGATCCAAAACTTTATTGGGTTACTATAGTTGATAGTGACTGCATAATCTTTAGAGTGAAGGTATAGCTTGGGCATTATTAGCTAGTAGTTGTGCTTTAAATTCCAGTGATTGAATGCCATGGGCAAATGACATGCTCGACATCACTTAGTAACTTGAACGTCTGTACACCATTCATTCAAGTTTCAGGTACATATTCTTGTATTTGAAGATACATAATTTAGCTTAGTTTTATATACATGTTCTAGATGTATATTCTTGTATCTATACGCCTGATATTTTTTTTTATATAAGCCTATTTCATATACATGTATATAGTTAGAAAGTTTCTGTATGTATCTCTTTTAAAATATGTATTTCTACACTAGATACCTTTTTTGTATTGTGTATCTCTTATGCCTTTGTATTTCAAATCTCATTTCTTATACTTATACATTATGTCTTACCATGATATATTTTTAACCAATTTTTTTTTTTTAGGGTTTGAAATTCTTTGCAAAAAGTTGAAAAAAGGAAAATTACACTAAGGGAAAAAAGAGAAAAGCTAAAGAAGAATGAATCTGGATGTTAAATATGGAGAGAATATGGAGAAGAATATTTCAAAAAAATTTCATTATTAACTAAATGCCATTTTCTGAGAATATTTAGATGTTAATTAGAAGATCTGTAGAGTATGTTACTCGTTAAATGAGTAAATTACCGTTACTTTCCATAATTACAACAAATCTATTGTTTCTTAAAAATGTAACATTAATCATGTATCTCTTTTAATATTATGTATCTGAAAAACTAAAAATCGAAACTGTACGAAATTTTGAAAAAAATTGGGATAAAGTGTAATTATGGTAAACTAGTCGGGATTTATGTAAAACACCCTAATTTTTACTATTCCCAGCCTTTCTCTTATAAGTTTCTTTTCTATTTTTTTATGTTTGAGTATTATTTATATCATTTGAGTTTCTATCAAATCCTCCAACTGTTTGTTGTTGGACTATATCCTTGAAGAATCAATATTCAAATTCTGTAAATATGTAGTAAAACAGAGATCAAACTCATTCTCAGTAGGTTCTTGAACAATAGGACAATATTCAATTGACACATACATATCAAGACTCATTAAGTTAATGCAATTATCAAACATTTCAACAGTACGAAGAAATAAAGACAAATAATCATCACTCCAAATACAAGTCTCATCATATGTTGTAACTTTATAGGCTAAAAAACGTTGGATATCATCCAGTGATAACCACCACGTCTTTCAAATTACTGATACCCAACTTTTTTCTTAGTAGATGTTGCAATCACTCATATTTAAGAAATAATGGATACACCTTCACAACTACAGGTGATCGACTATATCTTACAAAACTGGCTTAATATAAAACATAACAACCCCAATATAAATTTACTCTTACTAAATCCTCATTCATCTTTTATACAACAAAAAGATAATTTGTACAATTTATTTAATAAAATAAGGAATTGAAAGATAAAGGGTTAATTCAAATAAAGTATGGAGAATAATCTTATATAGAGAAATATTGGAAATAAATAAAAAATTAAAGAAAGTCGTTGATGGGCCAGGGATTTGTAAGTCACTAGACCCACATTGACTTACTAGTCACCGGCCCACTATCGACTTCTAAATTGTTCGGCCAAGGGCGTTTTGTCCTATTTAATTTTTTCCAACATCGTCCCCTCTGATATTTTTGCTTAAAAAAATTGGCCGTTTTAGCTCCAGACTCATACAAAGTGCTCCCAACTCTAGTTCTGTCACTTCATACTTGGTTGGCTAGAAGCCCATACTCTCTTAAGCAGCAGAAATTATCATATACAAATTATGAAAACAATTTAAGTTTTGTGCAATTGTTAGTGTACAAAATATTCTGTAGTATCAAATAAACTTGACCTGCTATTGCAGGTTACCTAATTTTTTACATAAAAATTGAAAAATAAAAAAATGGATAACCTGCAATAGCATGTCAAGTTTATCTGATAGTGTAGAATATTTTATACACTAACAGTATACAAAACTTAAATTCTTATGAAAAAACACCCTAACCTCCCACTATAACATAGTCAAGTAGCATTTATAAACTATTTTTGAGTACAAATAACAAGGTATGCAATCCTAAAATTGAAAAAAGAATAGAGATGGTACTATGAGCTAATGTGGTTGGATCACTTCAACTGAAAGCAAGCAAAACCTCAAAATAGATCAAACTGATCTCGATGCAGTACTAATAGAAAAATCTACATAAAACAGTAAATTATGAGTCATAAGAAATTAGTAAGAGCACTAACTCGCTCCCTGTCATACTAAATAAAACAAATGCATAAGAGAAAATACAGTAATAACATATATAAGTGAATATAATAGATATATGTCACATTATAATATCTTAATCACTAGTGCCACATATACGTTCTATCAAAATTTAGACCATTCACAAGGCGTAGTGAATCACGTAGGTTGGAATATGCATGGCAATAGACAGTCCATAGCCAACCTTTACCTTGCAAATAGCACTATCATATGTGTATAACATTAGACCATCAACGATGAAGGCTAATTGAATAGTGCGTTACACCAGACCATTCATAACCAACTTAAATCATAAATCTCAAACTACAATCTAGAAACATGACTCAAAAATATCAATAAATACATCTAAACATTTAATACACTTCTAAAAACATAAATAAATGAAATATTTCATATCATGCATCATATAAGTTCGAACAAGTGCAACATCCTCAATTTTTGTCAAATGACTAGAAATAGCATGTCAAAGTTGTTGAAGCGTGACGTATAATTACATAAAAGAAATCACTCAAAAGCTTGTTTGTGTGCCATCTTTCTCATTGTTTGATGAATTTGTTTCATCATTAAAATTATATGTTTATCACCAATTTATTCCGTACTACTGGAGTCATTAGCTTTTCTTATTTTAGCTCAGCATCATCCTTATACATATTTTTTAAATGTAATACACAATTTATCAAAGATAACACACAGACATTTTTTCAGTCACATTTTTTTATAAATCCTATAAGCCTTACTTTTCTTGTGTAGTTTAAGAGTACTCTCTCATCATTTTTGCCATCAAATTTTTCAAAATAATATTTATAATTATTATAAATGAAGCATCCATCGTCATGGGCTCTTAGGTGGATAGGTTAAAATATCTTCCTTTGAGTAATTTATGAGGAGATTTCTACCAAAGAGGTTTGTTCGTTCATTAATTAATGATGTAGTATGCAGTACAAATGGATTTAAAATTCTAGCAAAATCATAGTCAATTCTAGCCAATTAAGGGCCCTTACTGTTCTCTTTTTATCCATTTTCAAAGGCAAATTTTCCTCCCTTCAAGCCGCAACTGAAAGAAACTTTAATTTATCACCAATTATATGTATTGAAATATCATTGCCCATGTGTCAGTCATACTTTTCTTCTTTTAATCTAACTTACAAAATAATCAAAGATTAATTTTTGAAATAAAGACTTGCTTGATTTTTTCTTGAACAAAAGGATGCACTAATCTCTTTGTAACTAACTTGGTAACACAGGAATACTCGTTTCTTTTACTTGTTTCATTCTTTCTAGCAGGTTTAATATTTTTTTTGAGAAACATTGAGATTTTATTCTCTAAATTTTAAATCCATTGAATTATTATGTTTGAGGTGTCCTGTATGACCATAATAATAATTGTTCTTTTTTAGATTCAGATTCAGTTTAAAAATTTTTGTGTTCTTTTGCAAAGATTAGCGAGAATTTTGTTGGGTTCTAAGTAATGAAATGTGAATGAAAAATGAAGGAAAGAAAAATCAAGAGAAATTAAAAATGAGTATTCACTTTATAAAAGAAGTGTTCTATCATTTGAAATTTGATAATTAGTGATGTTTTAGTTCAAAAATTTGATGGAAAAATTTTCTCCATTTGCAGATGCACCCTAGCATATGTAGACGAATGTCACAACACACGTCAAAGAAACGTGATCCCTTGAGGCATTATTTAATAATAATAAAGGTGACCTGCAGATGTAGGTACCAACGTAGGTCAATCCAAGCATTCTAGTTTGTACTAAAAGTTGACGTGCAGCCACATGTGGACCATCTACGGTCATAAGTGAGCCCGCAAGTGACACGATGGTTTGAAATAGAGTGTCTTTTCAAGATCCATTGATTTCTTTCTGAAGCACCATATTTTGGCTATAAATATTTAAATTTTTTCTCAGGCAAAGATATGAAATTTTGAAGTAAAAAATATCTTCTTCTTTCTAAAAACCCAAGTGTGATTTACAAATCATTGAGTGTTCATAGTTCAGCAAATTTGAGTTACCACTATTTGCTGTGGTGAATTATTTTACCCTGGAAGGATATATTCCATTAACCTCGGGTACTTGAGGAGAATAAATTTTGTAATGACACACCGTAAATTTGGTTCCCAAAAATAATTTTAACTTTATTTTTATAGGTGTTTGAACTTGTGTTTGAAGTTCTTCAAACTTCAATTTGATAGTTTATAAGTTGTTTGAACTTGTGTTTGAAGTTCTTGTTGTTAATACAGATTTTGTACCCAAAAAACAACATTTTTAAGGAGTTAATTATAATCTATATTTTAATTTCTGGAGACTAAAGTCTTTTGGTTGTCTACTCTGTTTGAACTTGATAGTGTTTTGAATATATAAAAACTTCACCACAAGTCAAAGGTTCATTCGATTGAAACTTTGAAGAACATAAACACTTCATCGTCAAACTAGAAACAAGTCGCTTATAATTTAAAACTTTGTTATTAGTATTTGTGATGCCAAATTAGTTTTCTCTTTGTAACAACAAAATGACTATTGAAAATAAAGTCAATGATGGAATAATGAATTTTGCAGCAACGAACATTACTACTTCAAGTCGTTTGAATGTTGCTTCTGCCATGGCACTAGTGAAAAAACTAGAACAAATTTTTGGTGTTGATTTCAAACATTGGTAGAAAAATATGTTATTTTATTATATTACTTTGAGTCTTCAAAGTTTCATCACAAAAAGTGTTCTTGAATTACTAATAGAAATTTCAGAAAAAATGCTTAGTAATGGAAGCTTGGAAGCACTCAAACTTTTTGTGTAAGAATTACATTCTGAGTGGCCTACAAGATGACTTGTATAATGTGTACAGTAATATGAAGGCCTCTAAAGAACTCTATATGCTCTAGAAAGAAGTATAAAACAGAGAATTTCGAAATAAAAATAGATTATTGTTGAAAGATTTCTAGACTTTAAGATGGTAGACAATAAAGTTGTAGTTACCCAAGTCCAAAAATTTTAAGTCATAATATACGATCTCCTTGTTGAAGGTACAAACTTAGATAATACCTTCATTAAACACATTAAGTTTGTTCTTGATACTTATTTAACCTATGATGTAGGTTTGATTGTGAACAAGGCTTTTAAAGTAGTTGCAATAATCAAAAAGTTATCACCTTTGTGGAAAGACTTCAAAAACTACTTAAAGTATAAGCTCAAGATGATGTCTATTAAAGATCTTATTGTAAGATTAAGGATTGAATAGGACAACAAGGCAGCAGAAAATAGGTCTCATAGTAATTCTATAATAATTGGAGAAAACAATGTGGAGGACGGCCTTACTAAATCAAAGAAGTGAAAGAAAGCATCAGAAAAATAAGGCAATACGCCTAAGAAAGAATTCAAAAAAAATTGCTTTGATTGTAGAAAAATTGACTGCAAGTTTGTAGATTGTTGGTCTTCAATAAAGGGTAAGAAAATGGATCAAACAAATCTGACTGAATCCAAAGATGACATGGATGATCTTTTGTACTATGCTATTAGAGTGCAATCTAGTTGAAAATTTTAGAGAGTGGTAAATTGATTCAGGTGTCACCTATCACGTGTGTGCCAACAAAGAACTATTTACATCATATGCCAGCTCAATATGATAAGAATATATTCATGGCAAACTCTTGTACGACAAAGGTTGGAGGAACAAGCAAGGTTTGCTTCAAAATGAAACTGGACAATGTGGTGATACTAAACAATGTCCTTCATATTTCGTAGTTGTGAAAGAACTTAGTTTCTTGTTCACTTCTAGCTAATAATGGATTTAAATGTGTATTTATTTCTAATAATATTGCAATAAGTAAGATGAAGTGTATGCAGGTAAAGGTTACCTCACCGAGTGTCTTTTTAAAATTAATATAATGATAATTGATATGGTTAAAAGTTTTGATTCTTCTTACTTACTTGAGTCAAATGATTAATGGCATGAACGTTTAGGGCATGTCAATTATAAAATCTTACAAAAATAGATTAGCTTAGAAGTTTTGTTTAACTTTGAGTACAGTGAACAAAGTATCAAACGTGTATTGAATCTATGTATGCTAAGCATATCAGTCTACTGAAAGAAATTTTAATTTTTTAGACTTAATTCACACAGACATTTTTGATATGAAGTCAACACCATCTTGTGCTGGTAAAAAATATTTCATAACTTTTATTGATGATTGCACGAGATATAAAATTAAAGTTGAAAATCAGTTGGATAAAAAAATTAAAATAATGAGAAGTGATAGGGGTGGAGAGTATGAATCTCCTTTTGTAGAGATGTTTATGAAAAATAAAATTGTCCATCAAACTACCGTTCCATATTCACCTCAATCAAATTAAATTGCAAAAAGAAAAAATTTGCGTTGAAGAAAATGATAAATGTGTTACTTATAAGTTCAGATTCACCGCAAAACTTGTGGGGAAAATCTATCCTTATAGCAAATAGAATACTCAATAGAGTGCCCCATAACAAGACACAATCTATTTCATATGAGAAACGAAAAGGAAGAAAACCTAACTTGAAATATTTTTAAGTGTGGAGATGTCTAGCCAAAGTCCAAGTTCCTATACCCAAAAGACTAGAAATACGGCCAAAGACTATGGCCTGTGTTTTCAACAAATATGCTACAAATTATAATGCGTGTCAATTTTTGGTTCATAAATCCAAACATCAGGATATTCATGATAATACGGTAATTGAATCAGATAATGCTGAATTTTTTGAAGACATTTATCCATATAAAACTAGACATGAGTTGCCTACTGAAGGGTTGACCTAGGAATGAACCAAGAGACAATGTACTTAATGAAGAGAATCCAAGGCATAGTAAGTGACAAAGAATGTCGACTTTCTTCAGATTAAATTTTGTAACATTTGTTCTAGAAACTAAGCCTCAAACATTAAAAAAAGTGTTGTCATCTACGGAATTATTCTTTTAAAAGATAGCAGTCAATAGTGAGATTGATTTAATCATGAGCAACCACACATGAGAGTTTGTTGATCTTCCTACAGGAAATAAATCCTTAGGTTCTAAATTGATCTTCAAAAGGAAAATGAAAGCTGATGACTATTGATAAATACACTGTAAGTCTTTTTGTGAAAGGCTTTAGACAAAAATAAGGCCTTGATTATTTCAACACATACTCACAAATAATAAGGATAATGTCCATTCAGATATTGGTTGCATTACCGGTAGGATATGATCTTGAAATCCATCAAATTAATGTGAAAAAAACTTTCTTAAATAGAGAATTGGAGGAAGAACTTTACACCGAACAACCAGAGGGTTTTGTGATTCTTATTAAAGCAAGAAAAGTGTGTAAACTTGTTAAGTCACTTATGAACTAAAAGAAGCCCAAACAGTGGCATACAAAGTTTGACCAGATCATATTGGCAAACAGATTTAACATAAATGAATGTGATAAATGTGTTTACATTAAAGGAACTCCAAATTACAAAGTCATTATTTGTTTGAATATGGATGATATGTTAATCATCAGTAGAGACATTTCTAACATAAATTCTACTAAAAATGATTGAGAGTAAATTAAATAAAAGACCTTGGAGTTTCTGATGTGATCTTAGGGATAAGAATTCATAGAAATCCACAAGGATTGGCATTGTCACAGTCCCATCATATGGAAAAGGTACTCGACAAGTTCAGGTATTTGAATTTCAATATTGCCAAGATACCATTGGATGTGAGCTTTGCACTTTAAAAGAATAAAGGTGAAAGTGACTCACAATTGGACTACGTAGAGTGTTGGAAAGCTTATGTGTAATATGAATTATACGCAGCCAGATATAGCATGATCTATTAGTAAATTGAGTCTATTAGTAAATTGAGTCGGTACATGAGTAATCTCAATCAAACTCATTGGATGGAAATTTAAAGAGTTTTGGTGTATCTAAAATATACTCAAGATTATGATTTGCATTATAAGAAATATCCTACCGTAATGAAGGATATAGTGATGCAAATTAGATCACCGAATTGAAAAAAGTAAAATCCCTGAGTGGATATGTATTTACTCTTGGTGGAGGAGCAATCTCTTGAAAATCATCCAAAAAAACATCTATTGTCTGCTTTACAATAGAATTTGAATTTATCGCACTAGATAAAATTGATAAAAAGGTTAAATGACTCCAAAATTTTTTGAAAGATAGTTGTTATTAGCCAAACCCTTTGGCACTTGTATGCATACACTGTGAGAGTCAAGCAGCAATAGATAAGGCAGAGAGCATGATGTATAATAATAAATCTTATCATATAGGATGAAAACATAATACTATTATAGATATAATCTTTAGTGGAATTATCATGATGGACTATATGAAAACAAAGAATAATGTGTCGGATCCATTAACAAAAGTTCTAACTAAAAAGGGAGTTTTGAGATCATCAAAGGGAATGAATTTATGATCTAGGACAAGTCATTACAACAGTAACTCTACCTAATAGACTGGAGATCCCAAAATTTAGGTTCAAGAAGATCAAAAAAAGTTGTGGTTAACAGTTCAACACTGTCAATTAACTCAGCTCATTCTCTTGATGAAGACAATGTTCAGGAAATAAGGATAAGGCTTATGGTTTGAAGCTTTTTAATGATTTTTAAGTTTGGCAGGTTTGATCAAATAGTTTTATCTATAGGGTTAAATGTTTAGGAGTCACCTATGTGAGAGTGAAGTGGAAGTCACTTTAAAGAAAATAATAGTAATGCCCTATTCTCTAAACTCTCATGAGATCAGGTCGTGTTTATGATTGAAAAGAAAAAAATCTAGAGAATCACAAATGGTAAAAGGCCGATCTTGTGACTTGTGATGTCTAGATATAAAGTAAAGTTCAATGCTTTATAGATTTCACATTTGCTTATTAACCGAGTGCATCTTATGCAAGTTCACGATGAAAAGTTCAAAGGAAAGCTACTTATTAAATGCAATTAGTCTTTGCTCATAGTCACACTTTTATTCGTATATTTTTTGATAAAATATCCATTTCCCAATTAGATGGGAGATTATTGGATTCTAAGTTATAAAATGTGTATCATTCTTAAACTTAGAATCATGCATTCATATGGATAATGAGGTAAGAACAATATAAGCCTCGTACCGTCACTATTGCTTGACTGGTTTTGACTTTGGCTTTAAATTGAGATTTGAAAAATAATCGGTCGAGAGGTTATATTTTTGGATAAAATTCATTTGAAAATTGATATTAGTGATATTTTATTCAAAAATTGGATACCAAAATTTTCTCCATTTGTGGACGCACCGGAGCATGTGCGGGCGCATGTCACAATGCACCACAAAGGTACGTGAACCTTTAAGGCACAGTTTGATAATAGAAAAGGTAACCTGGGTGCGCACCTGGCGACCTGTGAATGTAGTTGCCAATGCAGGTCAATCCAATACATTTAGGTTTCTGCCAAAATATCACGACCCAAAAATTCAAGGGTCATGATGGCACTTGTCTTGGTGAATCTTGAAAAGTAAGCCTATCACATAAACTGATACAAAAGGAAAAATAACAGCAATAACCAAAGTAAGGATTCTAGAATGAAGCTGAATCACATAATATAGTAAAGCGAAAAGGCTAACCAATAATATCATAATCCCAAAACTTGGTGTCACAGTGTAAGAACTTCACTAGTACAACTTAAGATCAAATACATAAGATATCTAAAATAGGAATACTCTATCTCTAAATATGAACAAAGATATAGTCTAAATAAAGAAAGGTAGTAGTCAAATCCAGAAGCAAGAGTCCAACCACCGCATTGAATATCTCCATGTAATACCCCGTACTTCTACCTAGCTTAAAAATCATCCCAGAAATGTTAAAGAGTTGTTTTAAAGTTGAATCCAATTTTATACATGTGGTATTTTCAAGATTTTCACTTTTTATCATGTGTAAAGTTGAATAAGCTTTTCATCGATACCAAATTCGCCCAAATCCGACACCCGAACGAAGAGTTAGAGCCTTTTTAGTGAGACAGTGTATCACCTGAGCCATTAGCGCGTCGCGGAGCCAGCTTAAATGGCAATTGTCAATTTCCAGTGTTGCTCCGTGATAGTGGCGCATCCCGCCAAACTTCCAGGTCACAAACAGAGTGGAAACACGATAGCTCCGTGTCGCGCCACCATGAAATTTCCTATTTGTCACTTTCCAGAGATACGGCGCGATAGCACCGCGTCGCGCCAGGGGTCCAGATCAAGAAAATTTTAACAAAAATTAAAAAGATGCATCTAGGGTTAAAAGGGTCAATTTCCCACCCCTATATAAACCCAATAACACGTGATTCAGCCATATTTCACACAAAATACAGTGTTTCTCTCAAGTTTCTCTCAAGAACAAGCTAGGGTTTTCAATTGGGAGTTCAAATTCAATACTTAAATTCAAGAATCTCTCCATCAATATTCATAGAATCAAGAACTAAGGCATGCACAGTGTTTATTCATGGATTCTTTTCATCCATGAAGCCCAAGAATCAAGTTTTAAATCTTGTATTGAGAATATTTTGTTGTGGGTTGATTATGTTCATGTGATTATGGTTGTATGATTCCCAAGTTGGAATCTTTATGTGTTGTTCATGAACCTATGCTAGTATGTGATATGAAACATGTGAAATTGAGTTGAAATATGGAGTTTTGTTGTATTAATTTGATGGTCATGCCTATGCCCTAAGTCATGTATCCTAGGTATTTAATAAAATGCCTAAGAGAATAGAAATTATGCATTATAGCTTAATTGTGACCCAAGTGATAAATGCATGCTTTACCCTATGACTAAGAATGACTTCCATGACATTGTGTGCATTATGAATGGTTGAGGGAATGTCCATGAGATTAGGTTGATGAAAGTATGGCATGTTTATATGCAATTCCATTCATGTACAAGACTATGATAACCATGTGCTTTATGAAATCCCCAAATTAATGTATTATGGATTGTTGATATTGGTCATGTGTTCAAGAAGTGTCAAGTATTGTCAGTTTCATGCTATCGAGTCCTGGGGTACTTGTACCCGACAATTTAGTTGTGTGCCTAGAGCCAGTGTCATGTTTTCACGATACTTTTAGTCAAGTCATGATCAGTAGAATTCAGTCAGTCATGTGCTCAGGAAAACTCAGTAAACTCAGTATCAGTTGAGTCTTATTCAGTAATCTTAGTAATCTCAGAAATCTCAGTGATCTCGGCCAGTCATCATGTCTCAATAGTATTCCATCAGTCAACGAAAATCTAGTGAACTCAGTTCAATCTAGTTAATCAGTAAAATCAGTAACAGATCAGTCCATCCTAGTATGAACTAGGAAATCAGTTCTGTTCTATTCAGTTGGGAGTAGGATTCAACACCGAGTGAACCCAGGGTTGAGGACACACACCGTCAGCCAGTAGAGAGTGTGATCCTTAGTTGCATTCCCTGCGTTCCAGAACTACGTAGCCAGCGTAGGTTGAGATGTACCCTACGAGTCTAGGGATTATATACCTCATTTGAGTTTTCCTACTAGGAGGGGTTGATGGAAGAGCTCTCTGTCAGAGAGGGTTTACTCACAGCTTGTCTTTACTCGTGACACGGTACTGACACCCTTCTAGCTGGGGTTATAAGTTGGACTCCACCAGTTTAGTTTTGGGGTATGTCGGTTAGATGATTACTTCCCACAGTTATAATTTCAATCTCATTCTCAGTAATAGAACTCAGATAATTCTTCAAATTTTAGGACTGTCAGATACAGTCAACTTAGAATAGTATGGAACTCAGCTAGTTCCATCAGAACCTAGACTGTCAGATAGTTGCTCAGTATCAATTATTTCAGTTATACAGCTATCAGTATCTCATTTTATCAGTATTCAGTTTCAGGACTGTCAGAATAGTCAATCAGACCAGTTCTTCATAATCAGAACTATCAGAAATAGTCATTCTTTTAATTGTAATATAACATCAGTTCCTCAGTACTCTATAGATTCAGTTATTCAGTATCCCAGTATTAGCACTCAGATATCAATAAATCCATGTTATCAGAATTCATGAGTCAGTGTTATCATGATCTCAGTTACAGTTACGTAGTCATGCATGTATTCTCACATTAATGTTATTCAGTCAGTTAGTATTGTTCATGCATATGAACCATTGCGTTTAGCCTTACTTGCATACCAGTACATTCAATCGTACTGACGCATTTGAGCTATGGTGTTTTATACCATAGGTTTAGAAGCACGAGCTCCTGAGCATCCTTAGTAGATCAGACATTCAGCAGCCAGACTAACAGTGAGTCCTCATCATTCGATGATAGCAGGATTATTTTATTACTTTATTATTTTAGTAGTTTGGAGTTAGTTGGGAACATGTCCCATCAACTCCACAATTTTTAGACAGTTTTAGAGGCTTTCAGACTACAACATGTTTCAAATAGTTTATTTTAGTTTTGGGTATTGTTATACCCTATTACAGATATTATTTTATATTCAGTATTAGTTCAATTTTAAACCTTATTGCCTTACAACTTACATTCCATATATTTATAGTATATTATTCAGTGCTCAGTTATAGATATCAGTCATGGGTTAGCTTGTGGTCCTTCAGGGTCATAAGCACTGTGTAATATTCTGGGTGCCAGATTCGGGGCATTACATTCTAAAGGTAGCCCGAATTAACCTCCGTGAGGCACACTCAAACTAGAATCTGCACCGAAAGAGCATAGTAGAGGTGAGTGCGGTCCACTTATACTTAGTAGGTATCATAGCCCGATTGAGCAGAGTAGGAAATAAAGCATACAAAATACATACTAAGGGCACATCACCTGTAATAAGAAAATGTCCCACAACGGTAGCTCACACTGTTTTCACTAACAATTCTATAATATTCACATACATAATAGTAAATATGAGGAAGGAATACAAGTAAACCAATATCACATCTACAAGTACTAGGAAAGGGATTCTACATAGACAAGAATACATCAAGAGATATAATACAACACAAATAAAGGCATAATATAACACAAATGCAATGAAGATGATGATGATGGTAATGATGATGTGATGCACGAGGTTGTCACACAACCTCTGTATACACCTATGGAGCTAAAGCTTCCCGATGTTGGATCTATGGGTGGGTTCGTCAACTCGTATACAATCCATATCCATATCTCTTATCCGGCTTATCCTTTTGTAGAGGGTTTTAAAGATGTCATATTTTCTGTCAAAAAAACCCAATGTTTCTAGTATTTCCATGGTGGTACCAATGTTTCATAAATGTTATGATATGAGGATGTAATGCTCACAACTAACCAGAATGAGTATTTCTATGTCCAACCAATATACCAACCAAGTTAGCCAACAATCCACTCAATGTTTCCAACCATCCATGAATTTCAACATAAACCATATGCCAACAAAATGAAACATATAAAAATACACCATTGATACCACATTAGGCTTTTTCATCAATCAAGAAAACTAATTTTATGTACACAAGGCTAACAGTATCATAGAGGACTCCACACGATCACACATAGCAAATAGTATACCAACACCATCAAATAACATCATTTTATAGGCCCTCACATAGACACACCATGATAATAAATTCATTTTCATAATTAGTTTCTATACCCTTAACATGATTTTGTATCAACATTCACTACCCAACTAATCTAAAGAAAGTTAAGACATAACCTCCTTGAATATCGAAAATTGATTTGCAAGCCTTCATTCTGAAACCCTACTCCTCCCAAACAGACTCGGAATGAACTAAAATACGAAAATATAGAATTTATGCATCAACAGAAGCCAAAGATACCCATATTGCCTATTTTTAAGTCTGGATCAAAATGGACCCCCAAATAGGTTTTAAAAAAAGAAGAGCAAAATTGTAGTTTTATCTTTGAAATATGTTTTTCATATTTTTAGGAGTATACATCTAAAAGTTCAAGCATATATAAGTTAAAAATGAGGTCCAAATTGAAGAAAAATCATGTTTAAGTTTTACCGACAAAATCCCCAAAAAATCTTTTTGAACTCAACAATCTGAAGTTGTTTTGAAGATGAAATTAAGAGAAAACTGATAATCATAAGATTAGAAACTTACCCAAGTAAAAACGGGGGTTGAATCGAAGAAATAAAAGTTTTAGGCCTTCCAAGCTAAAATCTCCAATTTTCTACTTTAATTAATGTTTCAGATTGCTGGCGTAATCCGTTTTGCCATCAGATGCATAGATCAATAAATATTGACCGAAGTCAACTATAAGATTCTCAAAACCACTAAAAACCATAATTTCACATAAATCACACCAAATAAATCGAGTATCAGACTAATCATCCCTATGCCTCAGAAATACCACAAAGCAACTATGAAGAGGGGTAAAATGGTCAAATCACATAGAAATAAATATTTTACAAAATCATCAAAAAATTAGGTTGTTACATCATCCACCACTAAAAATCTAGTTCGTGCTCGAACTAAAAGCAAGAGAAATACCTGAACCAATTGAGATATAGGGGTAGGAACCACGAATATCAGACTCGACCTCTCAAGTAGCCTCATTTGCAGGTCAGTGCTTCCACTGCACCTTAACCACAGGAATAACTCTAGAAAGTAATTGCCTAATATCTCTAGCCAGGATGGAGACAGGTTCCTCAACAAAAGACAATCTCTCTTCTAACTGAACTGACTCCCAACGAATGACATGAGAATCATCCATAATATAATGGTGAAGCATGGAAACATGAAAAATAGGATAAACAATTGATAAATTAGGGGGCAAGTCCAACTCATAAGCCACATCACCAACAATCCAAAGAATCTCAAATGGGCCAATAAACCTGAAGCTAAGCTTGACCCTCTTCCCAAACCTCATCACATCGAAACCTAAAGAAAAAATCGATCAACAACTCCAAATGTCAAGGCTTTAGTTTACGGTCTGCATAGCACTTCTACCTACTCTGAGCTGCTTGAAGGCTATCCTGAATAATCTGAACTATATCCAAAGACTCATGAAGCAAGTATGTACCTCGAGGTCGAATATTAGAAACCTCAAACCAACCAATAGGAAAACGAAATCGCGTACCATACAAAGCATTAAAAGGAGCCATATCAATACTGGAATGATAGCTATTACTATACTCAAACTCTGCCAAGGCTAATGTTTCTCCCACTGACCACCAAAATCCATCACACAAGCATAGAGCATATCCTTAAAAATCTGAATAGTCTGCTCTAACTGACCATCAGTATGGGGGTGGAAAGCCCTACTAAGATCAACCTGAGTAGCCAACTCATCCTGAAAAGTCTTTCAAAAGTGAGATGTAAACATTAAACCTCGATCTGAAATAACAGACACTGGCACACCATGAAGAAGTGCAATCTCATGAATATAGATATGGGCCAACCTCTCAACACTGAAAGAAACCTGAACTAGAATGAAATAAGCAAATTTGGTCAATTAATCCATAATGACCCATACACTATCAAAACTATGAGAAGTACGAGGCAATCCAGCCACAAAGTCCATAGTGATCTATTTTCATTTCCACTCGAGAATAGGTAACCTCTGAAGCAAACTATCCCGCCTCACTTACTCGACCTTCACCTATTGGCAACATAGGCAACGAGTTACAAAATTTGCTACATCTCTCCTCATACCACCTCACCAATAATGCTGCCTCAAATTATAATACATCTTAGTCACTTCCAGATGAATGGAATACTTGGATCCTCCAAAATTAATCTAATCCAATCACCTACTCTCGGTACATAAACTCAACCTTTAATTCTTAAAACACCATCTGAATCAAGTGAGGCTTCCTTAGCCTTACCACTCAATACCTTATCTCGAATCAACCTCAATCCCACATCATCAAACTGATGAGCTTGAATTTGCTCCATCAAAGAAGACCTAGCCTTCACGGATGCCAAAAAAACCCCAGATATCAAAATATCAAGCCTAACTATTTGGTTAAATAAAGACTAAACCTCTAAGGCCAAAGGCCTCTCCTAGGTCAAAAGATGCACTAAGATACCCATGCTAGTCAACTTTTGGCTCAAGGCATCTGCAATTACATTATCCTTTCCCGGATGATAGAGAATAGTCAAGTCATAATCCTTAAGCAACTCAAGTCAATGACGATGTCTCATATTAAGATCTCGTTGGGTGAGGAAGTACTAAAGGCTTTGATGATCCAAAAAAATCTTACAATAGACTTCATACAAGTAGTGCCTCCACTACTTTAAAACAAAAATAGTTACACACAACTCCAAATCATAGGTTGGATAATTCTTCTCATGGGACTTCAACTGACGAGAATTATATGTAATAAGCTTGCCCTCATACATCAACACAACACTTTACCCAACACTTAAGCATCACAAAAGACAATAAAACCCACACCCTCCTTGGACAAGGTCAAGATTGGAGCTGGTGTCAATAAGTTTTGAGCTTTTGAAAGCGCGCCTCACAAGCATCGGATCACCGAAAGGAAATCTTCTTTTGAGTCAACTTGGTTAACGGAGCTGCAACGAATGAGAAACACTCAACAAAATGATGATAGTACCATCTAAGCCAATAAAACTCTGAATCTCTATGGGCAACGTAGGCCTAGCCTAATTACAAACTGCCATAATCCTGGCTGGATCAACTATAATACCATCCTTGGTCACCACGTGACCCATGAAAGAGAAAAACTCCAACCAAATCTCACACTTGGAAAACTTAGCATAAAACTTCTCATCCCCTAATCGCTAGAGCACAATCCGCAAATGCTCCTCATGATCCTCCTCAATCTTTGAGTAAACCAAGATAACATCTATAAATAAAATAACAAATAAGTTGAGATACAGTTGAAACACCAGTTCATTAAATCCATGAATATGGTTGGGGCATTGGTCAATCCAAAGGTCATGACTAAGAACTCATAATAATTGTATCCAATCTAAAAAGCTGTCTTCGAAATATCCGAAGCTCTAATCCTTAACTTGTGTTATTAAAATCTCAAATCAATCTTCAAAAACACCAAAGCACCCTAAAGCTAGTTGAACAAATCATCAATACGAAGAAGAGGGTACTTATTCTTAATCGTCACCTCTTTCAATTGTCGATAATCAATATACATATGCATAGGCCCATTCTTTTCTTCACAAACAAAATAGGCGCACCCCAAGATGATACACTAGTCAGATAAATCCCTTATCCAATAGCTCCTAAAACTGATCCTTTAATTTCTTCAACTCGACTGAGGCCATCCTATAAGGAGAAATAGAGATGGGCTTGGTGATCAAATCAATATTAATGGAAAAATCAATATCATAATCCAGAGGCATACCAGGAAAAACCATAGGGAACACATCCATGAACTCAAGGACAACATGAACAAAATCCAAAGAAGGAGGCAAGGCAACACTAGTATCATGAATATGAGCCAAATAGGACAAACATCACCTCTCAACAAAGCAATAAGCCTGAACATAAGATATAACCCTCTTGGGACTCAAATGAAGCGCACCTTTCTAAGCTATCCTTGGCACACCCGGCAGAGTTTAAGTCATGATCTTAGTATAACAATATAGGACAATATAGTAAGGCTCCAACCAGTCCATTCCCAAAATGGCATCAAAATTAATCATATCTAAGACAAGTAAACCTACCCCAAGTCTCCACCCAATAAAAGTCACAACAAAAGATCAGTACATCCAATCCACTACTAAAAAATCTCCTACTAGGTTAGATATACGAATGGGAATGGAAAAAGGCTCATTAATAGAATCAAAGCTTATAGAAAAATATACATACATAGAGGAGAAAGTTGATCCCAAATCAAATAACACAGATGCAGATCTGAAACAAATTAGGATGATACCTGTGATAACAACATCGAAATCCTCTGACTTTCGTTTGGAGGGTATAGCATAGCACTATCCACAACCACCAATTGCCTGAGTATCCCCATGACTACCACCGCAAGCAATACTACCTCTGCCTTATGCACTTCTGGTAGAACCTCTACCTCTCATAACTGAAATAGGAGTAGCTCTGAGCACACGAATAAGGACAGTCCTTGAACAAATGCCCAGTTTCATTACACACATAGCAAGCTCTATGACCAAACTCAATAGGAGGAGGTACGGTTAGACCAGAACGGCCACCCTAAACTGCTGAACTAGAAAACCAACTACTTGATCTCTACAAGATTGCCTGCACTGGTTTATCATGATATCTACAGAAACCTTTGGAATCTCTACCTCTATAAGTGTGACCTCTGAACTCTCCCATATGATGCATTTTTGTGGCGTCTTTTTGAGATGCTCGAAGATTACCTTTAGTCATCTTAGCATGGTCTACTATACTCTAAAATAATTCTCCAAGAACTATCATATGGGACGTAACTGAAAAAAAACATCTAACCCCTTTACGAACATTAGAATCTTCTCAAATTTGGTGGAAATGCTAGAATGGAATATCTAAATAAGGTATGAAAACGTTTCTCATACTCTACAATAGTCATGGATCCCTGCTACAGGTGATCAAACTCATCTCTCATTAGATCCCTCAAAATGTAAGGCATGAACTTCTCCAAAAATGCCTCAGTAAGCTGATCCCAAGACATCTCAAGAGAATTTATAGGTATAAAAATAACAAGTGACCTCCACTAATCTCTAGCGGTATCTCCACCTGATAAGTAGTATAACAACACCGTATGACTCAAGAAAACCCAAGTTATGTATCTTCTCATGATAGTTAATCAAGAAATTATAGGCATCCTCGCCTACGACACCACTGAACCTAGGAGGACCCAAATGATTGAATTTCTCAAACCTCTTCTAATCCTTAGAATGCATAACTGTATTTGTAAAAGCAGAAGGTAGGGTAAATCTGGAAGGCTGAGCTCCTACCTTGGAAGGTAACATAAACGAAGGCTAAACTCCTAATCACGAAATACCATACTCAAAAATAGGCATTAAAGGAGAAATAATGCTCGGAGTCTGTGGAGTACCAAAAGCAGAAGTAGGCACCTCCAGAGGCTCCACACTCGGGGCTGGAGAAACACCATAAGTAGATTCTGGCACAGAAGGAGGTCCAATACTCGAAGCTGAGGAACATTAGAAGCACTCGAAGGAGAACCTTCCAAACTAGTCAACAAGCGAATCAACAACCTCTCTAAGATTGGGGTAGAAGAACTCGATGAAACCAAGTAGATTCACGTGCCCAACCACCACCTTGAGCCCATCCATGACTCACAGCTCGCCTTTTAGATTAGGATTTCTCCTCAGATGAAGGTCCTGCATCTCTAACCTCACAAGATCTAGTCATCACCATCTATACCAAAAGAGTGAAATATGACTTAGAACACAAGGTATGAAGGAAATCTACATAATAAGGAACAAAATGAGAAAAAATTCCTAAAGACATCCTATAGCCTCTCGAAAATAGATACAGGCGTCTATGTATTGAACCGTGAGACTCTATTAAACATGTCGTTCTTACACTATTGATATCAATGAACGTGCCTGCTCTGATATCGATTTGTCATGACCCAAAAATTAAAGGGCCATGATGACATTGTCACGGCAAACCTTGATAAATAAGTCTATCACATAAACTGATACAAAAGGGAAACTAATAGCAATAACCTAAGTAAGGCTTCTAGAATGAAGCTGAACCACATAATACAGTAAAGCAGAAAGACATAACCAATAATACCATAATGATAATACAACACAAAATAATGGTATAATGTAAAATAAATGCAATAAAGATGATGATGATGATGATGGTAATGATGATGCGATGCACGAGGTTATCGCCTAACCTTTGTATACACCTACAGATCTAAAGCTTTTTGACGTAGAACCCATGGGGGGTTCGTCAACTCATATACAATCCATATTCATATTTCCTCTCCAGCACATCTTTTGGTAGAGGGTTTTAAAGATATTATATTTTTTGTTAGAAAAAACCAATATTTTTAGTATTTTCAGTATTTCCATGGTGGTACCAATGATTCATGAATGTATATTATATAAGGATGAATGCTCACAACCAATCAGAATGAGTATTTTCATGTAAAACCAATATACCAACCAAGTTAGCCAACAATCCACTCAATGTTTTCAACCGTCCAGAAATACCACAAAGCAACCACGAGAAGGATTAAAATGGTCAAATCATACAGAAATGAATGTTTCACAAAAGTTATCAAAAAATCAGGTCATTAAACAAAAATTGACCTACGACTCATCTGTAGTTGCAGGTGGGTCCATCGATGATACGATGGTCCAAAATAGTGCATCTTTTCAAGAACCATTATTTTCTTTCTGAAGAATCACCTTTTGGCAATAAATACCTTAATTTTTCCTCAAGTAAAGACACAGAATTTTGAAGTGGAAAATATCATCTTCTTCCTAAAACTCAAGTGTGATTTACAAATCATTGAGTTTGTTTGAACTTCAGCGAATTTGAGGTATCACTATTTACTGAAGTTAATCATCTTACCTTGGGAGAATATATTTCATTAACCTCGGGTACTTGAGGATAATAAATTTCTTAAAGACACATCATGAATTCGATGGACTTGATTATTTTCGTCTTCAGTTTTTTTCTAAACATTGATTTTATTTTTTTTTAGAAAATTATTTTAACTTTATTTTGATAGTTCATAAGTTATTTGGACTTGTGTTTGAAGTTCTTGTAACTTCATTTTAATAGTTCAGAAGTTATTTGAACTTGTGTTTGAAGTTCTTGTTGTTAATACAGATTTTGTACCCAGAAACTAACAAATTTTTTAAGATTGAATCCAATGACCAGCTCTCTGAAGATTAATATTTACTTTAGTTAATTCTTCTAAATTTTCTTCTCTTAAAGTAATGGTCATTCTTAGTCCTTTTCAAGTTGGATTCAATCTTTAATTACTGGACACCAATTATTATTTTATTATTTTTAGTAATAGTTAATTTGAAGTATTATGTGAATATTTCAAGCTTAAGTGCTAAAATCGATAAATCAAGGCATTTCACCTATTTCTTTAGGGAGCAATTTTTTTTTTTTTTGCTTTGTCCTTTCTAGTTTCAGTATTTCTGAGTTTATATTCTAAATTTTCTTCTCTTAAAGTAATGGTCATTCTTAGTCCTTTTCAAGTTGGATTCAATCTTTAATTACTGGTCACCAATTATTATTTTATCATTTTTAGTAATAGTTAATTTGAAGTATTATGTGAATATTTCAAGCTTAAGTGCTAAAATCGATAAATCAAGGCATTTCACCTATTTCTTTAGGGAGCAATTTTTTTTTTGCTTTGTCCTTTCTAGTTTCAGTATTTCTGAGTTTATATTCTAAACTAGTAAAGACATTTAGCAATTGGTCTTTTTTAGCAATCATGTTATGAAAGTCATAAATTATTTAACTATTAAAGAAAATCATTTTTTAGAACATAAATAAAAATTACCTTTGAGTTCAAAATCATTTACATCGATGCCATTATTAGCCTCTGAGTCAGAGTTGCCTGCAGGCATTAGAACATTCTCATCAATATCTTCTAATCTGAGTCATCATCATAACTTGTTCCTCAAGCTTCCATCATAATATTTGAAGAATCTTTATTCTTCTTGTCATGAACTCGTTCCTTATTTTTCTTGTTCCTTTTTAGTTCTCATTTTTTATTTGATTTGCCATAAAGGACGTTTCTTAAGCATGTGATAAATCATACCACATTTGAAACACCTTATTTCTAATTTTTCAAAATTCTTATGCTTACTAGTGGTACTCCATCTTTCATTACTTCTATCTTTTTGAGTATTTTTTTAAAGCTTCATGTGACCAGATTCATCTCATCGGCATCAAAATCAAAATCATCACAATCACTGACTTTGATAGCAAGAGTTCTTATCTTTACTTACATCATACTATTTTAAGTTCTTCATATTCATTTTATAGGTCTCCAGGTTCCAAACTAAGTCATCTAGTGTCCTGATTGCTAGGTATTTAGCCTCTCTAATAGCGGTGACCTTCACATTTTAACTTAAAAGTGTTCAAAAAACTTTGTCCACTAGGTCAATGGTAAGCCTCTTCGCTAGAAATGGAGTAAATACATAATTACTCTCTGATGTTGTCCGAGTTTTAAAAAAAGACACCTAAATTTTACTTTTGACCGATTAGCCCACGATTCTTACTAAAACCGTTGCAAATACATCATTTTTTTCAGAATTTCAATCACAACAAAGTAAGTGAATACACGCACCAATCAGGTGTTGCCACGTGTTAAATATATTTAATTTCATATTTTATTTATTTTTTAATAAATTTTTTCTTTTTATTTAATTTATCACCCCACCCCACCCCTTTTTCCCCCAGCCCAACCCATCCAGCAACTCCCCCCTCCCCTCAAGTACAACAGCTTCACTCCCCCCCCTCACCCCCACCCTCACCCCCGTCCAGTTGCTGATTTCTCCATTTTTCTTGCTCTTTGGATTTCGTTTCAATGGTTCCGATTTCGTGTTTATGTTAATTTTGTAATGCTTCCTAATTTTGTATTGATTTACGTATTTGTTGATTGTTTAATGATGACATCAAAATTTCTTTAAAATGGAGCTTTATAGCTTCTTAGGAAGATATATAACAACTATAAAAAGTAAAAATTAGAATTTAAAATAGACACAACAACCAAATATCAAGAAATAGATATTTTAAGAATGATTTTGTTGAGAAAAGTTTGAGAAGAGAGATAAATTTTTTCTTCAAAATAATCTATCAATGGAGGAAGAAGAGGAGGAAGAAGAGAATTGGGTTTGTTTAAGTAGAGAAGAAGAGATTTTTAAAATATTTAATAAATAATTACACATGGAAGCTTTTGATTGGGTATTTAAGTCAACTTTGAACCATTCACGTGCTTTCTGTTCGTGTTTACACGCATACTCAAAATTTTCGTCAAAATGGTGTATTTACAACAGTTTTAGTAAGAATCGTGGGGTAATAGATCGGAACTAAAGTTTAGGTGTCTTTTCGAAAAACTCGGACAACAATGGGGTAATTATGTATTTACTCCTAGAAATACTAGTTTATTCATAATAAATATGAATCCGATGATCATATTTTGGAGTGCTTCAGCTGATTTTATTTTGAACATTTCATAATTAGTAGAAAGTATAACAACTCTGAATCTTCTTACCTGACTCGTATTTTTATGAGCATTCACCAGGATATCTCGAATTTGTTTTGTAGTCATACAATTATATATTCTATTGTACTAATCTCATCCAAGACCATACAGAAGCATGTAAGTGACCTGAACATTTATTTCAGTTATTTGGAAATTTGTCTCCATGAACTTATCCTTTTTCTTCAACACATCATAAGCTTCAACATCCTTCTTCATTAAAAATTTTGGTTGATCAGTAATACTATTTCATAGTTCATAATATTCAGCTTGTAGAAATTTTTCCACGCAAGCTTTCCACCAAGAGTATTACTTTTTATTGAACGATAGAGGCCTAGTGGATGATTGTCCTTCACCATGATCCATTGGTGGTGCATATTTATTTTAATCTTTTTAAAGTGTTAGCCTCTTAAAAGAAAACCCGCTTCAGTGTCGATTGATATTTAGTATGACTTAACACAAGAGGGGGTGAACAGAGTTATGTGTGTTTCTTTTTTGCCTATGTAATAGACGAGGTTACTTTATATGCTTCTTACGACTATTTGTGAAATGTAAATAACAATAAATTAACAACATTGGAGTTTTATATGGAAAGCACTGATTCACAAGGATGAAAAATCATGATCTTCACCTCTATAGCATTTTTCTAAAACTGCACTAAAATTGTAAGCTTCAACAAAATTCAGATTATAAAAAATGCAAACTAGAAATTTACTATAATCCCTCCTACAATAATATATTCATATTATTGAGTAAGACTCATATTACAAGAAATGAAACCTATAAGCTAACTTAATCCCTCGCACAACAATCTACTTAGACTGTTGAGTTTCGTTCGAGTTATTCTTAACTTGAAGCTATTCTTTTAAAATATTTTTACCTAAAATAATGCTTCTAATAATGATGAAAATAGGTACAACTCAATAACATTCCTAATACAATAAACTAGAATTGAAGAAACTCACATATTGAAACACCCTGGGTTTGGGACATTGGAAAGTTTTCTAGATTTTTGGTCTCTGGACAGGATATGACTGGAGGAAATGACTTGTACACTGATATACGAGTGGTATAGGTCATTCGTATACTGACCAGTGTTGTTGGTGGGTTGGATTGATTTCTGGAATGGGTACGACTTGGGTTGGTACGAGTCATATCAGTGGATACGGGTTGGTTGGTTACTTCACTTAATCTTAGACTTAGTAGACTAAGTTGGATCTGAGTACGAGTGGATCACCATGAGCCATAAACCAGGGTACGAGTCATACCATGGACTCGTATGGTGGACAGTGTTCAATCCTCTTGTGATTCTATTCTGCCAGGGGTACGGGTCATAGGTACGAGTCGTATAGAGTGGGTACGATTGGGTTTGGATGAGTTGTACCTTGGACAGTGTTGGGTAAAAGGGTGGTGACCTTGGGTACAAGTGGTGGGTACCACTCGTATTGGAGGGTACGACTGGTATGGATAGTCGTGCCCACCTAACGAGAATTTTGGGAGTTTAAGTGAAGGTAATCTGGACATTTTCCCGCTTATCCTAATAAGGCCCCACGACTTAAAATCCCTATTGGGAGGTTATTTACCCTAATATTATATTCATTTAACACTTAGAAACTTCCATAAACTCTCTATAATTCTCTCAAAGGCTTAGGTGGAGAAAATCTAGGGTTTCATCTTAAGGATTAATTTGGGGCTTTTGTTGGTGATTTCTCTCCATCAACTTTATTAATTAAGGCATATTCTCTTCCCTTATTGTTAGTTCAAACTAAAGACATGTTTTTATATAATGTTTTCATGGTTTGATTATTGTATGGTTTTGGGTTTTCAAATAAATATTGGGGGTTTTGGTTATAAATACTTGGTTAAGGTTTTTTCATGTTTTAATTATGTATTTACATGTTTTAATTGTGGTTTGGATACTTGGTTGCATGGGAATGGTTAAATTATTATATGGTTTTGGTCTTGAAAATACTGTGCCCCCAATATTTTTGATAAAATGCCTATGTGAATGCTTTTACTATGTTATTGAACTTTTAATGGAACTATTGCATGGTATGGCTTGGTAATAGAATCCTAATGGTATAAATGGTTTAAATAGTTTATATTGGTTAAATGGAATGATTGGGTGGTCATGGTTATGGTTAATTGAATTCCTTGAGGGGTACAATGGAATCCCCCAAGTAAACATGTTAATGAACAACTTGTGGGGTACATGGGACTCCTCCAAGAAAACATAATAATAGAATACTTGTGGGATACACGGGACTCCCCTAAGTTAATTTGGTAATTAGGTACACGGGAATCCCTTTACCTCTTAAGGTTTGGCTAAGGACAAGACTTACAAGTTATAGTAGGTATGATGATACCACTATTAATAGCCTTGATTAATAATAAATGAAATAATGGATTGGTTGACTGAAAATAGTTTTAATTAGGCATTAATGGCAAGGTGTGATAGCAAATCGTGAGGTTGTGAGTCCAATGGACGGTCACCAGACACTCATGTTTGCCAATATGAGGGGTAGGGCATGATGGCCCTTTTATGATACTACGAGGTACACGGAAATCCTCTAAGTTAATTGTACATATGTATCATTGAGGGTAAGGGTACTTGGGAATCCCTTACTCTCATGGTATCTTCGGTTCGTGCAGCTAAATAAATCGGGACCTGTGCAGGGGGTTATACTGGATCCATATAGCCCGTGGGTGGTTAAGACGGTAAGCTTCATATACCTAGGTTAATGGTTTTAAATGCATGTTAAATTCGGTCCCCTTTCCCGACATGGTTACATATAATATATATATATGTATATATATATATATATATATATATATATATGTATGGTTGTATGCATTATGGATGGCTTTACTTGGTTTTATAGATGACATTATTTTATCCTTATCCTGAGTTCATGCTAGCATTCATTCATTAACCCATCTTCGGGCAGTTGTATACCTATGCTATGTAGGAACCGGCCATTCTACTCCTCCTGTTTAGCATTCAGATATTCGGGTCAGCCGTTGGATTGAAGTGGTGAACCTCCATCTTTCCAGAATTCTCCATTTCATGGATGTTATTTCATACTTTGAATTACTTATGGATTTTGATTTTGGCGATGGTTGGGGGTATGTCCCAACTGGATTTTATTACTCTTTTGGTTAGAGGCTTTGTGGTACTGCTATGGGGTGGTATGGGCGGGATCGGTATGGATGTCAGTCTTATCATTGGCATTGGTGTTGGGGCTTACACCCTTGGGCGGTATTGTTGGTTCTTCCATCCTTTTATGTTCTGTTATGAAACTTGGTTTGGTTATCGTTATATTGGTTTTCGGTTTACGGTTTGGTTTGGTACTCGGTTACCAGTTTGATCAGGACGGTTGGACTCGATCTCGGTAATAGACTAATCCCAGAGTCTTGATATGAACAATAACACTATCTTTTTATATGTTCTGAATTCAGTCAACTCAGGGCAGGTGACTGAAGGTTAGGTTGGGCAACGGGGGTGGTCTTTGGTCCCAATCGGACTTGGGATGCCCATTACGACAAGGCCCTGGGTCGGTTCGGGTCATATATATACATAAAATATATATCTTTAATAGGTTTCTTTGTCTTAAATAGTTATGTGTAAACTTAAGAATGATCTTCGTTATATGATTTGATTTATTTTATTATTGTTAGTATAGGTGTGTAAATCTCTTCAATAAAGGTTGTGCATATTTTTAATAACAAGTGAAGAAAAATAGTTATGTATAAATACTTTTAGGATTAATATCAATTAAGCAAGTAGTGTTTGAGTTAGAGGAAAACTCCTTGCTTTATACAATTGAACTTATGCAATATTTAGGAGTTTAATTTTGTGTAAAGATTATCCGATATCTTCCCATAAACTTTCATATTCCTTTGATCCTGTATTCTTATCTGATACTCCTTTATTCAAAGAGTTTTACTAGTAGGTGAACTCTTAAATGAAACTTAAAACTGTTGTACCTAATTCATTTAGTTTAGTATATGTTTCACGAGAAAATTGAAGGAAAGGTGTCTTTTAAGTCTTTAATAAAGGATTGGTGACATTGACCAACAGATAGGGTAAAACATCATTAGGAAACTTGATTAAGTTAATTGTGGACTTGAGTAATATTTTTAAAACTTTCTAATATTTTCAAAAATACAAATCAATCCAACCCACACCCTTCTTAAATCCAAATCAAACACTTTCTCCTCTCTCTCCAGCTTCTCTCAACTCTCTTCCAACCAACAGTTCTGCAAAATTTCTTCTTTCAACCCGCAAAAAATTCTACCTCCGGTGATAAATAGTTAGGCTTCGAGCTTCCCTCTTTTCTCCTTTCAACCCCGATGACTTCTACCTCCGGCGACAAATAGTTGGGCTTCGAGTTCCCCTCTTCAATTCAATCAACCTGTCTCTCATCCCTCTCTCGACAGCTTCTCTCAATTCTCTCCCAATAAACTATTCTACAAATTTATCCAACTACAAATAGTTGGGCTTCGAGTTCCTTTTCGACTTCAACCTTCAATCGACGTGACAGCCTTACTCTCCGGCCATAACAACTTCAAAATTTTCATCGTTCCTTTTCTTCTTTCACAGGTAAAAATTTATGGCCTTTTTAGTTTTGAAGAAAATGAGGAACTTGAGCCAACTTCTCTTATTGTATTGGTTAACAATTTCAATATTTGTTGCACTAATTTGAAATGCGGTCTGAAATGACCTTTTTATTATATGTGTTTATAAAAATAAAACAACAATTTGGTTTGATTTGTTCTGTTCTTGTTCTTGATAAAAATGGTGAAATTACTATTTTTTGTTAAATAAAATCGTGCTACTGTTTTTTGTTTTCTCTGATAGATTACCCATCTGGTGCAACATATTAACCATCTAATGAAACAAATTTATTATATGATGCACCAGATCAACCATCTGATGCACCAGAGGAACCATCACATTATAATTCTGATGCAACAGATTAACTATCTAATGGAACAGACTTACCATATGTTGCAACAAATTAAGCATCAGATAAAAAATCTGATGCAACTAATTAACAATCTGGTGCAATGGAAGAACCATTAGATTAATGATCTAATGCAATAGATGAACCTCCTGTTGGATAAAATTCCATCAACTCTTCCTACAGGAAATGTCCAAGACTTGATTTTTCCAACTGATCATTTATCTACCGCGATAGATAACCCTATGTTGGAAGAAATTTAAATAATATTGAACGTTGATAATTGTTTCAATAGATCACTCATGTGTTGCAACAGATGTGTGACCTGTTGCACAGACCATTCATCTTTCTCAACAGATGAGTGATATGTTTTGTATTGTCACAACAGATTACTCAGTCATTATTGTAGGTTAGTTAACTGCTTTGACAGATCACTCATATATTGCAACAGATGTGTGATCTGTTGCACAAAACATTCATTTTTCTTAACAGATGAGTAATATATTTAGTATTGTCCCAATAAATTATTTAACTGTTCCAACAGATCACTCATATGTTGCAACAGATGATGTCACAATAGTTGTGTGATCTGTTGAAAAAACTATTCATATGTCTTAAAAGATGAGTGATATATTTTCTATTATTGCAACTGATTACTCATCCACTGCAATAGTTTGGTTATATGCTGCAACAAATATACTACCCAGTGCAACAGATCGGTGATCTGTTGCAACTGTTATTTTACTATTTTGCTTGTTTGATTTACTGTTATCCTTTTTTAATGATACATTAATCAACAATAATATATTATCTTATGTTCCTGCTAATTTTAGATAATATGGTTCCCGAAAGAACAGAAATCGAATCAAGTCCAAGTAAAAGAACAAGTAAAGCAGCTAGGCTACATCCATCACTTTATGAGCTTGCTTTACAAACGTTATCTCAATCGAGAGCAGAATATGATAAACATAGGGGGGAGGAATGTTTCAAAAGAGATGATGCAGATGCTAATAGCCCATCCACCGAAGAGTTGGTCAAGGCCTTCAACATTGATCGTTATCCTGTGAGAATGCAGTACAATGGTGCCGCAGATTTAATGAGTGATTTCATGGTAAAATCAGCCATGGGAAAATCTTTCAACGCCTTCAGAAAAATACTTTGAGAATAAAAATTGGATGCTTATTTCAGAGATAGCTGCTTTGAGAAATATCTTGATTTGCCGTAGGACAACAATGCTCGTTTCTAAATAAAAATGGTATACGAACTACTCAAGCGTAGATTTATGTATGAAAATAAAGATAAGATGGATGAGGTGTGGATAAATTACTGTGGCATGCCTGTTTATTTTGGTTGGAAGAAGTTTGCCATAGTTACTGGACTAAAATGTTATCATCTTTCTCAAGTTATACCTATTCTAACCCAAAAAATCACCCCAGACATCCAAAAAGGCAATGGAAAGTCGTGTGATCGTGATGACCTGGTGTCTATTGTTGGTCCAAGCTTCAAAAACAAAAATTTGATAGAAGCGTTGAAAGATAAAGGACTTTCAAAGAATCACAAGCAGTCATTGTGTTTGGTTTGGTTTGTACATAATATTCTTTGGGTGAGAGACGTTAACAACAACATAAGCCTCGATTTAATAAAGCTCTCCGAGGATCTTGATGCATTTAACAGCCATCCTTGGGGGTATGGAAGCTTTAAAATGACTGTCAAATATTTGTTGACTCCGTTAGCGCCAAAGACAATCAACTTATATGGCTTCCCATGGGCTTTCATGCTAAATATTTCTTTCTTCTATTATGATATCATTTATTTTTTTCGCTCAATAATGGTTTCGATTTATTGGCGTTATTTTATAGGCTTGGACGTTTGAAGTCATTCCTTATTTGAAACAACAAGTGAACTACCAGGAAGGAGTTTCCTGTCCAAGAATCTTGAGATGGTTGTCGACCAAAACTGATAAAAATGTAAAATTTCTTGATCTCTTCAACCCCCCGAAGGATGCAGTAAGTATAATTATAATTAATTTTTTCTTTTAATTAATGATTTTTTTGAATGATCTAATTATCATTCTAATATATGTAATGATTTATGTTAGAATATGCATCCGTCACTAGTTCCGACCAATCGAGAGTTGAAGATGCCATTTTTTCTTACTTTACGGTCTGTGCAAACTTTATCGGATCCTAAGATCATCGACAGAATAAAAATAGTTTGGAGCAACAACCATTACAAGAAAAATAATTTTGGAAGTTGGGCTTATTGTTGATGGTCTTAGTGGTGATGGAGCTGTTGGTGGTGGTAGTGGTGCTGCTGTGGGTGCTAATACTATAAAAAAACCGCGTTTAGCAAGAGATCGATAACGTTGCTAATCAACAAAAATCCGTCGCTAAATCCATTTAGAGACGGATCAGTGATAAAATATTATTCGTTGTTATATTGCACGTTGCTAACCATTTAGCAACGGAAAAATAAAATCCGTTGCCAGATTTGCAACGGAATAGAGACGTCCTATATCCGTTGCTATATTTTAGCAACGAATATATTCGTTGTTATATTTATAAGTGCCGTTACTAATTTCATGTTGTATTTTGTCATTTTGATTATTTCCTGAACAAATATTTCATTGCTAGTCCGTCGCTAAAAATTCCCAATTTTTGTGACAAAAAATATTTTCCTCAATCAATTGCAAATGTTTTAGTTTGGCAATGAGTAATTTTGTCGCTAAATCTATCGTTATTACTTTTCTTTCAATATCTTTTTATTTGTATTTTGAATATTAATAGAATATTATAAAATTCTTATAATATCCAATATTCATATAAAAAAAGCCACATATATATAGATAGCAAAATCTTCTTATAATATCCAACATGTATATAAAAGAACCCATATATAGATAGAAAAAGTCTAAACATCCTCAATACCAAACATAGCAACATCTAAAAACATAAGTATGTCCAAAACATCCTCAATACCTACAGCCATCAAGTGTAATTTTTTGTTGCACAATTTTAAACGTTTCAACAAAATAGACCATCAAAAACCAATGCACTCATCATCAAAAGTATCACAACTGATCAAGATCATTACAATCATCATTTAAGGAATCAAGATCGTCCAAAGGAGTAGCCAGAGGTATGACAACTGATTGTGAAGAAACCAACTTCTATACCTCTTCAATGACAATAGGAAAAAATTGATTTTTAAGTGCGGAAATCAATCGCTTCACATTCTCAGCCAAATCCAAATCTGCAGCTGGTATCGATTCATGTGAAGCTGAAGATGAAGTCTTTCCACAAGAAATACACAGAGTTTGGCCGTAGTAGCCTTTGGCTTCAGATCCAAGATCAAATACTCTTCGCTTCTTTTCTCCTCCGACAGCTTGGTAATATGCTTCGATTTGATCATAACAGATTTTGATAATGTTTTTTCTCGTAATATTTCTTCAAATCTTTCCTGTAATAGTGGAAGTCAAATTATAACAGATTGTACTTATAAATGATTAGATACCAAAAAGTACTTTAAACTAAAAATGAGAATTAAGTCAACTACTACATTAAGATTTAATCTTATATGGACGATTCGGGAACGTTCATCAATGAAATATTTTCCATCATGACCATGTGTGTGAACATACAAATATAACTCACTTGGTGTCGGATCTCAACCCATTTCAGCAGCCTGTAAAAAGGAAGTGTTGAGCATTGTACTAGAACAAAACTGCTGGAACATTTCATGTAAGCCAGAAATGGTTGTAAAGCCATAATTCAAGTGGAATGTAGTTGGTCATCAGATAAATATTATTAGTCGCGTGGTCAGAACTATGTTATCCAATTTACATTGTTCTTACTAAGCAATGACTGAAAAGAAATTTTTAAATTTTATTGCATCAAAATTACTGAGAACATATGCTAATAATGAACATTTGGAAATTTCCAGTCAGATTCCAGTGTGAAGGTTATATAAGATGAAAACCAATCACATAAAACAGACAAGTAATTTCCAGAATCATAAGGTCTTAATTCTACCCAATACATCTCGAAGAACATGTAAATATATGAATCCTCAGTAATATACCACTCTGTGATATATAAGCATAGTTTACATTGCAGTTTTTTAGGTTACAAGACAACAACAGAACACAACATACCAAATACAACACAGGAGACAGAAACAGTGAGAAGTGATCAATATTTGAGATAAACAGTAAACAGAAATGCAACAATAGCATAACGTTGAACTAAGTTTAGACTGTCTCACAACAAATTACAGTTTAATACTTGAAATATATACTTATAAGTCTCTTTCGGTACTCTTCAATTGAGATAGATCCTCCCGTGTGAGTTCCAGCAGCGACTTCTTTGCCTCCACCATGATTCTGTGCATTTATTTTGGACTTTTCAACACACTTTAGATCTGCCCAAAGTCACTGCCAGCTTTCCCAGGCATCTTCATGTATAAAATCTTGCCTAATCCCTTTCTCTTTGATTTTAGCAATGAAATTTCTATACACAGTTGCTGCCTTACTCTGCCAGTGTTTCTTTACTGTAGCATCAGTAATGGAAGAATCCCAATAGAAGAGTTTTTGAAATAAATTTCCAAGATAACACATTAATATCGTATTTATAAAAATGAGTACACTTTACAAAATTAATTATGATGAAGATGTATACCTTAAATTCCCCATAATAGCCATCTTTTATGTCACATGAGACACCTTTACAATTGACTCCATTGTGATCAAGTTCACTTTTGAAAGACTTGTGTATCCTATTGGAGCATGCTTTAAAAGGTTGCAATCTGTATCAATGTAAAGACATTATTTAGAGGTTACTATAAATAAAAAATAATATATAATAATAATAGACAAGAAATGGACTAACCCAACAGAAGTTATAGTAACAAGGGTCCGCAATGGCTCCGACTGGAATTACTTTCTCCATTTGTGTTGCTACGAGATATGTCCTCACCTACTTGGTTGGTTTGTGAAGATGTACCTACAGTTGTTGGGTTGGTCTGATTTGGAGTAGTAGGAGACGTACTACCATGATTAGAAGTTAAAGCACCTACGCCACTAGCTGTTTGTGGTGCAACTGTAGGTGTGGAAATAGTAGGCATGTTTGCAATACAAACAGGTATATTAGTCCTAGCTGTTGACTTGCCCGCACGCCCTATGCTTCCTCGACCTGTACCTCTTCCTCGAGTCATATCTATTAAAAAAAATATACTTGTTAAAGTGGAAAGAAGATGGAAATTTTGCATAAAAAGTCACAACATCATATAATATTCTAATTTTGAAATCCTATCCAACAAAATACCTCACAGCAACATACCTCATTGTTATTCTGAAATCCCATGTAACATTGGAATACTCACAACAAGAACGAAGAACAGATCAAGAACCACCAACATAATAAGAACCACCAAAATACTCATAACAAGAACCACCAACAGATCAAGAATCACCAACAGAACCACCAAAACACAACAAAATACTCCCATTGTAATTCTTCTCATAAGAACTCCTCCCAAATGAAGAACCAACAACAGAACAAAAACCATACTCACAAAAAGAACCACCAACATATCATGAACTACCAAAAGAACCACCAAAATGCTACAGAATACTCCCATTGTAATTCTGTCCATAAGAACTCTCAAATGAAGAACCAACAACAGATCATCAACCAGAAAAAAATAATATATATATATATATATATATATGTGTGTAGACAGAAAGCAGACCAGAAGTTGATTATGTTTAGCCATTTTTAAGGATGAAGTCGATTGGTTAAGACGCTCACCTATTTTGTTCCTTAGAGTAGATGTATCTTCTCTTGTTCTGTTGATCTGATTTAGAGTAGTCGGAGATAATTCAGGAGTTGTATAATTGATACCATCACCAAAAGTTTGAACTGTTGATCTAATTTGAGGAATCAATGGTTGAACTTGATTTGTATTATTTTGACCATCTATGACATCATCTTGAGAAGTAACAATAGCAGGAGTGGGAACAGTAGGTACGTTTGCAATAACATCATTATTATTTCTAACTGCAGACTTGCCTCCACAACCTGTGCTTCCGCGACCTCAACCTCTAGCCATATCTATAAAAAAAACTGTATTAGTTAAAGTGAAAATAATATATAGATAAGGTATTAGAAAATGTAAAAGCACAGTTGTAGCCTAAAAAAATGAATGAGAAATGAAAGAGTCAAAAATTGAGAAGTAGAGCATAAAACCAGTTAAAGCAACAAGTTTTGTGTAAACAACAAGACAAATAAAATGATACAAGTTCGACAAAATGGCTGCTCACAAAATTAAAATAAGATACAATAGCATATTTTTTATCAAGCACTAATCGCTATCTGTGTCTTCTTCCAAATCTTCCTCTTTATTTTCCTCAGTTTCATACTCTTCTTCTGTAGCATCCTCTTGGTTGTCATGATGTTCTTATAATAAACCATCATCAGTGACTTCATCCATTTCAATTAAGCCACCATTTGCATCATGTAAGTGTATGCTTTCATCTGTGGCAACATTCATGTCTATCTCATAGACTTGAACTTCTTCAACTTGAAATGAAATATTTAGTTCTGCAGCTGTCTCAATTTTCTCATTGGGTAATTCAACAACATTTCAAGGTTTGATCTTCAATACAACTACCCAATCATCCTTGTCCTTTTTCTTGCTAGGATAAGACACATAACACACTTGAGTTGCTTGCATTGCTAGAATAAAAGGTTCATATTTTTTATATCGGCGATGATGGTTAATATCATCTAATTTATACTGATTATTATTTTTAACACCAACATCCATAGTTGGGTCAAACCATTCAGATTTGAATAGTACAGTCGCTTTAAAGGTTTTTTGCGATATTCCACTTCTATAATCTCTTTTATCCGCCCGTAGAAATCACCAAAAGTTGGATCTGACATACAAACTCCACTGTTCATTGTTGATCTTGCGCTACCATGAAAATCTATATGAAACTTGTACCCATTAACAAAATACACCGAATGAGATGTAGTGCCTATCAATGATCCACGAGCAAGACTACATAGGAATTCATTCTCAATATGATTGAGCCGGACCTATTTAGAAGATTATAAAATTTAGTTCAATTTCATAAGTTAATTTAAGTGCATAATTGTATAAAAGATCTTAATTTTTGAAGCCTTACATATTTCTTGAACCATATAGAGAAATTTGCTTCAAGGCTCTCATTTATTTGATCTTGAGAGACATTTGGAAATTCTTCTTGCAAACGTTGCACAAACATACTTTATTTAAGGAAAAAAATTTCAATTTCAAGTCATGATTTATGAATATGCTTATAAAATTAAGTTGATACAACTAACTTTGTTACCTCACATATGGCTCAACCTCTTCACAATTTAGTAAAATGTAAGTTTGGGCAGCGTTGATTTCCTGAAGAGTTAGATTCCTCTTTTTTTATTCTCCCCATAATCATCCAGAATGGGTGAATATTGATAAATTTCCTTCAACTTCTTCCACAATACCACCATTATCATTTCGATCCACATTATGATTGCTTGTCATGACATATGGTTCAAAATAATGAGAAAACAATAGTGTTGACTTTTTCATCAAGTAAGCTTCACATATAGAACCCTCACACTTGCTTTATTTCTAATAATTCTTTTAAGACTTCCAAGATACCAAAATAGAAAAATGGATAAACCATCATATTTGAAAAGTAAATAACAATATTATTCTCACAAGTTAAACTTAAATTTTTGCATTACCTTTCAAAATGATACATCCATCGATATTGTACAGGTCCAACAATCTTTGCTTCATATGGAAGGTGCACAGGCAGATGTTCCATTGAGTCAAAGAACCCAGAAGGAAAAATACGTTCTAACTTGCACAAGATTTATAGAATATCTCCCTGTAATCTCTCCATTTCATCCACTCGGAGAGTAGTCGATGTAAGATCTTTAAAGAATGAGCTCAATTCTGTAAGTGCCTGTCATACATTATTTGGAAGTAGTTCACAAAAACCAATAGGCATCAATCATTGCATGAACACATGGCAATCATGACTCTTCATGCCAAATAGACTTTTCGCAGATGTGTCTGGGCATCTACCCAAATTTGAAACATACCCATCTGGAAATTTTAAGCCTTTCACCCAATTAAACAAGATTGTGTTTGCTTCCTTGTCTATCGTATATACAATTTTAAGATATTTTTCAGAAGCATCCTTTGCCAATTGAGGTCGATCACAGTAATTGACCATATCTAGACGAGCTTGTGGATTGTCTTTGGTTTTCTTATCAATATTAAGGACCGTATTAAATACATTATCAAAGAAGTTTTTCTCAATATGCATGACATCGAGGTTATGTTGAATTATGTTAGAACTCCAATAAGGTAAATCCCAAAAGATGCTTCGCTTTTTCCATCCACAAGAACTACATATTCGTTGATTAACTTCTTCTGCATCTAATTCTGTTACTTTTCTTATCCCTAAATCACAAATTTGATTTAATATCTCTTCTCCAATTCTGTAGGGTGGTGGTGATCTTTTGACAGTTCGACCTTTAAGAAAATTCTTACGATCTCTCCTAAATGGATGATATTGGTCAAGGAACATTCTGTGACAGTCAAACCATGATGTTTTCCAACCATATTGTAATCTAAAGAATTGTGTTTCCTCCATACAATAAGGACAAGCAAACTTACCTGCAGTACTCCATTCTGATAACATAGAATATGCTGGAAAGTCACTGATTGTCCACATCAAAGCTGCCCTTAATTAAAAATTTTATTTTTTGGAGATATCAAATGCTTCTACACCTATCTCCCACAACAACGTCAATTCCTTTATTAGAGGCTGCAGATAAATATCAATTTTATGTTTGGGATTATTTGGTCCAGGAACAATGACAGTTAAGAACATATAAGCCTCTTGCATGCACATCCCTGGAGGTAAATTGTATGGAGTGACAATTACTGGCCATGACGAATATTTCTCCCAGGCTAACTGAATTGTTGGAAACCATCAGTACATAACCCCAACCTAACATTTCTTAGTTCATCGGCAAAAAAAGGATGACTTTTATTAAAGTTCTTCCAAGTTTCAGAGTCTCATGGATGACGCATTACTCCATCCTCTTTTATATGTTTATGATGCCATGTCATGTCAGCAGTTGTAGTATGGGATGCATATAATCTCTTCAATCTAGGAATCAAAGGAAAATAATACATCCTTTTGTAAGGGACCAATTTCTTCTTACAAGAGCCAACTCGATGCTTATACCTCTCTTTGCCACAAAATTTACAAGAGGTAAGATGTTCATGGTCTTCCCAATACAACATACAACCCGATTCACAACAATCAATCTTTTCAAATGGTAAACCTAAGCTATGCACTAGCTTCTTAGTCTGACAATAACTATCAACTAATAGGTTATCTTCCGATAAAAACTCTTTAAACAATTGCATCATTTGGTTAAAAACCCTCTGTGACATATTATTTTCCATCTTAATAGTTAACATTTGAGAGATTACTGCAAGTTAAGAGAGGGAAGAACCAGGATACAATTTTGCATCAACAGAGTGCAACAATTCATAAAATTTTTAGTACTCTAAATTAGGCTCCTCCTCCATCAAAGTTTCATGTTCCTCTTCAATTGAAGGTTCATACAGATGAGATGGTCTAGATTCAATATTGTTGTAACCATGGTTAAAGTTGGGACCAACAGCATCCAAAATCATTTGTCGATATGAATTATCATATCCCAATTCAAGTTGAGCACCATTGATCAAATTATTACTGAAAGAAATCTCACCTATCAGATCTGCTTCCCCTTGATGTTTCCAAACAAAATAGTCCTTAACAAATCCATCATGAAGAAGGTGATATCTAACCATTTCAACATCTTTGTATTTAATGTTGTGACATTTTTTACATGGACATCTAATGTTGTTACCATTCATGCAATTTTGTTGAGAACATGAAAAGAGGATAAAGTTATTCACACCAGTAATGAATCTAGAGTTTATAGCCCCTCGGCCATCCAACCTATCATACATCCATCCATGCTCTAGATTATTCATATTCCTATTAATGTCGACATAAACAACATAGTTAGAGTTTTATATTTTAGTAATGCATACATCCAGGATTACCACTAAAGTGAAGAAATAATTAAATATCTTAACAAACTGGAATATATCTTTCAATTTTTACAAGGAAATAGAATATATCAGTCATTTTTCTTATAAATAAACAAGAATCACAAACACAACATATCATTCATTGTCCTTCTTAATAAGTGTTAGCGAAAAAGTTTAATTACAAACAAAACTGAAAATTCTATCATTACAATCATAAGGCATAAGGCAAAGCACCCAACAACAAGATTAAAATATCAAATTTCAGCAAAGTACATACCTAAAATCTGAACATTAAACAAAACCAAAAAATAAGTTGCAACTTTGTTGGCAAAAATAAACAAATAAAGTCTACAACTTTAACACAAAGTTACATCATAAAAGTTAATCGGATTTAAAGCAAATCCTCAATCTGTAAGTAAAAGAAAATAGAGACAGTTTCACGAATAATGAAGAACACAAACGGCAATAGAGAAACATATGAAAAACTAATTGAAAATCGTTTAAAAGCGAAAATGTTATAGTACCAGATATATGCTAGCTTATGTTCTGGCACTTGCTGGTATCCTTAGTGGATCTCTCTGAAAACCCAAAATATAACATCACAATCAGATTAAGAAAAAACAACAACATATACCAAATGTGATCCCACAAATGGAATCTTTGAAAGGATAAAGGCTAAACAGTCAACACAACAAAACAGAAAATGATTATGACAATTATACAATTTCAAAGGAACATGAAACATACTACATTTTATTGTTTATAGAAAATCAGAACAACAGTAAGCAAAAGTTACTAAACTGCTCTATGTTTTCTAATTTTTTCAATATGCAACACACTAAGTACAACCTTACATAAACCTGTACATAAAAAAGACAAAACTAAACCACACAAATGAAAAATTTGTTGAAGAAATCAGAGATTAATGAATCTGGAACAAAAGATACAAAAAAAAAACATAAATAGAAGTTAAGAGGAAAAATATTATTCCCATTTCGATTAAATAACTACTAACACAACGTTTTAACACAACAATCGAACAAAAAAAATTGAAAAAGCTCAAAAAAACCACAAATAGAACTTCAAATAAAAAATCAAAATCCCTAACATAATCAGTGTATGCAAAACACTGAAAATTAAACCACAATCAGAAATTTTGTTGAAGAAATTTTAGATTCATAGATATGCAACATTGGAATATCAAAAACCCCATAAAAAATAATTCTGAGAAAGAAAATACGGTTTCCATTTTGAGTAAATAACCATTTATCAATTTTTTTAACACAATAATCGAAGAACCCTAACTGAAATAGCTCAAAAAAACCCTAAACATATCATTAACACATCACTTCTAACATAGAAATTAAGAAATTAAAAGAGGAGAAACAACTAAAATTATGAGATATAAAATCTAACCTCTAATTTGGATTCAAAATTCGCCGATTGACACTCTTTTCGACTGATATTGAGCGATTTGGGAGAGAAAAGGGCAAGGGGACTGTTTTTGGAGAGAGAGGTGAATGATGTTATGTTTTGGGAATAAAGTGAAATAAAAGACATAGTCCTAATATTAGGTTGGTAGGGTGACGGATTTAGCAACGGGATATATAATCCGTTGCTAATCATTAATTAAATATATACCTAATATATTATTAAAAATGGTAAAATACTTCCAGCGACAGTATTTTCATTGCTATTGCCGTCTTTACCATGTCAAACGAAAATTCCCCCCATTTTTGTCGCTAATTTTGTCACCAAAATAAAGGCGCCAATATTTACCGCCAAAAATTAGCAACCAATTTTATATTCTGTTGTCATTCCGTCACTAATTAGGCTATTAATTTTAATTTCATTTATTTAGCGATAAAATTTCTATTTCGTTGCAATTCTGCCGTTAATTAGCGACGAAAAAGCCTTTGTTGCTATAAATCCATTGCTCAATGCAGTTTTTTTTGTAGTGTAATGATGCTCCTCTAACAGTATTTAAAGCAAACCATTATGAGTATAATCATACTGGTTATACAGATTTTGCCTCTCTCAGCAATGTTTTGCATGCAAATGTCAAGACTGCAGGGCGAAACATGTTGTAGTGATTAATGTTATTAATGCATTAACTGCTTCTATAAAGGAATTGACATCTAATAGAGGTTTCATTCCATCAAAGAAGATTTTATTTCTATCCGCTCCATTAGTGATTAGGGCTAAGAGGAGAAGGAGAGTGATTTCCAGGGCATTATCAAGCATTCAAAAAAGCAAAATTGTAACTCCTCTGTGTGTGTGTTGCACTGAGAAAAGTACAATGTCCAAAGGAGAGCAGCACGAGCTGAAAAAGGTGAATATATTATGTCTTCCAACTGACAAAACAAACAGACACATCTGTTTCAACAGATGACACATCTGCTGAAAATTATCAAACAGATATATACATCTGTTTAAACAGTTGACTATCCTATTGCACCAGATACTTTATTTGGAGCAACATATGTCTCGTCTATTTTAGTAAAGCAAACAGCTCTTCGTACCACTTTCATTTGTACCAATAGACGACCAATATACTGTAACAGATGATTCATATATTGCAACGGATGGTTCATCCATTGGAAATTATCACACAGGGTCTTTCTCATGTAAAAATTTGTCCCAACAGTTGATTCATTGTTGCAACAGAAATATAATCTATTTGGAATAATTTAAAATGGGAGAAAGACCTGTTTGATTTGCTAGAAGAGATGAGTTATCCTTTTCCATTTTGTTGTATCTCCGTGATTAGCATTGACCAATTCTGGCTTTCTAGGTGGATGTAGAAGAAGCTACTATTGAACAACATTGATAATATGCTACTCTTTTTATGGAAATATGGAGAACAAAAAGCGTAAAAACCATACGTAAGCGACAATAAAGATCCACGACGAGCAAAGCCAAATTTCATAGCACCGGATGAAGAACAATTTTTCCATACTGAGTAGATCTTTATAGCTTGAGCTTGTCAAATCAAAGAAATCCTTGGCAGTATACTTAAATTGTTGTTGATGTATTTATTGAGATCTGTACCCATAACAATTTTTTTATATTTCATTTATTTGTTGACTTATTTCAGCTAATTTATGAAGGGTTCAATTTATTTTATTTTGTCGATGAATTTTATTTATTCCTTAGATTTGAACTTATTACTTGAAAAGGAATACTAGATTCAAATATTGCAACAGATAATGTATCTGTTGCAACAGATGACACATCTATTGGAAAAATCAAATAGATTTAGACATATGTTGTAACAGGTAGGTGATTTGTTAGAATTTATCAAACAGGTCTTTCCACTGTTACAACAGATGGATTTTAGATAAAAATATTGAGATAATACAACAGATGACCAACCTATTGCAACAGATAAACTATATGTCAAAATAGGTAGGATAACTGTTACAACGGATGGAGAATCTGCTGCATTATAAAAATTCAAGTTTCGTTGGACATAAAAAATTGACATTACGTGTAAAAAGGTTAAAGTGAATTGAATTGAAATAAAAAAGGTGCAAACTATCGACGGTGTTCAGTTCAAACACCTAAAATAAGATAGGCATCAAGTAAACAGTGTTCATTTTAAACACGTAAAATAAAATAGGTATCAAATGTGTCAGTGTCTGTTTGGCACATTTCGCTGACTTGCCATCACTTGCCCCCCAATGGTCATTCCCCCCCCCCCCATTATCTTATATATTCATCTTCCTCCTAAAATTTAACCCTAAATTTCCAAATCTTCTTCGTCATCGTCATCTTTTTTATCAATTCAAATTATTTCTTTCCTTTTTTCCAACTGAGTTTGACAATGTCGAGCGCATCTTCCACTATTTTTTGTGATAAAGATTTTTGATATTGTAAGTGTGGTCATGAAGCTCTGTTAAAGACTTCTTGGAATCAACAAAATCCGGGTCGTAGGTATTTTACTTGTAAGATTTCAAAGGTCATATTTTTTTATTTAATTAATTGATTAATTATTGACTTGTAATTATTTTGTAATTGTGTTTTCTTTTTTATAGAAATTGGGTGAATGCAATTACATTGATTGGTATAAAGAACGACACCCTTCACAAGCAAATCGTGTAATCTGGAGTTTGTTGAACAAAGTCAAGGCTTCTGAAGAGAAACAAAATTGAGCAAGAAGATACTACATTGTTGCCGTTATTGCTACTTGTTTGGTGTTATTGGGACATGGATATTCAAGCCTAATTGCTGAAATTTTCATGGTGGTGTGTATATTTGCTACTGGTTTGGTGTTGTCGAGCACATGGATATTCAAGCATAACTGTTAGAAAAAATCAAAAAGATTTAGGCATATGTTGTAAAATTTAGGTCATCTGTTAGAAATTATCAAACAGGTCTTCCCACTATTATAACAGATTAGACTTAAATTATTAGATTAATGCAACAGATGAACAACCTATTGCAACAGATAAACTATCTTCCAGAATGGATTAAAGATATTTTACAACAAATTTACAATCTAATCCATTGCATTATAAAAAACTCAACTTTCATCAGAAAAAAATTATTGTCACTACATGTACATGTAATAAAGTGAAGGGTGACTTGAAATTAAAAATTTCTATTTCACAAGCTCTTCTATATACACAGGCTTTAAGTGTCCAGTTAGTACCCCATAAGCCCAGAACTCTTGCAGATTTTCCCCAGCATTGTCACATAGAAAAGTCATTGGCTCGGCCATTTCTATGCCGGTCAGCAAATATTTAATGTGTACAAGAGCGTGCAAGCCGCTCGCTTTAGTGGCATCATCTTTTGGAAGGATCATTCCCCTGTTTTGACCTTCAAAATCCTATAATTTCTTCTTCAACACTTCCTTTGGAAAATGATTCATCAGTTTACTCTCCCTCAGCAAGATGGGCAACAACATCATCAGTGGCTCTACGAGGAGAAAAAGATTAAAATCATCGATGAGAGGTACATTAGACTTATAAACATTGATCTTTCCCTCTTCGGGTAGTATCTCAACAACCAGATAACGCATGACGTTCTCGCTAATGATTGCAAGAATCCTTTTTGCCTCGGTCTAGCTCTTGCCGTGTGGATTTGGTCTGTCCACTCTAACATATCTTAACATTTTTCTTCATCCAAGACCAACGTAGGAACTAGGAAATCAAGTCCCACGCCAAGGGCTGATGCCTCTCTATTGAGTTGATCGTACCTATCCTTGAGCTTCTTACAGAAGTCGAGGTCAATTATCCTATCAGCAGCGTCATAAGTTTCCCGATATGTTAATTGCCTTTTTCTCATGAGGCAGACAATTATGTCAACATGCTGTGAGATAAGAAGTCAATTTTTAAATAGGTTAGTAATTGTAAAGATGCAATGGATGGTCCATCTGTTGCATAGGGTTCTCTGAATCAATAATCCAACGCACCTTATGCAACAGATGGATAATAAGTTGTAATAGAAGCACTACCAGTTGCACCAGTATACCCAGCTGTTGCAATAGATATGAAATCTATTGCATATCTTCTTCTTCATGGGGTAGATTAGAAGTTCTAGGTTAGGAAAAGTAAACTTACCTTGTCCTCGTATGGCATACGCATATCAGTCATAGTCTGGAAGTCTTGGGGGGGAAAGGGAGGCCTAGGGTAATCTGGTGCGCCTGGCTTGGCATTCTTGGCCTGTCGCAGATCTCTCTTCTCTTTGGAGCCAAGTTTCGCATACATGTCCACCTTCTTGAATGGCCCCTGAACTTCAACAGCTTATGGAGAGGGAGGAATTACAATTTCTTTTAATTTTCGAGCGGAGAGTACATCTTTAATTGCTCTTTTCTTTATCCTAACTAACGTTGTAGGAGTGTATGGCTCCCTCACCTTCTTGGATGGTATGACACACCTCTTGGATTTGAATTCTTCGATATATTTAGAGATGATTTGTACATCACAACAGATAAACGATATGTTATTAGATTAAACATCTGTGGCATAATTTGCAGTAGATGGTTAATCTTTTAGGATTCAGATTCAGAGAACCAAAGCAACAGATGGGTAATCTAATGCAAGATATACCCCATCGAAACAGATGTCCCATCTGGTGCATCAGATATAACATCTGTTACACCAGATATAACATCTGTTCAATATCTTTCTAATCTTTGAGTAGAATTATTTTACTTGAAGAAGATGTACTGCATCATCTGGAGGCTTAAAAAGATCAGCCTCCTTAATATTAGTGTTGCTCTTTGAAGCCAACCACCTAAACATCCTTGGATGAGAAACCTTATCCGGGTAATCCATTAACTGCTTTCGGAGGGGAGGAATGGCTTCAAATGCCCAAGCCTAAAAAATATAAATAGGAAGCAAGCAAAAAAAATCATAATAACTATATTCAATATAAATTAATGGATGAGTAAAATTAGTGATTAATTTTATCATGAAAGCCCAAGGAAAGACGTATAATGTGTTCGTCCCTGAGGATAGCTTTGTCAGTAAATATTGGATAGTCAAGTTGAAGTTGTCATATCCTCAGAGATAATTATTGAATTTATCAAAATCCTCAGCACGCGCCAACAAATCATCTTCTATGACCTTGTTGACGTCTCTTGCCAATATAACCGAATGGGCAAACCAAACTGAGCACAATTGCTCCCTGTACTGCTCTAGTATGATTTTATTCTCAAGATCTGTCAACAAATCTGATGCTTTGTAGCCACATCGAGCAATGTCAAACAACCCATCTATTTTTTCCTTGCATTTTCTTGCCTTGGATCTTTTGTGGGGGGGTGGTCCTTCTGGATGATGGTATCTCAAGCCCGTCACTATGGCAAACTCTTGCAATCCAAAATAAATAGGCATACCACAGTAGTTGATCCAGATTTCATCCATTTTCTTTTTCCCCCTCCTCCAGGTCTTTATCATCACCCGCGTACTTAATTCTGCGCTTGAGAAGACCATATACCATCGTCATAGGGAAATGGATATGGGCAGAGGGGTCCTCAGGTAGCTCGAGAAAGCGTCCAAAGCAGCTCTTCTTAAAAGTCTGCCTATGTTTTTCGTTCTTAATAATTTTTATAAAATGTTCAAAAAATTTCCCCATCTGACATTTAAATACAATTTGACCAGTTAGTTGTTTTCCTTCTGGGTCATTTATCGGCATAGCAACTTGAAACCTGTCAATACTAAAAGTTTTGATAGGATTATACTGGGATGTCGATATTAACTCACACCCCATCGGTGATCCATTATTATCATGTTGATGATCATCCTCTTTCTCTTTCTGACTCTCCAATTCCTCCTCTTTCTCACTTTTATTTTCTTCATCACCATCTACGAACCCTTGTCCACCTTTCTCAACATTGATTTCACATCTCTCCTCAGCTTCACTTTTCCCTGACTGAGATTATTCAGGAAGCTCCTCTGTATCCCTCTGTACTGTAGCCTTTTTTATAGTGGTCAGACGTTAATCCAGTTTAACTTTTTTTTTATTTTGAGAGACATGTTTTACCTACAGACAAAGAAAAATAAAAATTACATTATAGTTGATGTATGCATAGATTTTAAAAAATACATTACAAATACCACGAATACTGACACACCAACAACCACCACCACAACACCACCAACCAATGCCAACAAATAAACAAACACCATGAGTACCGACACCACCACAAACACCACCAACCAATGCCACAACTGGTGCCACCACGATGACCACAAATACCACCACCTCCACCACCAACACCACAAAAACTATCCAACTATACCACGACAGTCAATGGAACACTACGACAGAAACTAGGGATTTCTCAAGTTCTTCCTACGATTTTACCATTAAAACTCAAAATTGTAAACCCATTCTCGAAGATAATACAACTAAAAGTTTTATTTTTCATCATTAACTTAAAAACCCTTATTTTTTAGAGAAAAAACACAAATATAGAGCTCTTCTTGAACTCTGTTGCCTATGAAGACAAAGAAAACAACTGATACAAGCAAGAATGAAATCGAAAATAACACCTATATAGTCAAAAATAAAAAGAAAAGTGATCTGTTTTGGAGGGTTGAGCAAATTTATTGAGTAGTTGTTGTCTGTACTGTATTGTTGAGTGAGAATGAGAGAGAAAGAGCTAAACCTCGAGATTTGAAATGATAAAACGTTTTGTATGGGTTGATTTGTATTTTGGAATAGAATGACAAGTAGTTTTGAAAATGTTAATTTGGTCCGAAATGATCTTAATTATTTTTAAAATCATAAAATATATGCATAATTTTTAACCCTCTCATCATGCAATTTCCAAAAGTGTAATTCAATTGAAATTGTATAAAAATAATTGAAGTTGTAGTTGACCGAGTACTCTAGGAGGTAACCCTGTGAAAACTCACCCCTAGTCCTAGATTAATCAATTTAGTTACTATTAGTCTAACATATGAACTCAATTGAAATTCTAAAAAACAAATGTTCAACATGTTGCATCAAATTTCTCATCTGTTGTAAATTATCAATCAGATTAGGTAACAACAGATTACGAATTTGATGTAAATTATCAAACAGGTTAAGCCATCTGTTGCTACAGATTACCCATCTATTGTAAATTATCAAATAGATTGTCATATATCGCAACAGATTACCTATATGTTGTAAATTATCAAATAGGTACTGCCATTTATTGTGGCTGACCCTATGAGAACTCACCCCTAGTCCTAGATTAATCGATAGTTTACCCTATGAGAACTCACCCCTAGTCCTAGATTATTCAATTAAGGTATTAGTACCCTAGTCCTAGATTAATCAATTAAGGTATTAGTCTAACATATGAGGTAGTAAGAATCGGTTTGGCTCAGAGTGATCGATCGATGACTCTATTGGGAGGAACGTAGTACCGTCTCATTATGGAATTGACAAAAGACTCAATTGAAGTTGTAGTTGACCCTATGAGAACTCACCCCTAGTCCCAGACTATTTAATTAAGGTATTAGTACCCTAGTCCTAAATTAATTAGTTAAGGTATTAGTCTAACATATGAGGTAGTAAGAATCGATTTGGCTCAGAGTGATCAATCGATGACTCTGTCGAGAGGAACGCAGTACCGTCTTATTATGCAATTGCCAAAAGACTCAATTGAAGTAGTAGTTGACCCTATGAGAACTTACCCCTAGTCCTAGACTATTTAATTAAGGTATTAGTACCCTAGTCCTAGATTAATCAATTAAGGTATTAGTCTAACATATGAGGTAGTAAGAATCGGTTTGGCTCAAAGTGATCGATCAATGACTCTGTCGAGAGAAATGCAGTACCGTCTCATTATGCAATTGACAAAAGATTCAATTGAAGTTGTAGTTGACCTTATGAGAACTCACATTCAATTATGTAATCTGTTGCAATATATTATCCATCTATTGTAAACTATCAAACAGATTAAGTTATTTGTTGCGACAGATCATGAATCTGTTGTAAACTATCAAACAGATTAAGTCATCTGTTGCGATAGATTACCCATCTGTTATAAATTATCAAATAGACATTGTCACATATTGTAGTTGACATTATGAGAACTCACCCCTAGTCCTAGATTAATCAATTAAGGTATTAGTTGAACAATGAGGTAGTAAGAATCGGTTTGGGTCAGAGTAATCGATTGACAACTCTTGTCGGGAGGAACGCAGTCCCGTCTCATCATGCATTTGCCAAATGACTCAATTGAAGTTATAGTTGACCCTATGAGAACTCACCCCTAGTCACAGATTACTCAATTAAGGTATTAGTTGAACATATGAGGTAGTAGTAATCGGTTCATCTCAAAGTGATCGATCGATGACTCTTGTCGAGAGGAATGTCGTACCGTCTCATCATGCAATTGCTAAAAAACTCAATTGAAGTTGTAGTTGACCCTTTGTGCTCATTCATCCATCCCTAATTCCACCTAGATCAATGTAGGTACTATTATTAATCTTAACATTAAGTTAATGAGAACACATTTCAACTCAGAGTGATCGATCGACGACTGGGGTCGGGATGAACTCAATACTAACACCATGCAAATGGAACAACTCAATTGGATTTGTAGTTGACCCTGTGAGCTCATTCATTCATCCCTAGTTCCATCTAGATTGATGTAGGTACTATTATTAATCTTAACATTAAGTTAATGAGGAGCTCATTCTTTCATCCTTAGTTCATCCTAAATCAATTGTAATGAAATCTGTTGCAACAAATAACTGAGCTGTTGGAGAATTTCAAATAGATAATAATATCTATTTTAACATATGACATTTCTTATTTAATTATCAAATAGACATTTGCATCTGTTATGATGGATGACTGAGCTATTGGAAATTTTTAAACAGATATTGATATCTATTGTAACAGATGATGTTTCTGATTTAGTTATCAAATGACATTTCCATCTGTTGTCATAGATGACTGAGTTGTTGGGATTTCTCAAATAGATATCTAAATCTGTTGCAACAGACGACATATCTATTTGAATTTTTTTTAAAATTTTAAAGCAAGCTACTGTCCGAATAGATAAAATTGTAGTACTACTAAAGACGGTAAAAAATGTTTCTTGGATAACTCAAAAATCTCATTGAGTAGTCTTATCCTATCTTTTCAATGTCACCCATTTTCTTCCTCGTACCCCTCAAATTATTAGTGAATATTAATTAATGAATATTGAAATCCCTAATACTTCTTCCATTTCATATTGACTTGGTATTCCCATCAAGAAAATATTAATTAGGGGTTTATTTTACTACCAAATTACCCTTATTAATTATGCTTTGAAAATATAAATTTGAATAAATACACTTTGTTTAGTCATTTAATATTAAGGGTAGTACATCTAGAAATTAGAATTATCTCATATCTCCTCTCTTCTTCAATCTCATCTTTTTTCTTTCTATCCTCTTTACGGTTATCATAGCCTTTTTTTCTCTCCTCTTTCTCAAAAATTTTCATTCGGATCTAAACCGATCGATATCCATATCTTAGATTCCTCGACTGAAACTGCTATTTTGACCCCCTTTTGACATTAAGGTATGATATGATTCACTATTGCTCTTTCATTCTCGTCTTCTTGCAACTTTATTTACATCTTTTTGTTTATTTAATTACCATTTTCCTATATCATATTTATTTAAAAATTTTGAAGGAACTTTTAATTTTTGAATAAACATACCAAGAATTTTTATTATAAGATGCAAAAAAAAGTCATCTGTTGGGAGAAGTTTAAAATCCTTATTCGCAGTATCATTATTTTTTATGTATTTTATTTGTTTCTTTGTTGTTGATAATGTTATTGATGTTGTTGGTAGGGTTGGCATTGTTGGAACTTGTGGTGTGGTGTGGTTTAGATGGTGGGTGCTTCTTAGCTTAAAAATAGTGGAGTTCGAACAATCAACACAAGGAGTAAGGGAGAAAAAAATAAAAAGTTTAAAGTGAATAAGAAGAGAAGAGTTGGTTACCAAAACTAAAAAAATATGTGCTCAGTGGGAATTGAACGCAAGACCAAAAGAAATAAATAGCCTTAAGCACCCATAAACAACAACTAGGCTAACCAAACAACTCTTACTATGGGTGCTCACTGATTAGATTATATACGTTTTTTTCTTTATTTTCACATACATATATAAAGTTCGATACGAGTTCAGTCTGTGCTCGCACACCCGGAGGACTCCATGTGGGTCCGTCCTTTGTTGTTGATGGTGTTGGAACATAGGATATATGCTTCTTTGTTGTTGATTATGTTGTTGGAACAAATGTTGTTGTTTTCTTTGTTGTTGATGTTTTTTATTTGTTGTTTGTAGTTTATGTTGTTGTTGATGTTGCAACAGACGGAGCAACTAATGGAAAAAATCAAACCACCAGCAAGGCTGCTATGTATTCCAACAGAATCCATATCTGTTGCATCAGATTCCATATCTGACGCAACAGACTCCACATCTGACCCAAACTATTTGAGATTTAATGTAATGTTGCTGAAACTATCCGGGATTTATGTGTTGTGGGTGTTACTTAAATAAAACTGGTGACTTTATTAATATGTAAATTAAAAAAATGAATCTAAATACAACATTTTATTTTATTGTTGTATTTTTGTAAGAGACAGATTGGTAATCTGTTGCAAAATATATTCCACCTGTCAGATAACTTACAACAAATGAATAATCTGTTGCAATAGATGGATATATCAGTTTGTTTTTCCATCAGTTGTGGCATCTGTTGGAACTTGTTATTCATCTGTTTATTTATTTCACCGAGAGCAATAGATTTTTCTAAATACTTCTTGACCAAACTCAATTTTTTCTCTTGGATTACTTCTCTTTTTTTCTTTGCATCCTTCAAGCTGGCCTCCAAATTCAATTTTTTCCCTCAATCTAATAGAAAAAATTTATTTTGGTTGAAGGATGCAAAAGAAAAAAGAGAAGCAATCCAAGAGCAAAAATTGAATTTGGCCTAGAAGTGTTTAGAAAAATCGATTGCTCTCGATGAAATTGAATAAGCAGATGACTAGCAAGTTGCAACAGACACCACAGCTGATGAAAAAGCAAACTGATATATCCATCTATTGCAACAGATTATCCATATGTTGTAAGTTATCTGACAAGTGGAATATATTTTGTAACAAATTACCAATCTTTCTCTTTTGGAAATACAACAAAAAGATAAAATGTTGTATTTAGATCCGGTTTTTTTTTCTAATTTACTTATTAATAAAGTCACCAGTTTTATTTAAATAACACTAACACATACAACACATAAATCCCGGATAGTTTTAGCAATATTACAGTAAATCTCAGATAGTTTGCTAATTACATCTTATCCCAGAATTTTGAATTGTGATACATATGTTAAGCAGTGATACATATATGGACTAGTGATACATATGTATATGTATCACTAGTATATACATATGTATACAGCAGTGATACATATAGCATATGTATCACTAGTAAATATGAATCCGGGATTTTATGTAATTTTTTATAACATTACGGGATATTGTGTAATATGATGTCTTAAATATGGGATTTGTGTAATTTTTCCTTTTAAGGGATATGAACAGTCGTGGCTTTTTGCTTGACTAAGTCCAGTCCCTTCCAATTCAATCATTTTATAAATAGGTCCCTTCTGCCTCCTCACTCACTCTCGTTCATTCTACTATACTTACAATACTAATATGTCAGATCCAGATTCGTACAAGAAGGTTCATATTGAGTCCTTCCAGGAACTTCAAAGGCATTTTGATGAACTCCAGAGGGATTTGACCGACTTTCGAGCAAGGCTGGGGAGGGCCCTGCTGCTGCCGGATGAAAATTGTCAGGTTGACAATAATAATAGTAGTAATAATAATAATAATAATAATAATAATAATAATAATAATAATAATAATAATAATAATAATAATTAGGTTATGTTTTTTCTTTCTTTTAGCGTATGTATTTCCCTTTTTTTATATCCGATCTACCTATAAGGGATTCAAAAAAATCCATGTATATGTTTGGTTTGGTTTGGTTTGGTCGATTTTGAATTTTTAATTCTTATTCAATATTTAATTATCATTCTATTTATTCCCTATTCTCAACATGTCGGCGGTTGGAGTTAGGGATACGGTCATGATGAGAAATTCTCCTAAAAATAGTTCGTTAATAAATAATAAGGAACTAAATGATATTATAATCGTAAAAGAAAGATTATTTAATTTAAAAAAAGTCACAACATTGGATTAATTTAATTAAGATATATATATGATGATATGATTTTTAAGAAAAAAGTTAATGAATAGTCGTGAGTGTGACTTTTGTCTAAACACATTCAACAAACAAACAAAAACAAAAAACGCTTCTGATGCATCAAATTCCTCATCTGTTGCGACTTATGAATTAGTTAGAAGAAATCAAAAAAGCTCCTTAAACAGATGGTCGATTTATAGCAACAGATGGTATATCTGTTTAAACAGATAAGTTATCTGATGCAACAGATATACAATCTGTTGCCATAACTCAATTAATAAAAATGTTTATTAAAGAAACGGAACCGTTATTGAAAACCAGGTGTATTCAATCTTTAAATTGAGAAAAAAGTTATTTAAATTTAATAAGCTGAAAAGTCATGACTTGTCACAATAATAAAAAACTCACCACCAGCTTGATTTAATTTAATCATATTTTTCATAGAAAAGAATAAGGAAATAAATAATAAATACAAGTTAAACCGTAAAAAACTCACCAGAAATATTATTGTTTTTAAATCTTCTTTATTAATTTATATAATTAAAAAGTTAGAAAATTTGAATGTCATGAAGATAATTTATTTTTTTAAAAGATATATATATATATATATTATATTGCAACAGATATATTATCTAATGCAACAGGTTAACTATTTGTTGCAACGGATGATATATCTGTTGTAACAGATGATTTATCTGATGCAATAGATATATAATCTGTTGTCCAACTCACTGTAAAAAAATGGTTCCTAAAAAGAACTAATTATTAATAATAATAAAGATGAAAAGTCATGACTTATCATAATATTGATTAATTTAATTAAGTCGTAACTTTTTACAGTAATCAAGAATGTCATTAATAAATGGAGGTGAACAGTTACAATTTTTTGCCTAACTCATTCAAGTTCAATCCTCTATAAATAGGTCTCTCCTTACTCAATCGTTCGTTCTACTACACACTGTTTATTCATCGCTCTTGTTGCACCTTCAACTACTTTCTCTTCAAGGATTTGATATATATTTTTCCTGTCTCTGGTAAATTTTTTTCTTGATTTTTCTGTAAATATACGTTATATTACATTACATTCAAATTCTTTCTTTTCTTTACTTTTGTGTTTACGTGTATGTTTTGTCAACTTATACATTTTTTAGATATGACTGATCCTATGTGGGATGTCGCTATTTTATGAGACGCCATGAGGGAACTGCAGAAGGAGGTTCATGACCTGCATTGGGAGTTGGCCTCCGTCAGAGTAAGGATGCTGTGGGAGATCCGCAGGCTGCGGAGGGCGCTGCTACTGCCCTTTGAAGATTGGTCGGCTGGTCATGCAAATAATAATGATGTGAATAATGATGATAATAATAATTCAGCTTTTTTTTTCTGTTATCTATGTAGTTTTTTGTTTGTTTGATAAAAAATTATGTTTGATGCACTTCACTTTTTTTTTAATTTAATTTTCGTGTTGTCTATTTCTATTTCTTAATGAATAAAATGTCTACAATTAAGGAATAATTTGATTCCAGTATCAATAGCAAGAACATATGAGTTATCTGTTAGGTTTTGTGTGTGACAGGAGCTGTATCTGAATTTTGTTGTTCGAAACATATTAGTAATCTGACGAAACAAATTATTTATCTGTTGAAACAAATTACTAATCTGGTGCAATAGAATACCTATCTATTCGATTCATATTACGAGCACCTAAAACCCTTAAACATGAATCCATCCAACATGAGTCTACTGTTACAACAGAACATTTATCTATTGCTGCAGATAATGGATCTGTTTAAACTGATTCCTCTTGTATTGCATTCATGTTCGTGTGCAAGCTATTGTTGAAAAAACAACACACTAGCAGTTACCCAGATTCAACTAAAAAGCATAATCTAACTTACCAAAGTCTGCTCTCAAGTAAATTTCAAAGTTGAAAGTGATTTACAAAACAAAATTTGACATAAGAATTTGGTCAAAGAGCAGTAGTTGGGGTAACAACAACATCAACAACAACAATGGTTAACAAGAAGAATATGAAGATGATAATGAAGTATAAGATGATGATAATGAATCAGAAGATGATGAATAAAGTAGCAGCACTAATGAACAACAAATATCGCGAAGAGAGAGAAAATAACAACGGATGAGGAGAGAGAAAAATATGTTTTTTTTCCTTCGTTCCCCGTTATATATTAACTAACATTTGGATCAAAGTGTAAATTTAAAAACTTGTGGGTTATTTTGAAATTTTTAAAACTTTCTTAAACCATAATTAAGTAATTGTCACCTCTACTCAATTATTAAGACTTGTGTCACCTACACCTCATTTCAAACCTCTTTTGTCACCTGTGGTCCAAACCCCCATGTTTCACGATATTTACTTGATCTGGCTCAAGCCATTTATCAATCATCAAATCATTTTAAGTTCAACAAATAAGAATATCTCAATCAGTTCTTAAAAAATCAGTGAACTTTATTGATGACAAATATTTCTCTTAAAGCCTTCAAGATTTCGGAAATATAAAGCATGTTATTTTTCAGGATTTTTTTTTTTTGAAATTTGATGTATTTGACTATTTACTAAAATTATTGTTGAGTAGTAGAATCTTTTTATAATTTTTGAGGAGAAACTGTTGTTTTGGGGTTACAAAAGCTGTATTTACAACTATGAACCTCAACACCAAGTTCAAGAACAACAAAAGAAGTATAAACTATTTTTGAAAAATAGTAAAATCAATGTTTGAAGAGATGGAGAAAGAAAGAATCAAGTCCGCTGAATTCACAGTATGTCCTTAAGGAATTTATTTCCCTCAAGTATATGAGGTTAATGGAATATATCCTCCTAGGATAAAATGATTCACTTAAATAAATAGTGGTACCTCAATTTTGCCAAACTATAAACTCACACAACGATTGTGAATCACACTTGAATTTTTTGAGAAGAAGAGAGTGTTGTATACTTGAAAATTTGTTCCCTTACCTGAGTAAAAAATTAGGTATTTATAGCCAAAAGATGGTGCTTCAGAAAGAAAATAATGGTTCATAAAAAAGTATACTACTTTGAACTGTTGGATCTATCTGCGGTCTCAGATAGCCCACCTGCGCCTGCAGGCTGCCTTTTGGCACAAACTAGAAACTTATGGCTCACTTGTGAACCTCATCTTGGTCCACATATGGTACCTACATTTGCAGGTCACCTTTTCAAATTCAAAAAGTGCCTTGAAGGATTGTGTTCTTTGGAGGTACGTTGTGACAGGCGTTCACACATGCTCGGGTGCATTCGTAAATGAAAAATTTTCTTATTGGATTTTGAATTAAAATATCACTAATTCTTAAGTTTCAAATGAATTTTATCCAAAAAGATAATCTTTCTCTCAATCATTTTTTAAATTTAAATTCGAAGCCAAAGTTGAAGCCGAAGTCACGTGACAACGACAATGCGATGCTTGTTTTCTTCTTGTATCACGTCCTCATGAAGAAATGCTTCTTAATTTAAGCATAAGAATGTTTCTTTCTCCCACCAATGTGGAAAATACTATTCTATAAAGTGAATACATATTTTCACTTTTCCTTTATTTTTCATGTATTTTTATCACAAACCCAACAGAAACTATGAATTCTTTCTTCTTTCAAGAAACAAAAAATTAAATTTTTCAACACAATATTATCCTCACTAAAAATTTAAGTATGTCATACTCTCACTCATTAATTTAACTCATATATCTCTTTGGTGGTTTTTTTTAAAAGATGGGACAACAAAAAAAAGATTAAATAACTCTCAATAGATTGAAATGACTTTCAATAATTTTTATTAAGTATGAAGGGAGGGGGGCGGGTAAATAGCCAAATTTAATACACAAATCTTACTAATTTGAAATCCAAAGCAACGTAGAATATATCAACAACCAAACGAACTAACAAAATATTTAAAATTCAAATTCATCCTAAAGTAGTAAACTTATTATTCTAAAAATTATTGCAGTAATTAAATCAATTTTCAACAGTCTTTTTTTCTTTAGTACTACAATTTTAAAAAAATGCTCCTCCTTAATTTTTTTCTTGGCAGTTGGTGCTGCATTTTTCTTAATTGTTATTGAATGTGCACATTTTTTTATATTGATCTTTATCTTTTTTCCCTTTTTCTTCTTTTGATTTTGAACTTAAAACACACCATCAATAATCTTGTTTTGTTTGAAAGCTTTTTTGAAAGTCCTTTATCTTCACAACAATAAATTTGCAGGAAATGCTTGTAAGTAACATTCTTTCGTTACATCATTCCATAGATCATGTGTTTCAAAATGTTTTATTTTTACTGACCAAATCTGATAGTTTTCACTAGTGAAAAGTATTAGGGCATTCAGTGAAAAACTATTGCTTGTTATTTTTTAAAATAGGTTAAAATTGGTATTGGTTGAAAATAGCTCTATAATTTGAAAATAAGCATGTGTTAAAATGGTAGCCTTGATGAGTTAAAATGATAGCCCTGACAGGTTAAAAATAGTAGCCCTTATGGGTTAAAAATTTATTTGGTAGTTCTTTAGAATATCTCAAAGATACTGTAAGATCAATAAAACTCTAATACAACTGTAGATTTTTTTTCAAAAAAATAAGGACAACGAAAAAGGATTAAAATGACTCTCAATTGATTGAAATGACTTTTAATAATTTTTATTAAGCATGGAGCGGCTTTAAATAGCCAACTCAATACACAAATCTGACTAGTTTGAAATTTAAAACTACCTAGAATATCTCAATAACTAAACAAACCGATAAACATTTAAAATTAAAATTCATCCAAAAACTAGTGAACTTATTAAATAAAAATGAGAAAATACACTGTTTCCACTTTGAATTATAAAAGAAATTGCTGAGACACACTCCAACTTAAAGGGGTCCTATTACCCCCTGGACTAATTAAAATTGTATATTTGACAACCTTAGTGCCTACGTGGTACATTACGTGAATCAACACACTGAATGTCCACGTAGGCACATGTATGTGCCATGTAGACACTAAGGTTGTCAAAAATACGATTTTAATTAGTCCAGGGGTAATAGGCCCCCTTTAAGTTCAGGTGTGTCTCAGCAATTTCGTTTATAGTTCAGGGTGGAAATAGTTCATTTACTCAATAAAAATTACTGAAGTAACTAAAATAATTTTCAACACTCTCAGGTGTTCATGGATCGGTTTGTGTCGGTTATTGATCAAAACCATAACCAAATCAACTTAGTAGATTTATAAATTTCTAAAATCAAACCATACCAACATAAAAAAACCGTCAGTTTGATTCTTGTCGGTTTAGTTCAGTTTGGTTCAGTTTTTTTGATTTATAACTTTAGCTAATGATAAAAGTTGAAATTAAAAAAAAAAAAAAGAAAGCAAATTCAATCCAACATATGAGATGTCAACCGAGTGTTAGGCCTCAACCTTGAAACTAAGATGTCAATTCAGTGTTATACTTAGGCAAAGTCACGAACAACATCATATGACGCTTCCACAGAAAATATTTAGAAACTACATATAAGAGAACGATATGATAAATCTCCCAAAAGATGAACACATAATTTTTTTTCACAATAGGGGCCAAAAAGAAAGTTTAAAACTAGTGATTATCTATAGTCTAATGAAAATCACTTGTAAAATCCCATAGATAATAAGCAGTGGCGGATCTACACTTAAGTTAGGGGGTTCATCCGACCCCCCTTCGATGAAAAATTATGTTATATATACATGGTTGAAATTATTTTTTATGTATATATATTAGATGTTGAACCCCCCTCGATTAGCTTTTATATTCACTTATGAACCCCCTTAGTGAAAATCCTAGCTCCGCCACTGATAACAAGATAATTTTCACAATTAGTATTGTTTGTCATTCAAAGTGCGAAAATCATTTAGAATAGCATAATATACTGTCAACTACATGGAGAAATATGACTAAAAGTGTTACGGCTAAAGTTAAATTCATTAAATTTAAAATGTACCAAATATTTATATTTTATTCATGAATAATATATAATAGCGTGTGTGTATGTATGTATATATATATATATATATATATAATTATCGATTTAATTTGATTATTTTATCGGCTATTTTAGAGTAAAACCCAAATCAAACCACATAAGTATTGATTTTTAAAATTTAAAACCAAATCAAATCAAACCTAATCAAATGTTGATTTTTTTAATCGATTTGATTTGATTCGCAGTTCGATTTTGTTTTAACCAAACCGTGAACATCCCTATTCTCAGGTATAAATACAAACCTCTTCTCCTTTTTCCTCTTTTGGTTTAACTATATTTATGTTGATTAAAATCCTTAATACTTGTTTTTATTTTATATTTTAAATTCAATTAAATGAGAAAACATAATTAAAGTGTTTTATTAAAATTACATAAATTATGGAATAAATCTGAATATTGTTTGCATAATTCACTCAAAATAATTTATTATTTCTTTCTGGAGCATTGGTCAAACACAATTTTTTTTCTTCAAATTCAAAAAAAATTACTTTTCAAATAAATTAGCCAAATAAAAATTACTTCTCTTTAAATATTTCTCTAAAGCTATTTTGATAAAAGTGCTTCTCAAAATATATAATTTGAAACTTTACCTATCTAAGCAAACCTAACTACTGTATTTGTAATACATAGTAGCTAAGTAAACATACTATACTCATAATACATATATGTGTATCTATATTTGAGTTTCAAAGCTAATAAGCGTATATGTGTGTCTATATTTTAGTTTCAAAACTAGTATGTGTATATGTAAGAGATCGAAAGAGAGGGGAGGGAGGGAGGGAGGGAGGGAGAGAAATACAGAGAGGTAGATAAATAGAAATGCATGATTACTGTGGAGGTCCATACTTTCCCTCCAAACTCTAGCTCGCCTCTCTCTCTTCTCTAAAATTATTTATATAGATCGTAATTAGGCATACTATAGTTGCTACTTATAATTATGATTCAAACTACAGGTATTTATAAAAATTCGTCCAAATAATTTTCAGGGGACAGTGTGTGGACGGGCCTGCAAGCCTGAACCAAGATTTCTAATTGGGCTTAACATTATGATGGGTAAGTTGACTTTGAGGTTAAATTGCCCTCCCAATTTCACACTAGTAGTGTAAATGGGCTGATTCTGACAGGATATGAGTGGAACAACAAGACTTGATCTGCTTGAAAATGTCCTCTCCTATTAATTCCACTAAAACAGCACTATCCACATTTCTATCAAGTCAATCCCCTCGTGGCCACTATACCTCGTGAAAAATTCTTAGTCCATTTTGAATTTGCAACTTCACGCTTTCTTTGCACACATTTTCCTAGTGTTACCATGTGGAAGATTATGCAGAAATACCTACCATATATGTATAATGTCTTAGATATTTTTATCTCTTGGTCCTCATATATTATTACTATATATATACAAGGGAGAATATTTCACTTTGGTAGTAATGTATTTTATTGATTTTATCCTTATTTAATTTTTAATTATCTTTCAAGATCTCTTTCATTTTAATAAATTTTAACAATTGCATGAATTTTTTAAAATGCTATACAAAAAATGATGAGTCATAAAGAAGTGATAGTGACACTACAAAATATCTATTTATCCAACTAAAAGAGTACAATCATGTTTTTAATCCTTATAAAAAATTTGTGAAGCTTTAATAATCTTGTAAGCCATTGAAGAAACATCTACAAAAAATATTTTATTGAGTCAGCCCTTTAGTTATTTAATTTAGGCAAAATACATAGATAGGCCCTGAACATTTTGACTTTTTTTCGTATTGACATCTCAGTTAGACCATGTATCTATTGAATCCTTTCGTTATTCACAAGTTTGTCAATTAGGCACAATCTATTGACGTGGCATAGTGCGTGCATTACACTACATTTGGGAGCGTGAAATGTTAATTTTTTTTACTTAAATCTCTTTATCTTTTTCATTTTTCTTAAATCTCTCCTTTCTCATTATTTCTTTATTTTAAAAATAAAATTTCCCTTTCTTCCTCCTTACAAGAGGCTCTTCTTTCTCATTATCTTTTCCATTTTCTTTCTCTCTCTGCCACCATTCTACCACCACTCCACCATCATTTCACCATCATATATTCGAGGCATTAAATTAATGATGAAATGAGTGTGAAAAATTAGAAAACATATGAAAAAAAATATGTTTGGAATTGGATTTTTGACAAATAAAGATTGTGCTACTCTTTCATTTATGTGTTACTAGTCAAGTGTACGTGCTTTGCACGTGTGTCTCGTGTTGATAAATATAATTATATATAAAGAAATAAAATTATTAAAAAATAGCAATGAAGTTGCAATAAATGTTGTATCTATTTAAAAGATACAATTTGACACGAAAAGTGTTTCATCTTAAGCAATAAATCTAAATGAAAAATTTAATGAATTAAAATTTTTTTGCTCATAAAAAAAAGATTTAAAGAAAAATTAAGCCACAAAAGAGCATTTGTTGTACATATACGTCATATTAAATTAAAATATAAATATTGTTAATACTCTACGATTCAATTTAGGTTTAAGACTAATATTCATAATATAAATTATAAGAGAAAGGGAGAAAAAAGTCATTAAACTAAGAAAACACAAATAATTTTTTTTTTTGTAAGAATATATTATTATCTTTCAATTTTGTCCAACATCATTCCTTTACCTTGCTACAGCTAATGATCGTACATGGACAAACTTTTTACTTTGTTCAATTACTCAAAATTAATATTGTATATATCTTCAAAATCAAAATCAATTGACCCACATATGATCGATCAAAAAAATTATTGCGAGAATTATTTCCTCTTAAATAATAAATGTAGATAGATCATCTAACTTTCGAAAATAATAAATCATATGTTAATTAAATTGATTGAAGTTATACCTCAATTATCTGTGTTCTTTTGAAGCTTTGAATTTGAATAGAAATTTTTATCCTTACCGCATTCTTCCAGGTGAGTTCACAACCTATCAAACATAAATTATGATAGAATCTCAAAATATGACAAAGCACACGTAAAAAATCACATAATTAGGCAATCAAACCAACATTTAAAAGCAACGAACGACCAATAGCTGATAAAAAAAATTTTAAAGTGTAAAAAAAATACAAATACAAATTAAATAGAAAAGTAAAGAGACACAGATTCATAAAATTACTTGGATGCTAACATTAATAAATAAAATTTACTTAATTTATTTTCTATTTTAAGTAAAATTCTTGTCAAAACAATCTACCTATTTTTATTAAATTATTGTTAAAAAGGGACTCACAAATTCGATCAACAAATAACTATTAAAGTAGTATTTTGTTAGTATTAAAATTCATATTTGATTAGTTCCTCAAAGGTAAATTAATAATTGAAAATCGATAGTATTTTAAATTATGTTTAAATAAGGAAGGTGAATTAATAATTGAAAATCAATAGCATTTTTAATTATATTTAAATAAATAAAGATTAATAACCAAATTTTAATGGGACACCTAAAGTATTATAAAATAATTAAATAATAGTGTAGTAGAATGATAAATGATAGTTTTGTCTATTGTAGAGTCTTTTAATGATTTCCAAAGATCTTCACAATTTTAATATATTATAGATACACACACACACACACACATACATACATACATACATACATACATACATACATACATACATACATACATAGTTTCTACGTACATGTGTTGCACGAATATTCTTTATTAGTTATTATAATGATTACGATAGCTGAATACACTTTACTAATTGCATGTGGTTACATCATATGTAAATTTAACATAATTATATAACGTTAAAAACTTTATGAGTGAGTTTTCTCTCTAGACATCCAAAGGGTTTTCTCAATATAAAGAAATTATACTACACATTACGCAGCTGACAAAGAGAGAACTAAGCTAAGCAATGAGGCTATCGTGCTTATTGCTTATATACAACTCTTACAATTATCAACAATCTTACCCTTGAGCCATGTTTTATTGACCTTCTTATTGCTACACCTCGATCAACCATATAGCATGTCTTTACTTTAATTTAATTGTTTCTAAGAAGTAATAGGTAGGCCGATTTAAGCATGGTAGCTTATACTCTTCAATTGAGTTGCTAGTTTGGGAATTGAAATCCTAAAGCATTAGTTGTTTAGAATTTAATTATACGCATAGATAATCTTTTTCAAGATAAAAAACTAAATCTTTAAATTAAAATTCTTTAATGGATAGTCACTTTTGTATTTGTGATACAGTACCTCTTTTCTTTGCGGCTAGAAGTTGAGAGAGATGCATCACAGAATTTATTCATCTATTATTCAACTGTAGATTTCATTGATACCTTGAGCAGACAAAATACCTAAAAGGAGAAAAAAAGAGAAAATATATTCAAAATTAACAACAGAATATATATAATCCAAATACAAATTTAATAGTAATATAGAAGATAATGTAGTCATATAAAAAACAAACACGTCATTAAGTGTTCGACAAAAATAATAAAACTAAGCAAAAAGTTCAAAGCTAACCTCTAAGTTGAAAGAATCCTCTTATTATTAGTCACCCAACAAACAACATCTTCTCCGATCTCCATCACAAAGTTTCTTCATCTATTATTGAACTATAAATTCCGTTGATATCTCAAGCATACAAAATATCTAAAAGAAAAAAAAGAAAATATTCAATACAAAATTTGATTTTCTTGAATTATATTTAGTTATCGAATTCATCTTAGTCTACTCCCAAACCACGATAAATAATATTTGAAAAAAATGCTAAGTTAGACGGAAGAAAGAATATTAAATAACAATTATTGATATCAAAGAATTATGGCCGTAGCTACATCTTATTTACGCATCAAAATTCAGAGATAATATTTAGTTAGATAAAAAAAAATACATAATGAATTATTACCAAGAAATTTGTCTCATAATTTAGTAGGAACAAGTTGAAAACTTTCAAGAACTTTTAGTTTTGGAGAAGCTCTAATTGAAATAAAATAGAATGGAGAATATAATTAGAGAGTCCGGAAAACAATAGCTAACATCTTACTGCTACAAAAATTTAAACATCGATTATACATGTGTTGCTTTGCAGAGAATGCAATAAGACTTAATATAAGTGATATGTACTATTTGTCCAATTTGAATTAGTATAGGATTCTATTGTCCCATTTGAATTAGTATAGGACTATAGAAATTCAACTATTTTTGGGATTGTGAAATTTTTTAATAATCAATTAATAATCAAAGAAATAAGTGAAAAGACAATTTTGTCTATTGCGAATACTTTTTATGAAGAATAAAAAGTTCAAATCACTTTTTTAAGAGTCTTCACACTTTTAATATATTATAGATATAAATTATATATTCTTTCATTTTTCATCATTCTATTGAATATCAATTTTTTCTTTCTACTATTTCTCATCTTTAAATGGTGAAGATTGTTCAATCACATCAAATTTCTTATATAAAAAAACTATTAAACGAAATAAAGGAAGAGGGGACCACGACGGGGAAAGGGGTAAGGTTGGGTGGGACGACGATCGGAGAAAGTGGTGTTTTAGGGAAGGGGATAGGGTTGGGTAGGCTACAATGGGGGTGGGGTGTATTAATTGTTTTTTTTTTTTTGAATTTAGATTTAATTACATTTAAAAATTATTTTTATGATTATTTTAAGTTAAAATGTCACGTATTTTTATTTGATTTGCCACTTTACTATATCATTCGCGTGTATGTTACATGCATTTTATATTTTTGCCACATCAGCAGATTATGTCTAATCGGCACACTTTGTAAATAACTAAAGGGTTCAATAGATACATAGTCTAATTGAGGTGTCAATACGGAAAAAATCAAAAGTTTAGGGGTCTGTCTAAGTATTTTTCCTTTAATTTAAATACTATTTTTATCCATAAATCATACAATAATTTGTAGCATTAAATATTTTTATATGAATCAAATATTGTATTATTTTTATAAAAGTAAGTTAGCCAATATAAAGTTTAATTGAGAAAAAAATAATAAAATTAATTAAACATAAAACAAAAATCAATTTAGATCGTTAAAGACTTTCATTTAAAAAATTTTAGTAAATAAAATATTAGTATATGAATTTATTTGAAAATTAAAAGAAATACTAAAATATACCATAGAAAAATATTGATTTTAACTTATAAAAACTTTTACTTCCTTCGTTTTAATTTATTTGTTTGATTTTGACTTATCACAAAGTTAAGAAAAAAGTAACAATTATTTTTAAATTTTGTGGTCTTACTAAAAATACGTAGAAAGGACCAAGATATCCGGTGATCTTGTTATCTTAAATATGTCAAGTAACAATTGAATACTCAAATTCAATAGTATTATATAAGTAGTTATGGACAATTATATATTTCCATTGAAAACTATGCAGTGACTAATCAAGATATCCGGTGATCTTGTTATCTTAAATATGTCACGTGGAAAGTTGAAATTAACTCAAGAAAGAAAAGAGACATTTTTTTTAAACAAACCAAAAAAAGGACAAAAAGATTGACACAGATATATAATTTAACATTTTGAAAATATAAAAAAATAATCGAACTATACCATTAACTAATATGATGGTACAAAACAGACAAAAAGCAAAAATAGCAAAAAATAAAAAAAATTATAAATATAAATATTAATGTAGTTTGGGTCCGGGCTTAGCATGGGCCAAGCACACTAGTATATATATATATATAACTTAAAATATTCATTAAATATGTACAAGTTATTACTCCTTACGTTTCATTTTGTTTGACAACTCTTTAATTCTAATTCGGTAATTTAAAAAAGAATACATCCTTACTTTGACAATTCTTTAATTCTAACTTTCATTATAACATGTTTAAAATCACAAGATTAAAGAATATTTTGATATCTTCAATATATCTCTTTAATTAAAGACCACAAGATTCAAAAGTATTCTTTATTTTCTTAAACTCTATCAAGTCAAAATCAGACAAACAAATTGAAAAAATGAAGTAATTCAGAACTTAATAACTTAAAAGAATTAGATCTGAAACTCATAAATTTTAAATCTTGACTCCGGCTTTTGCTTTACTCGAAATTCCAAGTATTGTAGCACCTTTTCATTTTGTTTGGTTTGAATTGAAATATTTATTACTTGAGAACTAAGCTTTTACACTGACCTTTTGCTACGTCTTGGTGAAGTCTAGGTGAAAAGAGAAGCGGCTCCTTTTGGTAAAAGTATTTTAATTAGAGCACCTTTACGTTGGATTAAAGTGAGATACCTAATTAGGGACCAAATTTTACAATTTCGAAATGAACTGTTGAAGACATCCTGGTTGTGTAATCAAAGAAACTAATTATACTGATGAAATAAGGAGGGCATGTGCATGCAATCACTCAAAAAGAAGTTTCCCCTAATGATGGGATGTCATGAATGCAAGCAAATCTTAAAGAGAAAAGAATTTGTGTACATAGCATGAGGGACATCATAATCATGTACTTGATGCAAGAAGCTGGCTATGGTCCCTTAAAGGATGATGCTCCAAGCATGTAACCTAAGATAAGAATTCTGTCATTCTTTCAATTCCATCTGTTTGACCATCAAAGAGTGAGGTGACATCAATTGGACCTCCCTCTCCATCCTTTTATTTAGGATTCCGTCTTTGAATTCTGAATATAAAAAAATAATTGAAAGAAAACACTTTCTTCTTTATAAGTAAATTATACGGTAAACAAATTTGAATTAAATAGATTAGAGGATCCTGAATATTACATGCATAAAGTGATAACAAATACATACATATATATATATATACATATATATACACACACACATATATATATATATATATATATATATATACACACACACATATATATATATATATATACATATATATATAGATATATTTATTTATTTTATCAGATTGTCTATGACAATATAGACTTTATCTCTTCACCCTTTATAAGTCAATCGTGTTTAACAACAATACCAACATTAATACATCCAATATATTTTCATAAGTGATGAGGTCTGTTGGATGGGGTGTACGTATGTCTTATCTCTATTCTTGTGAGGTAGAGAGATAGCTTTCGAAAGACCCTTGATTCAAGAAAAATATTTCGTAGAACAATTTTCAAAGAAATATCATAATAGAAAGTTGCAATTAAAATATTGAAGAAAACTATTGACAACAGTAATAAAGATAATCAAAGTACAAAAAAAAAATAATAGCAATAAAATTGAAGAATAAAATAATGTTAATAAGATAGCTCTTTTGTTCAATTTTGGAAAATAAAGAAACTCTAATAGAAAGGTAACGATCTAAATTGTCGTTATTAGGAAACGTCTCGATATTCGTGCAGCGTAAGGATATTATCAAAAATTCATTAGTAAAATTACGCGGGAACACGTATGTTAAAAATTTTGGGACTTAACGAAAGTTGAGTAGGGCTGACGCCAGGCTGCTATAGCGGTGCACATGCCACTATAGCGGAATGGCGTAGACCAGAATACCCACTTAAGTGGGTTTTACTTCTTTTCTCCACTTTGATTGAAATAAATGACGTGGGAGGCTCCAAAATAAATCTTAGAGTTGCCTCTCATCTCTTGAAACCATGAAGAAGAGGAAAAAGTGGTGCGGATGGATGCAAACCCATGAATTTTCTATTGGGTTCTAGATTAAAAGTGTGAATGAAAAATGGAGGGAACCAAGTGGAGGGAAAGAATGGAGATAACACTAAAAAAAATGGAAAGCGTACTCAAAAATGGAAAGTCTACTAATTGTCCCACATTGATGGGAGAAGAAAACTTTCTAGTGTTTATATTATGAAACACTCACTCCACATGTTAAGTGAGGCAAGAACCAAAAGGTGCCTCGCGTCTTCGTCGTCGTCGCTCGCTCAACTTCGACTTCGGATTTGTCAGATCTATCTTTTTGGATAAAATTTATTTGAAATGTATGATTTTCCAGTCCAATCCAAAAGGAAAAAATGCAACACAGTTTTGCCTCCATTAAAATGCATGCATGCAGTGCAGATGCGAAATGTTGCTTCGAAAGGGATGCAACTCTTCGACAAAATGACACACTGATTTGAGAAAAAAAGTGTCTTTTTGGATGGTTGTGACTGTCCAGTAAAAAGACACACTGATTTGACGAACAAACATGATTGCTTTAATGAACAGACATGATTGTTCTAGAAGACATATCTTTCCGAATGAACTATTGCCTCTTTTCGAAAAAAGCACCTAATGGCTATATAAACCTGCATTTATCCACAGGTTTAGGAATGAAAATTTTTTGCAATAAAAGCACTTCTTGTTTTCTGATATACACCGTGTGATCATCTAATCGTTGAGTGAGTTTGAAGAATCCAATAATTTAAGGCACCGCTACTGTTGGATTGAGAGCCATTTTATCCTGGGAGAAAAATTCCATAACCTCGGGTACTTGAGGGAAATTATTTTCTTAAGGACACTTTGTGAATTCGGATGACTTGACTTTAACTTTCTGTTTCATCTTATTTCTGAAATTATAACACACTTCTTGGATAAATCATTTTTGATCTTGTGTTGAAGGTGTTGAAACTTTAAGTTGCTCTTGATAAGTTTGGCATTGAACTTAGTTGAAGTGTATACTACATAGCATACAGATTTTTGTGTACTCGAAAACATTGAAAATAACAATCTTAAGGAAATAACATTTTCAAAATCTATATACCTTGGTTTCTGGAGATTAAAGCTTTAAGCTTTCTACTCCGTTTGAAGTTAACTAGTGATTTGAAGAAATAAAAACTTCAACACAAGTTAAAGATCACTCGATTGACGATTGGAAGTCATAAAAACTTCATCATTAAACTAGAAATATGGGGTGTTTAAAATTATTGCAACGTTATAAGTATTATTTCGATATACTAATATTTACTGTCTTGTTGTGACAGAAAAGTAACTTCTAAAAGTCAAGTGAATGCTGCTGCAACGACCGTGGTAGCAACTAATATTGCCACAACGAGTCGTACGAGTGCTCCGCAGGCAATGGCACCAACGAAAAAACCTAAAAAATTCACGGGTATTGATTTCAAAAGGTGGAAACAGAAGATGTTCTTATACCTTACAACTCTATGCCTTCAAAGACTCACATCTGAAGAAGCTTCAGAGGTGCCCGAGGGAACTTCAGACCAGGAAAAATTTATCGTTATGGAGGCGTGGATACAGTCTGATTTCCTACGCAGGAATTACATACTAAATGACCTCCAAGATGGACTGTACAACGTGTGTAATGGAATATAGATGGCAAAAGAGTTGTGGGGTGAGCTAGAAAGAAAATACAAGACTGAGGATGCTGGAACCAAGAAGCTCTTCGTTGTAAAATTCCTTGAGTTTAAAATGATTGAAAGCAAGTCAGTTGTATCTCAAGTCCAGGAACTACAAGTGATCATCCACGATCTCCTCACGGAAGGTGTGAGTTTAATGAATACCTTAGTTAAACATATTAAAAATGTTCTTGATGTTCATGTAAACTTTATTGTAGGTTTGATCGTGAACGAAGCATTTCAAATCGCAACGATAATAGAGAAGTTACCACCTATGTGGACGGACTTCAAGAACTACTTGAAATATAAGCGAAAAGAGATATCAGTCAAAGATCTTATAGTAAGACTGCGCATTGAAGAAGACAACAAAGATACAGAAAAAAGGTCAAAAGAAAACTCTGTAATAAGTGGAGCAAATATTGTAGAAGACCACAACAACTCTAAAAAGCAGAAGAAAACTAGACAGGAAAGCAATAAACCTAAGAAGAAATTTAAGGAAAAATGCTTTAACTGTGGCAAGAGTGGCCACAAGTAAACGGATTGTCATACCCCAATGAAAGGCAAAAAGAAGGACTAAGAAAATATGGCTGAATCCAAGAAAGAAGTGGATGATCTGTGTGCCATGCTATCTGAATGCAACTTGGTGGGAAATCCTCAAGAATGGTAGATGGATTCCAATGCCACCAGCCATGTTTGCGTAAATAAGGAGTTGTTTACTATTTTATCTCCAGCTCAAGGTGAAGAGAAGATATATATAGCCAACTTCGCAACTGCAAAGTTTGAAGAAACAGAAACAGTCTACCTGAAAATGACATCAGGCAAAGTGTTGACTTTGAACAATGTACTGTATGTACCAGAGTTACGGAAGAACTTGATTTCTATATCACTTCTAGACAAAAACGGATTCAAATGTGTATTTGTTTCCATAAAAATTGTACTTAGTAAAGGAGAAGTATACGTAGGAAAGGGCTACCTCACTGAGGGTCTATTCAAAATGAATGTAATGAATGTTGAAATCAATAAAAGTTCAGTTTTTTGTTACTTGCTTGAGTCTAATGATTTGTGGCATGAACGATTAGGACATGTCAATTACAAAATATTGCGAAAACTGATTAACTTAGAAGTTTTGCCAAACTTTGGGTGCAATAAATCAAAATATCAAACATGTGTGGAATCAAAGAATGTTAAGCATCTGTATAAGTCCGTTGAAAGGAATTTCAATCCCTTAGACTTAATACACACTGACATTTGTGATATAAAGTCGACACTATCTCGTGGTGGAAAAAAGTATTTTATAAATTTTATTAACGATTGCACTAGATATTGTTATGTCTATTTGCTAAACAATAAAGATGAAGCAATAGATGTGTTTAGGCAATATAAAATAGAAGTTGAAAATTAGTTAGAGAAAAAGATCAAAACTATAAGAAGTGATAGGGGTGGAGAATATGAATCTCCCTTCGTGGAAATATGTATAGATAATGGAATTGTCCATCAAACTCCGGCTCTATATTCACCTCAATCTAATGGAATTGCGGAAAGTTAAAACCGAACCTTGAAGAAAATGATGAATGCCTTACTTATAAGTTCATTACCGCAAAACTTGTGGGGGGAATCTATCCTTACAACTAACTAAATACTCAATAGAGTGCTCCATAGTGAGACACAATCAATTCCATATGAAAAATGGAAAGGAACGAAACTCAACTAAAAATATTTCAAAGTATGGGGTGTCTACAGAAGGTCCAAGTTCCTACGCCTAAAAGGGTAAAGATAGGACCTAAGATGGTGGACTGCGTGTTCATAGGATATGGTAAAATTAGTAAAGCATGTTGGTTTTTGGTCCATAAATCTGAACATCCGGATATCAATGAAAATATGGTAATTGAATCAGATAATGCTGAATTCTTTAAACACATTTATCCCTGTAAAACTAGACACGAATAGTCTAATGGGGGTCTAAACGACCTTGGGATGAACCAAGTGAGGATTTACATAATGATGAGAATCCAAGACGTAGTACACATCAAAGAACGCCAACTTCATTTGGATCAGATTTTGTAACATTTCTCTTAGAAAATGAGCCTTAAACATTTAAGAAGCGATGGAGTCTTCAGACTCATCTTTTTGGAAAGAGGCCGTCAATAGTGAGATTGATTCAATCTTAAGGTACCATACATGAGAATTAGTTGATCTTCCTCCAAGAAATAAATCTTTAGGTTATAAATGGATTTTCAAAAGGAAAATGAAAGTGAATGGTACTATTGACAAATACAAGGCAAGACTTGTAGTAAAAGGCTTCAAACAGAAAGAAGGTCTTGATTACTTTGATACATACTTGCCTATAATGAGGATAACGTTAATTCGGATATTAATTGCCTTGGAAGCGGTATATGGTCTTGAAATCCATCAAATGGATATGAAAACAACGTTTCTAATTGGAGAATTAGAGGAAGAAATTTACATGGAATAGCCTGAGAGTTTTGTGGTTCCAGGAAAAGAAAAATAAGGTGTGTAAACTTGTTAAGTCATTTTATGGACTAAAACAAGTACCTAAATAATGACATGCAAAGTTTGATCAAATCATATTGGCAAACGTGTTCAAGATAAATGAATATGATAAATGTGTTTACATTAAAGACACTACAAATCACTAAGTCATTGTTTATTTGTATATGGATGATATGTTGATCATCAGTAGAGATATTTTTGACATAAATTCTATGAAAAGAATGCTCGAGAGCAAGTTTGATATGTGTGGAGTTGCAGATGTGATCTTAGGGATAAGAATCCAAAGAACTCCACAAGTATTGGCATTGTCACAGTCTTATTACATTGAAAAGCTACTTGACAAATTCAAGAATTTGGAATTTGGTATTGCCTAGACTTCATTAGACGTGAGTTTCGTACTTTAAAAGAATAAGGGTAAAAGTGACTCACAGTTGGAATACGCAAGAGAGTTGGGATATTTAATGTATATCATGACTTGTACATGACTAGACATAGAATGTGCTACTAGTAAGTTGAGTCGGTACATGAGTAATCCCAATAAAACTCATTAGATGGCAATAAAAAGAGTTTTAGGGTATCTTAAATACACTCAAGACTATGTTTTGCATTATAATAAATATCTTGCGGTACTTTAAGGATATAGTGATGTAAATTGGATCACCGGATCAAATAAAGTAAAATTCACGAGTGGATATTTATTTACTATAGGTGGAGGAGCAGTCTCTTGGAAACCATCCAAACAGACATGTATTGTTTGATCCACAATGGAATATGAGTTTACACATTGGATAAAGCCAGTAAAGAAGTAGAATGGCTTCAAAAGTTCTTAGAAAATACTCCTTATTGGCCCAAACCAGTGGCACCAGTATATATACACTACAATAGCCAAGCGAAAATAAGTAGGACAAGGAGCCTGATGTACAACGATAAATCTTGGCATATAAGATGGAGACATAATACCGTTAGAGAACTTCTCTCTAGTGGAATTATCACTATTGACTATGTAAAATCAAAGGATAATGTGTCTAATCCACTTACAAAAGGCCTATCTAGAGAAGGAGTTGAAAGGACATCCAAGGAAATGGGTTTACGGCCTAGGACAAGTTAGCATGGTGGTAACTCAACTTAGCAGACTGGAGATCCCAAGAGCTAGGTTCAAGGAGATCAAACAAAGTTGTGTCTGACAGGTTCAACATTTTCAATATATCCAACCCATTCTCATGATGTAGACAATGTTTAGTAAACAAGGATAAGACTTATGGAGTAAAGTCTTTTAATGATTATCTAAATTTGGCAGATTTGACCAAATAGTTTAATCTACAGGATTGAATGTTAGAAATTATCTATATGAGGGTGAAGTGGAAGCCTCTTGAAAAAGAATGTTAGTAAAGGACTATTCTTTAAGCTCTCATGAGATCGGGACATGTTCATGGCTAAAATGAACAAAACCACGAGAATCATAAACGGTAAAAAGGTTGGTTGTGTGACATGTGTTGTCTAGGTGTACATTAAAGCTCGAGGGTTCAAATATATCAAATCTACCAATTGACCGAGTCCATCCGCTACATGTTCACTACGGAAAGTTCAAAGGAAAACCCACTTATCCAGATACAATCAATCTTTGCTTGATGATCACATACTTGTCCGTAAAGTTTTATGAAAAAAATAAGTCATTCCTTATTCATGTGGGAGATTGTTGGGTTCTAGATCAAAAGTGTGAATGGAAAATGGAGGGAACCAAGAGGAGGGAAAGAATTGAGATACAGCAATAACAAACCCAGTGTATTCCCATATAGTGGAGGTCTGGGAAGGGTAAGATGTATGCAATCCATACCACTACCTCCGGAGAAGTAGCCAGGCTTTTTCTGATAGACCCCCGACTCAAGACAAAGAATATTAATCAAATCTCAAAAAAACACGTAACAAGAAAACAAGACATAAACACACCACCCATAAGGAATATCAACCAAAGAATAGTACACCATCACAATACAACATGCAACAAGGTAGCATACCAAGAATAATACACCCACCAAGCTACACCCTACCCTATTGGCCCAAACTGACACTAGCCTTCTATCCTAATACGTGATCTCCATAACTTCCTATCTAGGGTTATATCCTCAGTGAGCTGTAACTGCTCCATGTCTCGCCTAATCACCTCTCTCCATTATTTCTTTGGCCTACTCTTTCCCATCTGAAGCCATCCAAAGCTAGCCGCTCACACCTACAAACCAGTGCATCCGTACCTCTTCTCATCACGTGTCCAAACCATCTTAATCAGACTTTCCACATCTCTTCCTCCACTGAAGCCACTCCAACCTGCTCCCAAATAGTCTTATTCCAAACTCTATCATCCGTAGTATGCCCATATATCCAACGTAACATCCACATTTCTGCCACCTTCAAATTTTGAATGTGAGAATTCTTGACTGGCCAACACTCTGCTCCATACAACATGGTCGGGCGGACTGCCACCTTGTAGAATTTGCCTTTAAACTTGGGTGGCACTTTCTTATCACACAACACCCCCAAGGCGAGCTTCCATTTTATCCATCCCGCCCTAATACAGTGAGAGACATCATCGTCGATGGACCCGAGATACTTAAAACTATCTCTCTTACACACCACTTGGGAATCCAACCTAACTACCACCTCATCCTCCTGTCTCAAGCCATTAAACTTGCATTCCAAATACTCGATCTTACTCCTACTCAACCTGAACCCTTTAGACTCAAGGGTCTGTCTCTACACCTCTAATTTGTCATTCACACCTTCCCGTGTCTCATTAATCAAAACAAGATTATCTACAAAAAGCATACACTAAGGCACCTCTCCTTGAATACGCTGCGTTAACACATCCAACACCAAGGCAAACAAAAATGGGCTAAGAGTAGATCCCTGATGCAACCCTATCAAGACAGGAAAATGCTCTGAATCGTCTCCTGCCATCCACACCTGGGTCTTAACTCCATCATACATATCCTTGATTGCTCTGATATATGCCATCGGGGCCCCACTAACCTCCAAGTATCTTCAAAGAACCTCCCTAGGGACTTTGTCGTATCCTTCTTCATGTCTATAAACACCATATGCAGGTCCTTCTTCCTTTCCCTATACTGTTCCACTAGTCTCTGCACCAGGTGAATTACCTTCATCGTCGAGCGCTCGGGCATAAATCCAAATTGGTTCTCCAAAATAGACACTATCCTCCTCAACCTCAACTCGACCACTCACTCCCAAATCTTTATAGTGTGACTCAATAACTTAATACCCCTATAATTGTTGCAACTCTGAATGTCACCCTTATTCTTATATAGAGGGATCATAGTACTTCATCTTCAAGCCTCAGGCATTTTCGCTGGCTTGAAAATGCCGTTAAATAAATTAGTCAACCACCTTAAACCCACCTCACCAAAAAGCTTTCAAAAATCCACGGGAATCTCATCAGGACCCGTCGCCCTACTCCTTCGCATCCTGCGAGCAACCTCTCTGACCTCCTCCACCTTAAAATGTCTACAGTAACTAAAATCATGACACTTCTCGAAGTGCTCCAGCTCCCCTAACACAATAGCTCTATCCCCTTCATCATTCAAAAGCTTATGAAAATAAGACTGCCATCTTTTCTTAATATAACTGTCCTCCACCAACACTTTACCATCCTCTCCTTTAATGCACTTCATCTGGTCAAGGTCACGACCCTTCCTCTCTTTAGCCTTAGTTAGTCTAAACAACCTTTTTTCCTTCTTTTCTTCTCTAACCCCACATACAAGCTCTCAAATGCTGCCGTCTTAGCAGCCGTAACTGCTAACTTAGCCTCTTCCTAGCTAACTTATACTCTTCCCTATTTAACCGCTTCTCTTCTTCCTCTTTACTATCAACCAACTTAGTATATGCCCCCTTCTTAGTCTCTACTTTCTTCTTAACTACTTCATTTCACCACCAATCCCCCGATATAACCATCCCGACCCTAGAAATACCCAACACCTCTCTAGCAGTCTCCTTGATACACTTAGCCACCATATCCTACATACCGTTGACGTCTTCCCTATACTCATACACCCTCATTCCCACCATATTTTCCCTATCTCCTATGCATTCACCAGCATCAAGCCACCCTACTTAATTCTCTGTCGACCCTCTCCACCCATTTTCTTCTTATCCTTCTTTATACCCAAGTCAGGGAAAGAGTTGAGATAACACTAAAAAAAAAATGAAAAGTGTGCTTAAAAGTGGAAAGTCTACTAATTCATCCACACTAGTGGGAGAAAAAAACTTTTAATTGTGTATATTATGAAACACTCACTCTAAATAGTAAGTGAGGCAAGAACCAAAAGGCATCTCACACCGTCGTTGTCATCACTCGCTCGGCTTGGCTTTGTCTTTGTCTTCAGATTTGGATTTGGCTTTAGATTTGGATTTATATTTATCAAATGATCGGTCGATAAGATCTATCTTTTTGGACAAAATTTATTTAAAATGTATGATTTTCCAGTCCGATCCAAAAGGAAAAAATGTAACATAGTTTTGCCTCCTTTAAAATGCATGCATGCAGTGCAGATGTGAAATGCCGCTTCAGAAGAGATGCAACTCTTCGACGAAATAACACACTAATTCGAGAAAAGAGGTATCTTTTCGGATGGTTGTGACTATCCAATAAAAAGATATTGATTTGATGAACAGACATGAATGTTTTAATGAACAGACATGACTGTTCCAGAAAAGATATCTTTTTGAATGAACCATTGCCTATTTTTGGAAAAGGCACCTAATGGCAATATAAATCTGTATTTATCCACAGGAATGAAAAATTTCTGCAATAAAAGTACTTCTTGTTTTCTGAAATACTCTGTGTGATCATCTAATCGTTAAGTGAGTTCAAAAAATACAATAAGTTGAGGTACCGTTATTGTTGAATTAAAAGTTATTTTATCTTGGGAGAAAAATTCTATAACCTCAGGTATTTGAGGAGAATTATTTTCTTAAGGACACTCCGTGAATTTAGAGGACTTAACTTTAAATTTTTGTTTTATCTTATTTCTGAAATTATAACACACTTCTTGGATAGATCATTTTTTATCTTATGTTGAATGTGTTGAAACTTTAAGTTGCTCTTGACAAGTTTGGTCTTGAACTTAGTTGAAGTGTATAATACATAGTATACATATTTTTGTGTACCCAAAAGCATTGAAAATAATATTTTTAAGGATTAATGTGTCTACAATCTTGGCAAGTTTGGATTTAGCATTCTGTCATTCTTTCTACAACTGGCTGACATCCAAATAACGTAAGGTTAACTGTAGCATATATCCAAGTTATAGAGCATGATTATAATGTGGATGGAAAAGAGATTTATGTTTAGACCTTCAAACACGGAGTTAGAATGATTAAAATGTGTTAGGGTTTGGGTAACATACCATTATGGGTTGTTTATATACTTTATTTTGTCATGATATATTTATGCCTTGATATGAATTATTTATCTGATGAAGAATCATGATTGGGGTAGTGGGCAGTGCGAATTACCGATTACTAGTTAAACCTTGAGAATAAGTATAGTGTCATGTAAAGTAGGCGTGAGTTTCTAGATGATCTAGGGTGGTAATCCTTACTGTAGTTTTTTGGAACGTAACATTATGAATGTGTTATAATTTAAGGCCCTAACTAGTAGCGCAGGTGGTGGTTGTGTAGTTAAATTAAATTTGTGTTATATGTGCATGTTAACTATTTTGTAGTGCAGCTTGGTAGTGCATGTTGTTGGGTATGGTTAATGTAAATGATTTTATGTGTTGTAAGATTTTGGCCTTTCTCATTGCTAAATATGGAATGTTTTTATATTCGAAAGGTTCTCACGGGTTATTAGTGAAACAAAGTTGGCAGACATTTGTGTTTAGAATTTAGTATATGGACAAAAATAGGCTCCTGTAGGTCATGTCTAGAGGGTAGATGCATGACTCATAGTGTGTATACGATGGTAAGGTGAGTTTGACGATTCCATAAGTAATTAAGGTGAGTTTGACGATTCCATAAGTAATCTGGGGATTATATTTATATACTTGATATATTTGGGAATCTTATATAGTTTGCTTACTTGTCATATATTTTGAGATCTGGTTATTAGAGTCATAGTTGGTTGACTTAAATATTGTTAGAGTCAGGGTCATTAACTCGGTCTTAATTGACTCAATAATTATTTAACTTCTCGACTTTTCTTAACTTGGTTTGACTGAACTTGACATGGTGAGAGTATGTTGACTTGTTGATTAAATTCCAAAGTTTCTTATGTGATGCTTATGTTGCTATTGGTTGAGCATGTATTAACTTGTGGTACCCTATTTTAATTTGACCTTGATTGTTTATCATTTAACTAGTAGTTCTTATTATGGTATGACTTATTGTATTGCCTCGAGTGAGAAAATTACTAAGAAGGTTAATATTACTTAAAGAAATCTATATGAGCGGGATACGAAAAAGGATGGTTGTAAGTTATGAAATAAATTTGAGCTAAGATTTAGGGAATTGGGTAGACAGGTCACATATTTGAAATAGGTCTTCTCCACGTATGCTAGGTGACCTATTAGGTTCTTGACTCAAGTCTGGGGTTTTTCTCATTGTAGTTGTCCTTAGAACTTATGTTGACCCTTGGTGTAAGGCCAGACTTAGTGGTCTCGGGCGGAGTCCTGAAAAAAGAGCAATGCCTCAAAAATCATAATCAAAAGCTAGAAAATAGTTGGAATGAAATGTTTGGGGGTTGGTAATGATTCTAAAAAATGCATATTTTTTCTTAGTATTTATGTTATATTCTTTTAATCTGATTTAGGTCAACCAATGAGGCTTAACAGTACGTATGACTTGTAATGATACTACTTTTGCTATATTCTTTTTGGGGTACAGTCTTTAGCAGGGATCAGTGTTGGTTTCATGATGTAGTGGCAGTGATCTTTCAGCAGCTCTCATCTCTCTCACTTATGGTGGAAGCTGTGTTCAGTCTTAATTATTTTAGCAACTCTTTTACCTACTTAGATTAGATCCTAGGTTAGTTATAATTTCATACCATTTTATAAGGATTTTCTTTAATGAAATATGTTTCAATTATTTAATTAAAGACTTTCTTTTGGTTTCTAAAAAATGGATGATAAAGGGTTCTCCTATCTAGGTGAATTAGAATAGGTGTCCTCGTGATTTGCTAGTTTGGATTGTGACAACTTGGTATCAGATCCTAGGTTAGCGGATGATGTTGGGCGTATTTATACGTCTAAGCACCATAACTTACCCATGTTTCAGCTAAGTTTTGAGAATAAAATACATAAGTCTTGCACTTTTAGTCTATTTTTAGTTTAGTGAGTTGACCTATGTGATTAGCATACTTTTCAGGTACTAATGCGGAAGATTTCAGCACTTTAGGGACCTGTGGACAGCAAAGGAAAACTTCACATAAAAAGAAAAGCAGCTTTTGGATTGAATGTGCTGTATGGGAACTTTTTCCCGGGCAAACTGAATATTTTTAAATAGTTAAGGATGCAGTAGAAATTTATTAGAGAAGGATGTTATTAAAAGCCTTATGGCTGAATTTTTAGGGATTATTCAATTATTCAGATTCTGTATTATTTGGAACACAAGGAAGAGAGCTTAGCGTGAGGACAGAGAGAGAGAGAAACGTGTTTCTCTCTTAATTTCGCTAGTCATCTTCATTGCCAAGATCATTCTAAGTTTTGGTATGATGAATATTTCTATGTTGATTTCTGTTTTATTCATGAGTAGCTAAGCTTATGAAAACCTTGTAGTATACTCTCTATTGCTATGGGTTTTTGAATTTATGATGTGTTAATCCACTTATATCATTACTCTCTTCGTTTTGATTGAATTCTCGTGGTTGCAAACATAGGGAATACGCCATTATAGCAATAACTTGTTTGATAGAAAAGTTACTGTTTAGAAAAGAGAGTGTGACGAGAAATTAGGGTTTCCAACCTCTAATTTACACGTTAATGCCCTAGCAGGATTAACTTCTTGGAGAGTTCGTACAATTTGTTGTACACTTTAGATTCGAAAGAACTAAGGTGAATAAATCCTTGATGGTTGAAAGACACTTGGATTTAGAATTAGAATAGGTCTCTTTATAAGTGCATGCATGCATAAAATCTGTATTACTCATAGTTAATAGAGAAGTAGAAGCTACAAGGTGGACATAACCCTAACTTGTCATTCTCTGTGATCAAAATATCATTACATATATCATCTCATCATTACACTGATAATATTATTGTGCACTTAAACCAAAACCCCCTTTTCTTGGAACCTTCGATCAACAATCTAATAATAATCGCAATACTCAGTGACCATAGTATTCCCTGTGGGATTCAACACCCAACCCAGTTGGGTTCTATATTTGACAGCGACCGCTTACACTTTCTAACTAGAGTTGTAATTTGGGCGTATCAGTGGACTCCCAATACAAGAGCAAATATCGAATAGAGTCCTGAGGATTGGTGTATGGACGTTCACATCTAATCTTTGGGATGCTATGAGGTATTTTAGGAAATAGTTTTACTTTATTCTTTCCTCTCGTGCGGTCGTGTGGTTGATGTATAAGTGAGTTCAATTGGTATCTCTTGATTTTAATTGATATCTTAACCAAGTAAGTGCATGTCACTTGACTCCGCTTGGAGGGATACAAATAGTGCAAATTAGAACCAAGAAGGTTCCAATCGGTATCTGGCCATAAGGGCTATGTGAAGCATACTAGGTGACCCACTCAGGGTCATCACTAGCTCAACTAAAATTTCTTAGTATGTCATGAACAAATGATAATTAATTTAATTTTTTCTAATTTCATATATTATGATTGTGGCTGCTTGATTTATGTGAATCTATGTTATATAAAATGTTGTGAGGTGCCATATGATGTGTGGTGTAGATAAAGCTTCGACTGTGATTGTATTGTTGGATAATGGTAATATAAGGATTTAAGTCGGTGCCTAAGGCTAAGGGTGGTGGGAACTCATCTGAAATCATAATTGTTTGAAGGTACAACTATACAGGGTCTGGTATGTAGTTATTGTTAGAAAATTGAGAATCTATGCTAAGCCAGGTTGATCGAAAGGCTGAATTGCAAGCCCTAAAGGCAAAGTTTGAATCCACAAATGCGGGGTAGATAATGAAACTTTTCTTGTAATTATGTTTTCTTGAAACTTTATATGTGAGAAAGTGGTGTTAGTGATTTATTATAAAGTGTCTGAACTCATTTCTGGACAATTAACAAGGCATAAGCATGACTGAAATTGCATTAATAGTACTAAGGGTTTTTGGGAAGAAAATATGTCGAGTGTGATAAAATCTGGGTGGCCACTGCCTGTTCCTCTATAATGGGATTATCTCTGCTATAACGGTGCCACTATAGCAATATGGGTGAGGAAGTGGCAGTGCCCTATTTTAACCCTCATGTTGAGCTTGTTATTCTAATATATTATGTATGAAGCATTGTATGAATATAAAATTTGTGTAAATTCCATATATGCAGGTCATATTATTAATGTGGAAAAGGGAAAAATTAGTAGCAATGTGAGAAAAAAAGAAAAAAAAGAAAAGTATGATGTTTAGTATATGCCCCAAATGAGGGAAAACCAATCACCATCATAAAATAGGGGGGGAAAACCTAATTGGGTGCCATGTTAGTCACGAGGTGCTGGGGAAAGGTCGTCTCCTTTCGCATTACTCAGGAAGAAAACTCCCCCAAATTCTCTGGCTCTAACTCAAAAAGTGCCTAGTTGGGTGCCATATACCTGAACATGACCTTCATGGTCTTCCACATTCAAGAAAGCAGGCGATCCCAGTAGTACCTCTTCTTCCACTCCTTGTCGAGCTCTCGATGGAGCACTAAAATGTCCTGGGCAGTGGAACTGAAGGGGCGTTACTCCATAGACCTCCTAACTTCGGTAAAGTCCTCCTCCTGATGGTTGCTAGGGATCAGGGGAGTGAATTGGGAGGGAAAGTCATTATCATCATAATCCTCATCTGCCTCAAAGGCCTCCTCCACATCTCTAATACTTTCTGCCCCACTGGCCTTCCTCTGCTTTCCATTTTAGGACTAAGGCACTCTCACCAAGAGAGGGTAAAAGGGGATGTCCATCGCTGCCACCATATTATTAGGCTCAATTGGTGCCCTCGCTCACCTACACAACTCAAATGCCAGCCACGAAAAAAGAAGGAACCCTTTTTTGTGGTCCGGCAGAAGTCCTTCCACTTTGTCACAATCTAGGCCCCTATATTCAGTTGAATATCCCAAATAGCGCAAGCTATCACCAGGGCTTGAGGGTAGGTCACATAGATTATGTTGTTTGATGGACTAATCCTCTATGTCACCAGGTATAACCACCTCCTAGCATTGATTGTAAAGTAAGTATTGGTGACACTCTCAGTCAAAGTTCAATAGACCCACACCCTGAATCTTTCAGCACCAAAGTGTCCAGCAGCCATACTATGCATATATATCGAGCCTTAGTTATGTAATTGGTATTGGAGATGTGGAGCACCCCGAGAACCTCATTAATGGTGCAACAATCAATCAGGATGTCCACTCCTTATATGTAGATAGTTGGGTCGGGGGAATCTAAAAGCATGGTAGAAAGTATGGTGTAGAGCTCCCTCACCCATCTCAAGACTCCGTCATAGGGATATATCACTAGTGGGCCCTAACCAAACTCCTACAGTAAGTAGAATTCTAGCTTCATCAGGAAACCTTTCATAGGTGGGGGAATTTTCTTCATTACTAGCCATTATAGGCATTAAGCGAAGATATACTTCTAACCTCTCAAATTTCTAAATTTTCATAAGGCCCACCTAGAATTGTTTCCACCAAAATGCCTATTGTGTCAGGTTGGCATCGAGCGAGGGCGCCATTTTGCCCCTTAATGAATTGAATGGTCCTTCGAGATTCATTTGATGCTTCTTTGACAAAAAACAAACTTATTTTCCATGGTATCCGTTAGATACGAACAGATTTGAGAAATACTGGATACGACAATTGAGGTTGCTCCTGCTATAATTTAAGGGCCATCTGTAAGGCCCCGACACCCAACTTAGCTGAAGAGGCCTAGCTGGCCCAAGGGCCACGTGACTGGTTGGAAATGTAATTCATCGATTATGAGTTGGACACTTTAACCATTTATTTTTTTATAGGAGAACTCATTAGAAATCATCAAGCGTCAAGAAAGACTAAACTAAAAAGTTTAAAAAATTTCATCTTTTAGCCGGGAGGCCACTGCCTGCAGCCTCTCGCTATAGTGATATGCATGTCGCTATAGTAGTACCCTTATAGAGATGAATACTGCTATAGTGACCTTTATCGTCCCCAACAGTCAAGGGATGAAAAACTGGTGTCCCTTGACTCAAAATCATCCTTTTTCAAGTTTGAACTTATGTAAGTGTTCCAAAGTATCCTAGAACTATTTTACATAAATCTTCAGGCATGATAACTCCTTAATTATGCCTAAATTGTTAATTCAAAACCAAAAAGGACCCTTCACATTATTCTCTATTTTAATTCTTTTTAACTCATAAATTTTGAGTTTTTTACGCCCAGAATGCAACCGAAGTGTTGTGAAAATAAGAAAAGAAACCATGCTTTAAATTTTGACTATACAAAGCCCCAAGAACTAGAATGTAAGAAAGTCGAATGTTACCTTGTTTTGACGATGAGAGCAAAGAGATTGAGGGGAGAGGGGAGTGTTTTTTAGTAAGATAAGAGAAATGGGCAATGAACTCATTTCTTCTCTTTTAAAACTATTTTGGGCAACTATAGTGGGATAAATGTCGCTATAGTAAGGTCCCACTTTGGATTTCGTAAAAATTTCGAGTTTCAATCTTTAAACACCCCATTTGATATCCGTGGTTTGATGAGTTTTGAGTATATAAGGCTTTAGGGACTAAATTCCTTGCTCGCGGTGTGCCTTGTGAACATGAAATACTTTTTCTAGTAAAGTCGATGATAGGGGTTTGATAATAGAAGTTTAATGATCGGGGCTAGGTGTTCATTTCCTGTAAAATTCATTGGGTATCTCAATTTCAAAATATGACCCAGGTATTGATAATTATTTTCTTATGGTTTTGCAAGGAGAGTGTCAAGTCTAAAAATCTAAACCCAGACTATTCATTCTTTGATCATTTGGGGATGGGGGATGGGTAATTGGTATCTGTTTTAACGACATAAGTCACAGTTACTAAGAAATGCCTTGATATTCGTGTGGAGTACAAATGTTATTGAGATTTATTAGTAAAATTATGGAGGTCCACATGTGTTAAAAATTTTAAAACTTAAAGGAAGTTGGGTCGGGATACGTTAGCCCACTATAACGAGATTTATTCCACTAAAATAATGCCGTTATAATTTCTCCACCTTGATTGAAATAAACAATGTGGAAGGCTCCAAAAAACCCTTAGGGTTTTTCTCCCGTCTTTTGGAACCATGAATAAGAGCATAAAGGTGTGTGGACGGCTACAAATCCATGGATTTTCAAAGATTAACGTGTCTGCGATCTTTGCATATTTGGTTTTAGCATTCGTTCATTCTTCCTACAGCTGGTTGGCATCCAGGTAAGCTAAGGTTAATTATAGCATAGATTCGAGTTAGAGAGCATGATTGTAACGTGGATGGACAGGAGATTTCATGTCAGACCTTCGAGTACAGAGTTGAGATAGCAAAAATATGCTAGGGTTTTGGTAACGTACAATTATGGGTTGTTTGTATACTTTATCTTGTTATGCTATATTTATGCCTTGACATAAATGGTTCTCTATCATAGACTCGTAATTAAGATAGTGGGAAATGTGGATTACTGGTCACTAGATAAATCTTGAGGAAATAATAATTCCATGTAATAGAGGGTGTGAGTTTTTTGATGATCTAGGGTGGTAATCCTTACTGTAGTTTTTTTAAATGTAGCGTTATAGATGTGTTGTGGCTTAAGGCCCTAACCGGTAGTGTAGGTAATGATATTGTAGTTAAATTCAATTTGGTATTATATGTGCATGTAACTACTTTATAGTGTGACTTATTAATGCATGTTATTAGGTGTCGTCAATGCAAATGATTTTATGTGTTGTAAGATTTTTTCCTACCACATTGCTAAATGTGGAAATTTTGATATTTAAAACGTTCTCACGGGTTATTGGTGAAATAAAGTTGGCAGATACTTGTGTCTGCAATTTAGTATATAAATGAAAATTATCCCCTATAGGTCATGTCTAGAGAGCGGATGCATCACCCATAGCATGTATGTATGAGGGTCAGATGATTTTGACGATTTCATGAGTGAACCAGGAATTATATTTATATGCTTGATATATTTGGGATTCTTGTGCAGTCTGATTACTTGTCACATATTTTGAGATTTGGTTATTAGAGTCATGGTTGGTTGACTTGGATATTATTAGATTCAGGGTTGTTGACTCGATCATGATTGACTCGATAATTATTTAACTTCTCAACTTATCTTGGCTTGGTTTAACTGAACTTGACTTGGTGAGAATATGTTGACTCATTGATTGAATTTCTAAGTTGCTTGCGTGATGCTTATGTTGCTAAGTATATATTGATTGAGCATGTATTAACTTGTGGTACCTCATTCCAGATAGTCTTAACTTTTTATCACTTGACTAGTAATTCTTATTGAGACCTGACTTATTGTATTTCCTCCGGCGGGGAAATAACTAAGGAGGTTAAGATTGATTAAAGAAATCTATGTCAGTAAGATACGGAGAAGGATGGATTTAAGTTATGGAATAAATCCGAGCTAATAGAATAAATCCAAGCTAATATTCGGAGAATCGAGTGGACATGTCACATGTTCAAAATGGTTCTTCTGTAAGTATACTAGGGGACCTATTAGGTTCTTGGCTTAGGTCTAGGGTTTCTCTCATTGTAGTTGTCCTTAGAATTTCGGTTGACCCTTGGTGTAAGGCTAGACTTAGTGGTCTCGAGTGTTGTAGTCGTAAGAGAAAGAGTGGTGTCTCAAAAATCATATCCAGAAGCTAGAAAATGGGTGGAAGGGAACTTTTGGGCGGTTGGTAATGAGGCTAAAAGAATGCATATTTTCTCTGGATATTTATGTTATATTCGTGTAATCCGATTCGGATCAATCGATGAGGCTTACCAGTACGTATGGTTTGTACTGATGTTACTCTTGCTATACCCTTTTTTGGGGTATAGTCTTTTGCAGGGATCCACGTTGGTTTCTTGGCTGTTGCGGTAGTGATCTTCCAGCAGCTCCTATTTCTCTCGCTCATGGTGAAAACTGTGTTCAGTCTTTAATTCTTTTATCAGCTTTTGTACCTGTTTAGACCCTATGGTAGTTTTAATCTCCTACTATTTTACAAGAATTTTTTGTATTAAAATATATTTCAAATTATTAACACTAATTTTTAATGAAAATCCTGGCTCTATCACTGACGAGAGAATAAAAAAGATAGGAGAAAAAAATACATTTTTCTAATAATAACCTTACCCAAAATCATGGTTTAGGAAAATCTCCACTTACGACTTTTTCACTTGGTGGATGGTCAGCCACAAAGTATACCTCAATGACCATGCTTAACTTCCCCACCCCCAACCCCACCATTTTTTATTTTTCTTGATAATGTTTGAAAATCCCTTTTCCTATTTGATTAAAAAATGTTTTTATCAAGCCAAGAAAGCTGACCATTGCCTAACAGACACAATCATTCCTAGACATTACTCTTTAAAGGTCAGATATATACCTTTAACTTCCCCTTATTGCTTGTTTCTTTTTGAACACCTTTCTGCTAATTTAATATTATAACTAAGAAGATATGACCTATAACCCTAGATTGTCCCTTTTATATTTGACCTATATGTGTAATTAATATGTGTAGTAATATGGTATTTTAAACCAATTTCAATTTTCACCCAACCAAACAATAAGTACAATAATAAAAATTAATACTGACAATAAATATGCAATTTAATAAAAAGTATTATATTTTTTACGAGCATTAATTCTTTGTTATCGGATCCTATGTCGGTATAGACTTTACAAACTTTTTGTAACAAATCCTATGTCGGTATAGACTTTAGAAACTTTTACAAAAAGTGATAAAATTTAATTGTTACCAACCATTATCTCTAAAAATATATAATTTAACAACAATTAAGACATTATCTTTAACAAGCTTAGTATTTTTTATTTTTTTTAGTAGTAGTAGTGAATGCTCTATCTGTTAAATAACCACCATTCTTTCTGATGATTCCGTTCACTTCTTTTCATGTGTATGTTTTCAGTGGAATGCTCTTTTAACTACCATTCAGCTTTTCAAATATTCCCAAACATTTATGTTATTCTTGCAATTTTGGAATCATGCAATCTTTTAGGAATCTTTTATCCAAATTCAAAGCATGTTATATTCTTCATTCCTTCTCCTTTTCGCTTTATCTTTTCCTTTTTCTCATCGAATTTAGATGATGGTAAGCTTAAGAAAATGTTGTTGAAAGAAACGAAAATAAGAAATATCTAAAAAATCATATTATACACAAAACTCATTCTCAATGGATGCAAATAAAACTTTGTGTTTAGCACGTTACTATAATTTGAAATATACTTGGCCTTGCCAAATGAAAATCTATTTGGATGACCATTTCATCGAAAAGGAAAAAAGAAGGAAAGTACCCGCAATTGAAAGGGACCTGTACAAGTTAAGTGTGAAATCCTAATGCTAAAAATTTTATTCTTCTACCTATTTTCTAAATGTATCTTATTTGTCTTCAATGTTATATCAAGATTGAATGATGCGATCATCTTAATTTCATATTCAAAAAAGATAAATCTTGTTGCTTTTTAAGATTTACATATAAATATTTTTTAAAAAAATCGTGGATGAAAGCACAAAAAACACTTTGACTTTGTATAAAATTCGTTTTGAAAAATAAAATAAGTATGAAAGAAAATGGAGATATGAGAAAGAGAGACGTAGAATCTTGAATTTGTATAACAAATTAAATTAGGAGAAAATAAAGGAAAGAAGATGAAGAATATGAAAAAAAAAATCGTGTATTTAAGGAGAAATTTGGAGAATTAATATCAGCAAAGAGTTATTTAAGAAAAAGATAAACAAAATTATCTAGGGAGAATATATATATATATATATATATTACATGATTTTCTTACAAATATTTGTAATACAAGGGTTCGATGGACCTTGTACTATGTTCATTTTGTAATGTGGATACTCCTACTTACATGTTTGTCATCTGGACACTTGATCCCACTAAAAAGTAATATTTAAAGCTCTTTGACCGTTGATCGGATCTATTTGGCATTGAAATTGCTGAGTAGGATATGGCGCGTGTGGTCACGCGCATTTGAGCGAGTGAGGACATTATATGCATATTAAAAAAAATATTAAAATTAAGAAAAAAAAA